>NC_085139.1:249319820-249658016 GCF_024139115.2 Armigeres subalbatus | reverse complement strand
AGAAGTTACGTATTGCTGAAGTCCAATATTAAGGCTGAATTGGGTAATCTATGACAAGAAATTAAATAACTGTTGAAAAATTTGGAATAAGGAAGATGTTTCTGAATTTTCAAATAAGTTGATTAAGCATTTTCGCGAAAAGAACTTAGGGAGCATCCATAAAGAATGCAAATTGAGTAATCAATGGATGCTAAAAAATTGAGGATAGTTACGAAGTTGAAATTAAAACCATAGTCTGACAGATAAATGTGGGATTAAGAAAATGATTACGTTATTTAAGATTCTCGGATCTTTCGTGGGGTCAGTCAGTCTGATGCAATTATGAAATCATTATGAAATTAGAACTCGGATTGACTATATATACCGCGCGCTTTTCCAGCTCAGGTCAGTCCCAAATATTCAGCAGCACCTTTATTGAATTCGCTAGCGTTTCCCCCTACTGACCTACCGAATACCCAATTGAATCAGGGGTCAGTCCCAAATATTCAGCAGCACCTTATTGAATTCAGCGCTTCTAGGTTTCCCTGGCCTACCGAACACTCCAATTGAAATCAGGGTTGTCCTTAGACACTCGACACCGTGACTAGTGCACGAATCGAGATCTAAGTTTAAATTAATTAACTTCTTGAAAAAGATAAAAGTGAACAGTTAAATGTCTGTCGCGGTAAACGAGAATCGGTGTAGAGTCTTGATAAGTATCGAAAAAAGTGTTAGAAACTTGAAAACTTCCACGGAAAAATAGTGCGAAATCCGTTGAAATGGATAATATTTGAGTTTAATTTAGGGAAAAGTGTAATTATAAGAAACAAGTGTTATATAGTAGAAGAAAGTAAATTGTAAGAACTAAATAGTGTACATAAATAAAAAGGTCTTATTCAATCGTGATTGAGTGTTTGAATAAAAACCGAAAAACCAGTTCGCGCCGTCCCCCGAACACTTCATATATCGTGGTAGAAGGTCTTAATATTCGCTCGGACATTTCCACTTCGTTTCATATGGGTGACAGCGGAAAAAGACTGTTTTCGCAACAGAGGAACGCTAATTTTTGATTAAGTGAAAATTGTGCCGAAGAAAATAAGAACAACATCAGATAAGTAGAAGTGGTTTTGCGGAAAAATACAAAAAATGACCACAGATCGAGCACAGGTCTTTTGATATGGAAACAACAATAATACATGGAATTTTAATATGGTAAATATCAAACCTTTTCTTTAATTTGGAATGCCTTAAAACATTTTGGATATTATGTGAAAATATTTCTGATTTTGACATTATTCAAATAAATGTCAAGATTTGGATGATTCATTTGAAAAAGATTCTGAACAATTAGAACAAATTCGAGAATTCTTTTAAGGAATTCGATAATTTAAACAAAATAGAACCAGAACAGGTCTTACAGGGTATTTTTCATAAATAGAAATCTTAAAAGCGGCGTTAGAAGAATTCAGAACATTGTCCAAAAATATGAACAATTAAACGAAACTGAAATTTGGAATGATTTAACAGATAAACTGGATATTGAAAAGAAATATGAAAATTTATTCAAATATAAGAAAATCCAAAACAAAAGAAATACGGAAAAGAACTCGAAATTCAAGCAGGGAAAATTTCTATAATTTGAGGAATAGACGTGTGAGTGTTAATGAGATCGTTTTCCAATTAGTATTGAGGATTTTTCGAATCTGAACTGTCCATATCTGGCACAGATTTATATGTTGGACCAATACGTGATCCAATCTTCTATCATCTACATTAAATAACGCTGATCAATCTGACAAATCGATACCAAATCTTTGATATTAAACGAGCTACAAGAATTTAGTGTTAAATTTGAGCCGGTATACAACATTCTTGAACAAAATGACACAAATTCACAGAAAAAAAGTCTAAATGCATTCCAGAATTTCGAGGAACAGCAGCTGAATTATATTTTTGTTCCAAGCAGACTATTTTAAATTCATTCACAAGGAATGATCAGAATGAGATCCATGAAACCGAAACGGAACTCATTCATGTAATATTATCAAATTGAAAGGACGCAGCATTGCATTTCAAAAGAATACATCCGATACTTGGGTGAAATTAGAGATAATTTGCAAGAGAATTCAAAGGAAAAGTGAAATTAGAAGAATTGTTTCAAAAGATTGAAACGTTGGAACAGGAAAACAGAGACCTTTCAAAGTTACAAGATAGATGCTTATTAAACACACATTGAGAATATGAAGCGAACAGAGGGCGGCGAAAATCAACGCTTCTCAGAAACTTAGACTACATTTCTTAGGAGGCTTAAAATAGAAACTTGAAAAACTTAGCCAAAGCACATAAGGAGGATAGTTTGGAAGACTTGATAACTATCTGCAGGAGGAATGTATAGATGTGAGCAGATAGAACAAATTGAGCATAGATTGCAGGATGCTCATATTGCAGAATCACACAGACTTGAAAAGAAGAGCAAAAATTCAACAACCAAAGAAAAAACTTGGAAATTTCATAAACAGAAACAATTTTACAGCAACAGAAACATTGATCATGACGACAGAAATGATCAAAGGAATAGAAATAATGACAGAAACCATTTCAATGGGCAATCTAATAACTTCCAGCAAAATCAGAACTACGGATATCGAATAATAATAGTTATCGAAATCAAATCATAACTATTCAAGAAATGAGCAGACATTCAATTCCCCTCGCAACGAACGAAACAACTTTGAACAAAATTCTACAGAAATAACGGTAACCAAATGACATAACAATCATAGCCAAAACAATAGAAAACAATTCGAATCAAAATTATCGGAATGAATCACCGCATCAAACAACGGAAATAGAAATTGCTTTAATACGAACGGAAATTCAAACTCTAAAACAGAAGATTCGAACCATTACGAGGAAACTGGAATAACGAAATTTTGGATCAATCAGAAGCAAAAAAAACTAAACCATGGGTTTGGATGGAAAAAGATGACGGATCCCACTGTTTTTATACACAGAGTATGATACTGTACACAATACGAAGAAGAAGAAACAGGAAAATTATTTGCACCTTAAGCCCTATGTATGGGGCTTTTCAACCGGTTTTTATTGAAACTGCTAACCGCAGAAAATCCACAATACAATGAGAGATACTACTTGGATACAAGTATCTGTTATAATTTCATTCATCAGAGCACCGCAATCAAAGTCAGAACAACAAAATAGACCCATTCAAACATGCATGGATATGCGTAAATGGTAAACAAGTGCCATCCATTGGAACAATATGGATTCATTTAACAATAGAGAACTAATCATACGACAAAATTCCACGTGGTGATAAATTAGAGTACCAGCCGAAGAATTTAAATTTGCTAAGGCATATCGAATCAACATACATGAATTTCGAGGAAACACGTTTTAAACTAAAAAGATCAGAGAACACTTCTCTAAGTTTTACGGATTTGTAAAGGCGATTTATAGAATATGAAGAAAGAGATAAGTACGAGAAAAACATCAGTTCGTATCCACAGAATAAACAGAATTATGACTTTAAAAGCGATATAGATTCGAATCTATCACAACAGAATCTTCGAAACGCGAAACAACTGGATCATTCTGAAATAATTGAACCAATAATGGATGAATCAGGTAGATTTGAACTTTCCAAACAACAGATCAATTCGGAACCCACATAATGATGGTCTAGAAAATATCAACTTCAATGTCGACATAAAAGATAATACATGGAAAACATATCCTTACGAAGAGTTTGTAAAGCAATGCTACAGCTTAGACAGAAATCAATAGATTGACGACAAAAATATTTGAGGAATATGAAACAGATGCTACATTTTAATAATTAACAGTCTATCAACTATAAAGAACTGAAGAATTCATCGACCTTCCATATGGTCTAAAACCACATTAAATGGAAGAATTTTTTCATTGCCTAATAAAAGAACTTGGGGTATATTAATGAATGGTACTAAGAACATGATTTTAATCGAAAGTATTTTTCAAAGGACTCATAGATGGATTCCATAACGGTCCAGAATGCCAAGTTGGCGAAAATTATTCAAGTATTCTCCTTTAAAGATTTACTCGAACACATTAAGTTTAGACATTTAAGATACATGCAGACACATTCAATAAGGAATTCTAGTGTACACTGTGATAAAGACAACAATGGAGGCTATACTTACGACAGAAATTAGCCAAACTTAACTGAGGGACATGGGATTTGTATTTGTAGCAAAATCAGATAAACGGTGGTCATAGAAAAGCCACAAGACATTCAAAACTCAAACATTGCAGCCTCAGTTACAACGGAATTAACATGATAATGATAAATATTTCATGGAGTTGGCGTCAGTGGACAAGCCCTGAATAAAGTAAAATATTTAATAGATACAGGTTCTTCAGTAAACCTATTAAGATATGATTTATTAAGTATGTAGGCGTTAAAAGTTTTAATACGGATGAGATATATACACTAGTGGGTATAGAAAATGGTAAAAAGTAACACTCGAGAGAGCAGACGTAGAATTACTTATCAATGAATAAGATTTATAACTACTTTTCACTTAGTAGACAATTTAATAATGCCAGGTATCGGAATAGAATTCTTAAACAATATGTATCAAACATTAGTGAAAACTTCAGAACAATTACTTTGAAAAGGGCAAACCATTTCGAAGGTTCGATATCAAGTAAAACAAACAATAGGTACGCATACTATTAACAAAATTCAAAAAGTACATTGATCAAATCAAAACACGTATTTAACCAATTCGAAAACGATTGGCAGAGATAAACCAAATCAAGTTATCAACAACATGAGTCGGAATATGGATCGGATCATGCAGATGAATATTATTACGACGAAACTACAATTATTGAATCTTCAGAACAAAATTGAATGATAATATGGCGACAACGATATTGATGAATATGAAGAAAACGAATATCGGAAGAGAATTCAAAATACGAAACCTTGATTTGGACTCCAACAAGACTACAGCTTGAGAAACAAGAATCGAAAGCAAATAGAGGCAATGAACGCTGTAGTAAATTACTAGAAATAATCGACTTCAAGCATTTAAAGAAACCTAACTTCAATGCGATTGAAGAAATTATGGCGAAATATAGCGACGTATTTTATTTGAAAGAAGATAAGACTAAATAAGAATGCTGCAATGCGAAATTGAAACCACAACAAATGTACCAATTAATAACGACAATACAGATTTCGAATCTACCAAGAGCATATAATGAAGAAATTGATGAAATGTACAAGCAAGGCATTATTAGGCCAAGAAGTCCATGGAATGCACCGTTATGCATTCCGAAGAAAGATTGATGAAGAAGGAAACAAGAAATCGAATTGTAGTAGATTTCAGAGCGTTAAACTTGATTACGAAACCATTCGTATATCAATTCCATTAATAGATGAAAGGACAATTTGGGGATAGTGCATATTTTTCAACCATTGACTTAAAGTCAGGATTTTATCAGGTTCCACACCCTAAAGATGCAGCCAAAACTGCTTTCTCAACACCAAGAGGACATTTGAATTCCAAGGATGCCAATGGGACTAAGAAACAGTCCATCAACCTTTCAAAGATTAATGAACACAATAATTTACGAGATTAAAGATCAAAGCTATTGTTTATTTAGAAATGCATTGTTTTGGAAAAACAATAGAGGAACATAACGAAAATCTTATTAAAATACTTGAAGCTCTTAGAAGGCACAATTTGAAAATTGAGCCTACGAAATGTCAAATTCTGAAAACTCAGTTAAAATTCTTAGACACATGGTAGATAAAAATGAAACGACCATTAAATGATAATATTAAAGTTATTAAAGAAATGTCTGTACCCAAGACAGTGAAAGAGTAAGATTATTTTAGAACTGTGAACTTCTATGGCAAATTCATACCTGAATAGTGAGAAAACGAAACCCTTGAATGAATTATTGAGGAAAATGTTAAATTTGTTTGGTCGGATGACTGCAAAAGCATTTGATAACTGAGAAACTTTTTAACATCGGACTACTCTTATCCAGACCAAATTATAAAGAACGTTTGTTATTACTACCGACGCGAGTGAACATGGCATTGGTGCGGCTCTATCGAATGAAAATTCAATTGATAAACCCATAGCTTATGCTAGTAGGAGTCTTATAGGAGCAGAAAAAGGTATCATACAACTGAAAAGAATTACTGCAATAGTGTGGGCAGTTCAGCATTTCAGACATTACTATATCATCAGAGGTTTATTGTCTATACGGATCATAGAACGCTAATTTCATTATCATTTAAAAGAAACTTCGCCAATTCTCACACGCTTAAGATTGAAATTACAAGGATTAGAATGTGACATTAGATACAAACAGGGAAAAGAGACATTGTAGCAGATTTTATCTCGGCTTCCAACTGCCGAAAATCAATCTCTCAAAACACAGAATCAGAGGAAAAATTATTGCTGTTGTTACACGTCAGCAGCTTAAAAAACAGCAGGAACTCTTCTTGTTTGAACCAGTAAATGCAATAAAAGATAATAATTCGCCTAATACAAACATAGACAACGACAAAACTTGCCTATTGTAACGCATCAAAATCAAATTAATGATTATATGACTCAATCATATGATATAGACAAAATTGTGACGTTGAAGATTCCAATATGACCAACGCATACGAAGAATATTTGGAATCATCTAAAGAAAATTCAATTGACATAGAACAATTAGTAATTTCAAAATCACTAAAGGATGACTCAGCTGATATTAATATCGTTATTTTGAACAGAGATCAAAATACAATGAAATTTCACAAATCACCAATTTACCGCATGGAATAAAAGACTTTAGCGAAAACGGAATACTATCGATTCCACAGGAAAACATATTTGGAATAATTGTTGACGGGAAAAGTAATTCAGTAATCAACAGCAGAAGGTTTTTCCAGAAATTAGATAAATGTTTAAGCGATAATGGAACTATGATTAAAGCTTAAATAAAATTCATGTCACATCGTTTCGAAAAATAAAACAGTTTGATATATTAGAAACAATTTCTAGCAACCAAATATGGCAGTTTTCAGCCATATAACGCAGATTGAACGAATTCAAATTAATACTGATGAGATTGAAACAATACTTAGAGAATTTCATGATGCTCCTTAGGAGGACACGTCAGCACGCTGGATGCGAAAAAGAATTGGATTAATTTTCGTGTGGCAAAACATAGACGAGATACAACTATGTTCGGCAGTGTGCCTCTTGTCAAAAGAATAAAATTGAATCACACAAAATACCAGTGAAAATTACTACCACTGCCAGGAACCTTCGAAAAATTATCATGGATATTGTGTTCTACCGGAATCGGAATGGGGGAACAATATGGGCTTGTCCGCAAGATGACCTGACACGTTTTCTGGTGGTATCACCTATGAGCAACCAAGAAGCCGAAACTGTTTCAAGAACGTTTGTAGAAAATTTAATTTGCAAGTACAGGACACCCTTAGAATTGGTTACAGACCAAGGATCAATTTATGAGTAAATTTTTCAAACACATTTGCAAAATTTGAAAATTAAAAAGATTAATACTAGTTATCATACAGGCAAATTTAGTAGAAAGATCTAAAGAGAATTGAAAATGTATCTAGACAATTTGTAGGGTAATCCACAATTATGGGATCAACACTTAAACTACTCTCGTTTGAATATAATACGACAAACAACGGATCAACGAATTTACATCGTTCGAACTCCTATATGGAAGAAAGCAAGAATCCGTCATCAATTTATACAATTACCGAGTCAGAATTAAACTATGATGACTACAGTAAAGAAATGAAAAATAATTTTTAAAAGATTGCATGAAAATGCAAGACAAAATTTAATAATATCGAAGGAAAAACGTAAGGAAATTTAGATAAGAACTCTGACGAATGGCAGCCCATGTGGGAGATATGGTTCTCGTTCAAGCCAACCCAACGGGTGCAGGACAAAACAAGGCCTTATGGAAGGCCCCTATGAAATTGTCGCTTTCCTAGCGAACAAACAACAATCATTAAAATGGGAACAAATTGGAGAAAATAAAAAAACAGATTAAAAAATACAAAACTAATACCAAACATTTGATTGTTTTCTACTCCTATCATCGTTCTATGATAAGAAAGAGTATTTGAATAGGGATAAACGTCGAACAACTTAGAATCAACGAACTGTCCTATAAAAACTTAGTTTATGCACCTTAAGAATCCATGGTTTACTACCACGTCCATTGCAGTCATAGGAGGGGTGATAGGTATATTTTATGTTGTTTCAAAGGAGAAATTTCTTGTTGCGCAAGAAAATCAGAATTCAATCACAAGGAATTAGTAAAAAGGAGAAGTATAATAAAAGAACAGCATAGATAAAGAGCAACGTCACGTGGAAACATTAATTCAATTAAAGGTAATTGGTATATTGCTTTATTATGCAATAATCAAATAAATAAAAATAACCATAGGATAATTTACTAAATCATAACAAATTAAGTTAGGAACTTATAATTTTGCATACTAATATACATATGTTTATAGTACAACTAATAAATTTTCATTTGTTTTTTTTATTTTAAAATGTTTATAAATACTAAACTTAATCGCATTGAGTATCATTTCAGAAGCACGCCTAGAGCCATGATCGATGAGGGGAGAGGTTGTAGCAATTTCAACCAAACCGCCCTAAATATAAAGAAGTAAGTATAACACGATAGACGTATACAAGTATTTTGCAGGAAGAAATTTTATTGAATTTATAATCCCCAAAACCTGCAGAAGACATTCATTGCTACAACACAAAGATAAATTTAATGGGAATAATACTGGGAAAACAAAATAATCGAAAAAATGATAATAATAGTAAGTAAGGTTCATAATAAAACAACTTAAGCATGTGAAAGGTAGCAAGGAATTAATACCGAATCGAATAACTAAAGTAAGTGAAAAGTAACAAAGACTGTAGGAGCAGGTCCTTATATTTGCAAAGTCTAATAAAATTATAGGATAGTGAACTATTCACAATAATTTGAGAAAATTTAAATATGCACAACTTACTCGAGACGGTCAGAGATAGCATCTATTGAAGACGAACAGACGACATCGGCAGAGAAGGAAGACATCAACGGCTCACGATATACATACCATAGTTAATTGGTAACACCGGAACGACGGGTCATACGGTGGGTTGAAGATCGAGAGTGTGGGGGATCAGGAGACAGAAGACGAAATATTCGGAGGTTATCAATGAAGGCGAACTCAACCAGGAAGTGAAAGGGTTAAATACATCATACGAAATCAACAATACGAATTAAAGTGACAAATAACAGGCGAAGACGGATGTGCATCATACGAAAACAAAAAGGCGGATTCAACAAGGCGATTGGAGACAAGTGAATGACAAGACATTTTACAAAGCGGAAAGCAAGGACATATTCAGGAGCATCATCATACACAACCGAAAGTGCAAGAAGAGATTTTAATTCAACCCCTGGAGATGATTTTGGGAGAGTTAAAGTAACACAATAATGACGGAACGAGCAGATACAAGTCGCCTCACAAAGATAAAAACAACGTTAAGACAAAATTTTAGAACAATCAACAATTCAACAGTGTTCATCAATTTAACCAGACGGCCCCAAAAAGTCAATTCAAAGCAGAGGTCCTAAAACTACAGCGGAGGCGGGTCTAACACAAAGGCAACTTATCAAGTAATCAAAATTTCCACAAGCTGAAGCCAATACACAGCAAAATTCAAAAAGCAAATACACTTCGAATCAAACACAAACAATGCGAACATCATGATAACGGTACAACATCTAAGAATCCATACATTTAAGCAGTGTGACACACGTCAATTCATCACGACTTGCTAACTAGCAACTTATCTGAACGGAAGCAGCTTAAAACTATTGAAAAAGGCACTGTAATAACGTCAAACTATTACAATGTTACATGCAGAAAATCATTGAAATACAACTAGAGCAGAGCTACTTCTACTCCGCTGGAGATATCACGTCAGATTTATACAAGTGGCCGGTACAACAGCAATTTTTGCACACAACAAACAATAGACATCATTTACCAAAATATCATCATGGCTTGGCCAAAACAATTTCATCGAAGATTACAAATTTAGACGGCAGTACAAAGGAGCCCACACGAGAGGAGCAGCTTAAGAGGCGAAACAAGTAAGGCATCAGAAAGCACAAGACGATACGGAAGAATCAAACAGCAGACTAGGAACACACCCTGAACTCGAGATTTACAACCAACCAAGTGATCAGCAACACTAATGATTACGAGGACGCAAGAGCAACACCAAGTAAAGGCGAGGCGATTCGAGAAGGCATCATCAGGTAAGAAACTCTCGAGAAAGTTTATGTGCAAATATGAGAATACTTAAAAGATTAGAGGAAATAAAATGGTCACACGACGAAAAAAAAAGGAATATAACAGGGTGATTTGATAGATTAGAAGAACACGTAATAGATGTAGAATGTCAGAAAACAATCAAACAAAAAAAAAGTTTTTTTTTAATAATAAAATAAGTTGATATAACACTAAAATACGGGTGAAAAATAGTTTTGAAATATCACAAAGAGTACGAATTAGGGCAAAATATTTGACAAAATTTCCAAACGCATACAATTATATAGCATTAAAAATTTAAAAAAATAAAAAACAGATGGTTATGATAAATTAGAAGAATAATAGGGAACATGAAAATTACTGTGGAATAATTATATATATTAACTCAGAAACGTATCAATGTATTTAAATCTTGGTCAAGAGAAGCGTTGAAGAATAACAAAAAATGTTAGCTGAACCATATCAAAGATCCAAAAGTAAACTTTGTAAGAAATTATTATTAAAAGAATTTATAAAAACATATACAGAACGAACAACATCAAGAGATTCTAACACTAAACTCCACCGAAAGTAAAATTCAGATATGAAAGATAATAGTTAATGATTGATAAACAACGGACCATTGAATGATTATATAATAGAAAAATATATATGTTTTTGGCCTACCCTAACAAGCGAAGGATCATTTTCTTAATGAACCTTCACCTCGTTTGTGTGGGAGGAGATGAACGGCCTTGAGATCCTTCATCACTCCTCATATCGGATCACGGGATATATCGTAGGAATCTTTAAGCCAAACATAGAAGAAAGCGTAAAACTTAGAGACAGACTCAGCTGACCTATTTTCATGCGATCAGCTGATCCAAAACAAATTAAAATAAACGATCGGGCATACGAAATAATATACATACAAGAAGGCAGAAACATTGCCACTGGTTAGGGACCAACGCCCTGCGATTCACATACGGAGCATCATATTTCAATTTTATTAGTGGCAATTATTGTACGCAGGAAACGTTCATTACCTTTCCCAACGTAATGGAACGACAAGTACGTTATTAAGGGTCAATGTAGCATAAAATCACTATTGACAATATAATTCATTTTACTTTCGACCGTTAAATTGAAATGGTCGATATATTTTACTCGGATTTTCCGGCGCAAACAATTGAGCATAATCTACTATATATGCTCAACTCGATGGGATGGAAGGATATGCACAGCCTTATGTGCCGACACCTTCCTAAAACAATTTTATATACTGATGGCATTATAAAACAAGGCCGAATATATTCAATTACTCACCGCAAAGAAATTTAAGCAATCAACATAAATTAAAAATGTTGCATGTAGGAATTGTTGGTTTAATTTACTTTTCATCAATTTAAAAGTTATGTGAAATATCGCATACCCTTATCACGGTTTGGCGAAACCGGCGAAAACAGCTTAGTCAGATTTACTTAACTGGAGCGCGGTGGATTGACATGTTCAAACGTGCTCACATATTGGACAGTGTACGATATAGCGGTACATAGCCGCGATCGTCATTGATGATGATGCATTGGCGCATATGTATAGGTCGATCAAGGAAAGAATTTGTTTGGGTGAGGAGCGCGGAATAATAACTTAGTCAAAATGATAGAGACAATAAGAGTCTTCATTGAATCTACATACACGTATACAGGTGTATTGATTTAAAGGGGTTTGTTGCCCAGTATGAAAAACAGAGAGAACATGATTTTGTTCTTACCAATATAAACTTGAAAAGAACTATTGATATTGGGGTCTTAGTGGTTCGGGAAAAGGAAGAGCCGACCCGAAGGGGTAATGATTCTTTAGGGAAAGGGGAATTTAATTCAAAGCCCAGTTGAAAGAAAGAGAAAAATATTGATTGATTGATTTTTAAGAGCATACTTAAAATCAAAGAGTAATACAAGAGGTAGCTGTTAATTGATCGGCGGTATGGTACGCTGTTTTACAAAGAACCCATGCTGGGTTCGAATACAGATTTTTAAGTGAATGTTTTCACAACTCCGTTGGTTTAGTAGTATCATGCATTATGAAACATTTGGGACTTGTTGAACATTACTCTGTGAGACAGCAATGTTCAAGTTTAAGTGTAAAGAAAGGGGCAGGACTTAGAGATACTCATTTTATACAAAAAATTATATGAGTTAATACATTAGTAAATTGAAGTAGCCACTTGAATGTGTGCTCGAAATAAGAGAGTTTTTGAGAGTGAAAAGAGAACAGAATTTTTCCAAGAGAATTTCAAAGGGAACATCCAAAAAAGGGGGCAAAGTTTCGTAAAGTATGGAAGTCCAATATTAAGGCTGAATTGGGTAATCTATGACAAGAAATTAAATAACTGTTGAAAAAATTTGGAATAAAAAGGAAGATGTTTCGGAATTTTCAAATAAGTTGATTAAGCATTTCGTGAAAAAGAACTTTAGGGAGCATCCATAAAGAATGCAAAGTTGAGTAATCAATGGATGCTAAAAAAATTGAGGATATTTACGAAGTTGAAATTAAAACCACATAGTCTGAACAGATAAATGTGGGATGAAGAAAATGATTACGTTATTTAAGGATTCTCGGATCTTTCGTGGGGTCCAAAGTCCAGTCTGATGCAATTCATGAAATCATTATGAAATTCAGAACTCGGATTGACTATATATACCGCGCGCTTTTCCAAGCTCAGGGTCAGTCCCAAATATTCAGCAGCACCTTTATTGGAATTCGGCGCTTTCTAGGTTTCCCTAGCCGGCCTACCGAATACTCCAATTGAATCAGGGGGTTAGTCCCAAATATTCAGCAGCACCTTTATTGGAATTCGGCGCTTTCTAGGTTTCCCTAGCCGGCCTACCGAACACTCCAATTGAATCAGGGTTGTCCCTTAGACACCTCGACACTCGTGACTAGTGCACGAATCGAGATCTAAGTTTAAATTAATTAACTTCTTGAAAAAGATAAAAGTGAACAGTTAAATGTCCGTCGCGGTAAAATCGAGAATCGGTGTTAGAGTCTTGATAAGTATCGAAAAAAAGTGTTAGAAACTTGTGAAAACTTCATACGGAAAATAGTGCGAAATCCGTTGAAATGGATAATATTTGAGTTTAATTCCTAGGGAAAAAGTGTAATTATAAGAAACAAGTGTTACATAGTAGAAGAAAAGTATAATTGTAAGAACTAAATAGTGTTACATAAATAAAAAGGTCTTATTCCAATCGTGATTGAGTGTTTGAACTAAAAACCCGAAAAACCAGTTCCGCGCCGTCGGCCCCGAACACTTCATATATCGTGGTAGAAGCGTCTTAATATTCCGCTCGGGACATTTCCACTTCGCTACATATGGTGACAGCGGTGGGATCCGAACACTTCATATATCGTGGTAGAAGCGTCTTAATAATCCGCTCGGGACATTTCCACTTCGTTACACACCTTTTCAAGATGCTCGGAAGCCTCCTTTCAAGAGGCTCGGAAGCCTCCTTTCAAGAGGCTCGGAAGCCTTTTTTTAGAGGCTCGGAAGCCTCCTTTCAAGAGGCTCAAAAGCCTCCTCCCAAGAGCTCCGAACACTCCTTTCAAGAAGATTGGAAGCCTCCTATCAAGAGGCTCGGAAGCCTTTTTTTAAATGGCTCGAAAGCCTGTTTTCAAGAGGTTCGGAAGCCTTGGAAGCCTCCTCCTTGGAAGCCTCCTTTCAAGAGGCTTGGAAGCCTCCTTTCAAGAGGCTTGGAAGCCTCCTTTCAAGAGGCTCGGAAGCCTCCTTTCAAGAGGCTCGGAAGCCTCCTTTCAAGAGGCTCAGAGCCTCCTTTCAAGAGGCTCGAAGCCTCCTTTCAAGAGACTCAGGCCTCCTTCAAGAGGCTCAGAGCCTCCTTTCAAGAGGCTCAGGAAGCCTCCTTTCAAGAGGCTCAAGCCTTTTTAGAGGCCTCAGGCCTCCTTTCAAGAGGCTCAAAAGCCTCCTCCCAAGAGCTCCGAACACTCCTTTCAAGAAGATTGGAAGCCTCCTATCAAGAGGCTCGGAAGCCTTTTTTTAAATGGCTCGAAAGCCTGTTTTCAAGAGGTTCGGAAGCCTTGGAAGCCTCCTCCTTGGAAGCCTCCTTTCAAGAGGCTTGGAAGCCTCCTTTCAAGAGGCTTGGAAGCCTCCTTTCAAGAGGCTTGGAAGCCTCCTTTCAAGAGGCTTGGAAGCCTCCTTTCAAGAGGCTTGGAAGCCTCCTTTCAAGAGGCTTGGAAGCCTCCTTTCAAAAGGGCTTGGAAGCCTCCTTTCAAGAGACTTGGAAGCCTCCTTTCAAGAGGCTTGGAAGCCTCCTTTCAAGAGGCTTGGAAGCCTCCTTTCAATAGTCTTCAAAGCCTCCTTTCAATAGGCCTTGAAGCCTCCTTTCCAGAGGCTTCAGCCTCCTTTCAAGAGGCTCAGAGCCTCCTTTCAAGAGGCTCAGGCCCTCCTTTCAAGAGGCTCAGAAGCCTCCTTCAAGAGGCCTGGAAGCCTCCTTCAAGAGGCTCAGCCTCCTTTCAAGAGGCTCAGAGCCTCCTTTCAAGAGGCTCGG
The DNA here is from genome assembly GCF_024139115.2 of Armigeres subalbatus. Taxonomy (NCBI): domain Eukaryota; kingdom Metazoa; phylum Arthropoda; class Insecta; order Diptera; family Culicidae; genus Armigeres; species Armigeres subalbatus. Next base: position 249,643,076 of record NC_085139.1, on the reverse strand, counting down.
AAGCCTCCTTTCAAGAGGCTCAGAGCCTCCTTTCAAGAGGCTCAGAAGCCTCCTTTCAAGAGGCTCAAGCCTCCTTTCAAGAGGCCCAAGCCTCCTTTCAAGAGGCTCAAGCCTCCTTTCAAGAGGCCTCAAGCCTCCCTTTCAAGAGGCTCAGAAGCCTCCTTTCAAGAGGCCTCAGGCCTCCTTTCAAGAGGCTCAGAAGCCTCCTTTCAAGAGGCTCGGAAGCCTCCTTTCAAGAGGCTCAGGCCTCCTTCAAGACGCTCAGGCCTCCTTCAAGAGGCTCAGGAAGCCTCCTTTCAAGAGGCTCAGAAGCCTCCTTTCAAGAGGCTCAGAAGCCTCCTTTCAAGAGGCTCAGGCCTCCTTTCCAAGAGGCTCAGAAGCCTCCTTTCAAGAGGCTCAGGCCTCCTTTCAAGAGGCTCAGGCCTCCTTCAAGAGGCTCAGGCCTCCTTTCAAGAGGCCTCAGGAAGCCTCCTTTCAAGAGGCTGGAAGCCTCCTTCAAGAGGCTCAGAAGCCTCCTTTCAAGAGGCTCGGAAGCCTCCTTTCAAGAGGCTCGGAAGCCTCCTTTCAAGAGGCTCAGAAGCCTCCTTTCAAGAGGCTCAGAAGCCTCCTTTCAAGAGGCTCAGAAGCCTCCCCTTTCAAGAGGCCTCAGAGCCTCCCTTTCAAGAGGCTCAGAGCCTCCTTTCAAGAGGCTCAGAGCCTCCTTTCAAGAGGCTCAGAAGCCTCCTTTCAAGAGGCTCGAGCCTCCTTTCAAGAGGCTCAGGAAGCCTCCTTTCAAGAGGCTCAGGAAGCCTCCTTTCAAGAGGCTCCAGGAAGCCTCCTTTCAAGAGGCTCAGGAAGCCTCCTTTCAAGAGGCTCAGAGCCTCCTTTCAAGAGGCTCAGAGCCTCCTTCAAGAGGCTCAGGCCTCCTTTCAAGAGGCTCGGAAGCCTCCTTTCAAGAGGCCTCAGAGCCTCCTTTCAAGAGAGCTCAGAGCCTCCTTTCCAAGAGGCTCAGAAGCCTCCTTTCAAGAGGCTCAGGAAGCCTCCTTTCAAGAGGCTCAGAGCCTCCTTTCAAGAGGCTCAGAAGCCTCCTTTCAAGAGGCTCAGAGCCTCCTTTCAAGAGGCTCAGAGCCTCCTTTCAAGAGGCTCAGAGCCTCCTTTCAAGAGGCTCAGGAAGCCTCCTTTCAAGAGGCCTCGGAAGCCTCCTTTCAAGAGGCCTGGAAGCCTCCTTTCAAGAGGGCTCAAGCCTCCTTTCAAGAGGCTCAAGCCTCCTTTCAAGAGGCTCAGAAGCCTCCTTTCAAGAAGGCTCAGAAGCCTCCTTTCAAGAGGCTCAGGCCTCCTTTCAAGAGGCTCCAAGCCTCCTTTCAAGAGGCTCAAGCCTCCTTCAAGAGGCTCAGAAGCCTCCTTTCAAGAGGCTCGGAGAGCCTCCTTTCAAGAGGCTCAGAGCCTCCTTTCAAGAGGCTCAAGCCTCCTTTCAAGAGGCTCAGGAAGCCTCCTTTCAAGAGGCTCAGAAGCCTCCCTTTCAAGAGGCTCAGAGCCTCCCTTTCAAGAGGCTCGGAAGCCTCCTTTCAAGAGGCTCAGAAGCCTCCTTTCAAGAGGCTCAGGAAGCCTCCTTTCAAGAGGCTCAAGCCTCCTTTCCAAGAGGCTCAGAAGCCTCCTTTCCAAAGAGGCTCAGAGAGCCTCCTTTCAAGAGGCTCCAGGAGAGCCTCCTTTCAAGAGGCTCAGAAGCCTCCTTTCAAGAAGGCTCGGAAGGCCTCCTTTCAGAGGCTCGGAAGAGCCTCCTTTCAAGAGGCTCAGGAAGAGCCTCCTTTCAAGAGGCTCGGAAGAGCCTCCTTTCAAGAAGGCTCAGGAAGAGCCTCCTTTCAAGAGGCTCAGGAAGAGCCTCCTTTCAAGAGGCTCAGGAAGGCCTCCTTTCAAGAGCTCAGGAAGAGCCTCCTTTCAGAAGGCTCAGGAAGGCCTCCTTTCAAGAGGCTCGGAAGAGCCTCCTTTCAAGAGGCTCCAAAGGCCTCCTTTCAAGAGGCTCGAAGAGCCTCCTTTCAAGAGGGCTCAGAAGGCCTCCTTTCAAGGCTCGGAGCCTCCTTTCCAGTCGCGCGGAAGAGCCTCCTTTCAAGGGGCTGGCAAGAGCCTCCTTTCAAGAGGCTCGGAAGCCTCCTTTCAAGAGGCTCGGAAGAGCCTCCTTTCAAGAGGCTCGGAAGAGCCTCCTTTCAAGAGGCTCGGAAGAGCCTCCTTTCAAGAGGCTCGGAAGAGCCTCCTTTCAAGAGGCTCGGAAGAGCCTCCTTTCAAGAGGCTCGGAAGAGCCTCCTTTCAAGAGGCTCAGAAGAGCCTCCTTTCAAGAGGCTCGGAAGAGCCTCCTTTCAAGAGGCTCAGAGCCTCCTTTCAAGAGGCTCGGAAGAGCCTCCTTTCAAGAGGCTCAGGCCTCCTTTCAAGAGCTCAGAGTCTTCTTTCAAGAGGCTCCGGAAGCCTCCTTTCAAGAGGCTCAAGCCTCCTTTCAAGAGGCTCGGAAGCCTCCTTCCAAGAGGCTCAGGAAGCCTCCTTCCAAGAGGCTCAGAAGCCTCCTTTCAAGAGGCTCGAAGCCTCCTTTCAAGAGACTTGGAAGCCTTTTCAAGAGGCTCAAGCCTCCTTTCAAGAGGCTCAGAGCCTCCTTTCAAAGAGGCTCAGAGCCTTTTTCAAGAGGCTCGAAGCCTCCTTTCAAGGGGCTCGGAAGCCTCCTTTCAAGAGGCTCGGAAGCCTTTTTTCAAGAGTTTTGAGTGGTTGCGTTAATTCTCAGGTCCATGTTGCATATATCTTATGAGCTATGCTTATTTTCATTTACAGAAAAAACAATAGGGAGTACCTTCTGATCGCGGTCAGCATGCACCCCAAAATGCTAAGATGAAGAACCCAGGCCGCGGTCAGTAGAGAACCCATCTACCCGCCAAATATCTTATTGCTGGCGATACGTACAACCGACCCATTCTATCTTCGTACCGACCAAAGACAGCGTGAAACTGCTAGGCGTGACGGTGGATAGACGCCTCTTCTTCGACGTACATCTCTGATATCCCGAAGAAGAACCTGAAGCGACCGTCCAACGCAAATCCAAGAAACTGATGCAGTCATCACTACCCAGTCAACACAAGATCGTATATGATGTCACATAAGATGCTAAAGTGGAGGCCATATAGGTACTTTCCCATACAATATGTACGGGTCATTCCATATGAAGTGACCGAGAAAAAATGCAAACGTGCAATCGACTTTCTTAGAATTAAATGAAATTTTGACCAATTGTTTATGTATGGGTTATACCCCAAAATCCAAAATTTCGTAGTGATTGGACCTCCCCACGATTAATACGACCATCCCCTTTTCGGACAAATGTATGAAATTCATCATTTTGTTTTGTTAATATCTCTGGAACTGTGAGGTCTATAATGAATCTAAGGTAACCATTGGAAAGAAGATTTTTCAAGGAATTTATAAAAAAATATTTTTTTGATGTGTTGCCAATTGAACAATTTTTAAGTTTTTGTCCGAAAAATGCATTTTTTACCCAATGAGTATAATTTTATTTAAAAAATAACCTCACCAACGTGTTCTTTGGCCATTTTTACATTGGAAACGCTTGAAACCTCGAGGTACTATGTTCCGATCTTGAGATACAGGATTTTAGAAATGAAAAGTCCTTTTTTCACTGTGAACATTGAATATTTTTACCAATTTACGTACATACACACACATTCGCATTGACACATACACACACAGCTCAATTGGTTGCTTCCCCACTTTCTGCATCGCGTTTGAAATTTATATGAAGATTAGCATGGATTTTTTTTTTGCAGTCTTGCTCCTAGCGGCTTTATTTTATCGTTAATTCAATCATCTGACTCAATACGTTAGCATATAGTTTGAAAGATGTCGAAAAAGTTTGCTGAAGAATAAGCATTGCTGAAAATTTTACAACGCTTGGGAGTTTGATTGTTGAAATACAAAAAAAATGGATAGCAAATATTATCCATTTATTTTCAAAATACAGAAAATAAAATCATTATTTCAAAGAAGACCATTTTTATGATGTTTGTTTTTGGTCTACTATTTTCATATTTTGACAATATACATACACAGTTGACAATTTTCGTTTCTTTGGTGAGTGACTGAGAGCTCATGGCTGTCGTCAAATCACATTTGGGTGCTGTGAAGTGTGGGTTTAATTCCCGTGGTAGTAAGATAAAAACTTTTCGTGGATAGTTCTCCTCTGGTCGACTAGTATTGACATTAAGCTTTTCTTCTGCCTTGTGTATAACTACAAAATTCGTTTGAAAATTGCATCCAACCAAAAAACTCCAAAAAACCCATTTTCAACCCTCTTACCTCCCACTTGTCACAAATAGTCACAAATCACTTACCCTCTTCTTCTGAAAGTACAAGTACCATTTACTTAATGATTTGCCCTTTTCATACCCTTTTCTTAAAATAACATAGTGAAAGTCTACTTCCTTATGAGCTACCTTATTCTTCCCTTTCTCGTACACTAAGCGTTCTTATAGGCTATATGTTCGCTTCGAAAACAAACTTTTTATAGAAGGCCCGGGGATCCATAGAGTTGTATACCAATCGATTCAGCTTGAGGTGAGTTGATGTCTGTGTGTGTGTGTGTGCAGAAAAGTTTCATCCACTTTTTAGACACTTGCCCTTAACCGATTTGCTCACAACATGTTGCATTTTACGGGAAATTCTGTCCCATTGTTTGCAATTTAAATTTGACTGGTTCGGACTATGGACTCGAAACATATGGTCAAAATACTATTTTCAAAATGCACGAGAAGTGCACCATTCCCGCAAGGTAAATTAATCAAGGTTTTTTAGATAATCATATCGTTTCCTCTGTCGTAATTGCCTTTTGGAGGCCTTTTCTGCTGTTTTTAGGAGAAGGTTTGTTTGTATGATTAAAACACGAGTCTTTCGGGGCACTTGATCCAACGTTATTTTGTAAGAATAGAATAGTAAAAAAAAAGATTTCGGCTCCGTAACGCTTAACAGCATATAAGCCGAAAGCTTTTGAAATAAATTAATGATCTATATACTTTCGAATGATCGACTGTTTATTGTTATTTTAACTCAAAACGGCTACGCAGTCTTTAAGGATTAAAACAAGATTTATATTTGTCCAACGTTTCGACACGGGGTTGGTGTCTTCATCAGGGGAAAAATATTATGTTTGTTCCTTGTCTAATGTTTAGTCTTACAATAACTGTCAAGTTTGAAAATTTGTGGTACATTATTTTGGAAAACACTTATTTTTAACATAGATGACACTGGCAAATAAAACAGATTTTCTTTATCAAACCGCCTGTTTTGCAATCAGGAGTTTTGAGTTTTGAGTTAAAATTAATGATCTATAAAATTTAAAAAAATCTTTCCATAGCAGGTGAAATACTATAGTACCTATGTGAGTAATATTTTAATAGTACGCTTTACAACAATACAGAAATGTTATTTTTTCCAAAGTGACTACGTTGCCAAGTACATTATTTTCTATTCAATGTTACATGTTTTACAATTTCTTTTAAGAAAACAATATCTTGGAATTCTTGGCAATTTTATAAAAACACTCTAGCGAAAAGGTTAAAGGTTGGGTGGGTATGCATAACAAAATCTTATGTGATTGATAAGCTCCATATGAATCATATTACATTCAAAACTCTATAACTCGAGAACGGCTCATAGTACCTTGGGGTTTCAAGTGTTTCTTATGCAAAATTCTCTGGAGAACACGATGCTGGTGTTATTTTCCAAATAAAAATATACTCATTGGCAGAAAAATACAATTTTATACTTAAAACGCAAAAACAATGCAGATGGCTACATTTTTACTAAAAATCGATATTTTTCTCAAAAAGTTTGGAGAATTCTCTTCAAAATGCATATAAAGAAGTTATTTGTAGCTTTAAAACTGTCCGAGATATGAGTCGTTCAAAAATATGGTTTTTACAAATCGTCAAAAACGGGGGGTGCTCGCATTTGCCGAGGGGTTGTCCAATCATCAAATAAATTTGGATTTTCACATATAATCGGTAGATAAACAAATCCACAAAATTTGATAAATATTGGTGTAAGTCGATTACAAGTGGTTCGGTCACTTGGTATGGAATGACCCGTACGTATATCGCCTCCACTTTAGTATCTTATGTTGCACCATATACGGTTTTGTGTTGACTGGGTAGTCGCCCCCTTCACGGGCTGGAATTGGCATCGATGAACTTTGCTAAAGTGACCCAAGCACTCAAACCATGCAATCAGACTGGTTTCCGGCCACCTTCCCCTCCAGCCCGACGGATGCAGCCTGTGCCGAAGCTGGCGTACTTCCTTTCCGTTTTAAGGCCACAGCAGCACTCTATGCATCACATTTTCGACGTCTGCCAAGTTTTTGAATCGGCAAGAACAAACAACAGCATCAGCATCGCCTACACAGCACTACGCAACAACGAGCTGGATAAAAGGAACACCATAAACTTTCTCAAGGACATCCACCTCTACAACCGAATTTGACGACCTCAAAAATATGAAGACCAAGCTACAAAATTTGACAACTCTGTGGAATACACGACCCCGAAATAATAGCCCGACCCCGCAACGAACGTGACCAGCCCTGAAAATCGCACCAATCTGAAAACACTTAAAGACGCGACGCGAGACAAGACATAACACTTATTGTTCTTACAATCGTCAAAGGAGTTAAGGTGACTCGGGGAGACACTAAACACCGTGTTATTTCTCCTATCTTTCGTCTCTTTCTAGCATTATCACCTCGCAACTTTGGAGCGGCATATTTTGGTTTTCAGCTATTTAATGTAACTGTAAATGTATCAGCATGTAGATTGCGAGTAAGCACGCACCGGTGATACTTTTTCAAAATCGTATTTGTTGTAGAAAAAAAGTTAAGCATTCAATGATGAAAATGATTACGATTTGATGATTGTGAGTGCTTCCCGTGTCACCTTAAGAACAATAAGTGTTATGTCTTGTGTCACGTCGCGTCTTTAAGTGTCGTGTAGTTCTTACGTTATCACAAACAAAAATCCTTTTAAAGTGAATCCAAAAACAGACAAAGTAATATTGTTCATATTTTAAAAAGCATCGGTACTCCTCTGGTCCGAGCACACAATTCTCGCTTAACTTTTCAAAGGGACCTAAGTAACATTTTTTCATGAATTAATTTGAGTACTGCAATCAAAAGCTTTCATGTTTTTCTGTTGATTGCGCTATTCAAATTAATTCATGAAAAAAATGTTGCTTAGGTCCTTTTGAGAGAGAATTCTAAAATATCAAAATCCCGGTACCCTTCAGGTCTGACCGTCCGAACAATGTAATATAAATATGTACGTTTCATTTTTCTCGATACAAGAGATTAATAGAGACAAAAAAATCTTACTAGAAGTGGTAACGTCATTCTGCTAATTTTATTTTGCATTCTAAGTTATTATCACATTCCGCTCTAATTCCCAAAAAACACAAACAATTTCCAGATAGCTAGCGAATACATCCGCGTTAAAGACCAAACACCTGTATTTGGGTTCAAGCTCAATCAAATAAAAAAGAAACATTGCAACCGGTACGTGCGATGGACCACCGAAAACCGTTAGTTGGTGCTCTAATCGCGCCTTACTTCCACGTGCCGTTTCCAATCAATTTCCCTCCAACCAGAGCTGAATCGCGCGCGCGAACAGCCTGAATCGAGATTAGCACGCCCAGCTTGATTCGGCCTTTTTGTACGGCGAGGTTCGAAAAGCGCATTACAATGGTCACAAATTATAGAGAAAGAGAGAACGATAAACAGAGGCCGAGACCTTCTCAGATTTGAAGATCTGTTACAGGCTGGTTGGAAAACAAAATTCAGTTCAAATTTGACCGAGAAAACATTCTGTTACTGAATAATCGATAGTCGGGTCAACCCGTTTGTTCGATTCAAAATAAGTTGTGTTGAACTTGGTCCTGCAGATAGAAGCACAAAGTCATCCACTTACTTACACGCAGACCTTTAGTCAAAGGTGGCGATCCGTTTCCAATGGAATTGCAAAGCATGGGGTGATAAAATTGAATCTCACGATCCACTGAGATCTCGTCTCGGCTGTACACACCTTCGGGCAAAAAATACTACAAGCGACATTTTCCATTCCTCGACTCGACAATGTCCCCCATCTAACAGCAGCAGTGAGCTTTAATGTAATTAATCTAACAGTTGTTTGCGGTTGCTTCCCTTCTTCTTTTTCTTCTCCTAACCTCAGGCCCCCGGGTGAAGATTGAATCAAACTGCGGCGGGCGGAGGATAAGAGATTTGAGAACCCGCCCAACCGACAACACTCGAGCCAGGTTCATTAGGCGCTGTGCTGTGCTGTGCAGTGAAGTCGCGACGCGTTGAGGTGTGGCAAATCGCTTCATTTCAAGCTTGGCCGAACGCCGCGTCACAGTTTCCTTTCTCTTGCGGCCGGGACGGGGGAAATGTTGACAGCGTGTCTCCGAAGTGCTACTGTGCTGACAGGCAGAGGAAGCGACGACGGCGATGTGAAGTCTGTCCACGGCAAATTTCGGACGCTTTTCTTTTGAGTTCAGTTCTTGAAATATTTCCTGAACCGATGAAACGTGGAAAGAGGCAGCTATTGCTGATTACTTTTCTTTACGTTGTTACATGCAGGAAGCATGTTTCTGTGTTTCAGATTGTAATGTAACGAAAGCAGTGGATGAATGCTCGAAAAGCAGCAAAAAGTTAACCTCCAGAAATGTGTTAAGGCTAAAGGCATCTAAATTAAACTTTCTCACAAGCGCGAACCTTTATTGATAAAATATTAGATACAATATACCATACTGCACAAAAATTTAGAAATTGAGATGAGATCCCATTGCAGTGTGGCTCGTTTTTATCATTTCATTTTTTGCTCAGTTGACGCATGTTTCATCCATTTTCCTACTGTTGTAACGACTGACATTGCCAAGGAATTGAACAAGTCTGCTTGAAAAAAGTGGATCTTACAAATCCATTATTGCTGCAATCATGGCTGCCCAGTGTTCGGTGGAAGGAAATGATCGGCATTCCCGGGAAGTGTAGTTCATGTTACGGTTTTCTGAGAAAGTATACCTTCCTGGATGATTTGATACACCTATTGAGTGTTGAAGCGTCTGCTACTATGACACATTAGTGCTGTCTTGGAGCAGGTTAAAATAGCTTCTCCCATCCTGCACTCTTTTTTTTGTTAATAAATGGAAAAGAGCAGCGGGATGGGGACAACTTCGAGCTACTTCAAGCTGCTCATTAGATAGCTCTACTCACAGTCGACTGTCTACAACTCGATGTTCTTTATCTCGATATCTCTCCCCATATCGATGGTTTCCTCGGTCCCTCCAATCTACATATATTTGGGGTTTCTACATCTCGATAACCTCCCTTTCTCGAAGTCTTCGGTTCATATTTTGATCTGGATTAATTCTCCTTATGTCGATATGTTCAAATTTTTAGGCTACTAGACCATCTTTGGACAATAACAACTCATCAACAACAAGAAATGACATTACTAAGGTTTTATTACTAAAATTCATCCGAATTTTCTCTGGAAATTCGAATGAATTTCTTCTGGAAATTCGAATGAATTCCTTCTGGAAATTCGAATGAATTCCTTCTGGAAATTCGAATGAATTCCTTCTGAAAATTCGAATGAATTTTCTCCGGATATTCGAATGAATTTCCTCTGGAAATTCGAATTAATTTCAACTGGAAAGAAAATTCGAAAAAGAAATTTCTTCTGGAAATTCGAATGAATTTCCTCCGGAAATCCGAATGAATTTCCTCCGGAAAACCGAATAAATTTCCTCCGGAAATTCGAAAGAATTTCCTCCGGAAATCCGAATGAATTTCCTCTGGAAATTCGGATGAATTTCCTCTGGAAATTCGGATGAATTTCCTCTGGAAATTCGGATGAATTTCCTCTGGAAATTCGGATGAATTTCCTCTGGAAATTCGGATGAATTTCCTCTGGAAATTCGGATGAATTTCCTCTGGAAATTCGGATGAATTTCCTCTGGAAATTCGGATGTATTTCCTCTGGAAATTCGGATGAATTTCCTCTGGAAATTCGGATGAATTTCCTCTGGAAATTCGGATGAATTTTCTCTGGAAATTCGGATGAATTTCTTCTGGAAATTCAGATGAATTTCCTCTGGTAATTCGGATGAATTTCTTCTGGTAATTCGGATGAATTTCCTCTTGAAATTCGAATGAATTTCCTCTGGTAATTCGAATTAATTTCAAATGGAAAAAAAAATTTGAAAAAGAAATTTCTTCTGGAAATTCGAATGAATTTCCTCCGGAAATCCGAATGAATTTCTTCCGGAAATCCGAATAAATTTCCTCCGGAAATCCGAAAGCATTTCCTCCGGAAATCCGAAAGCATTTCCTCCGGAAATCCGAATGAATTTCCTCTGGAAATTCGGATGAATTTCCTCTGGAAATTCGGATGAATTACCTCTGGAAATTCGGATGAATTTCCTCTGGAAATTCGGATGAATTTCCTCTGGAAATTCGGATGTATTTCCTCTGGAAATTCGGATGAATTTCCTCTGGAAATTCGGATGAATTTCCTCTGGAAATTCGGATGAATTTTCTCTGGAAATTCGGATGAATTTCTTCTGGAAATTCAGATGAATTTCCTCTGGTAATTCGGATGAATTTCTTCTGGTAATTCGAATGAATTTCCTCTTGAAATTCGGATGAATTTCCTCTTGAAATTCGGATGAATTTCCTCTGGAAATTTGGATGAATTTCCTCTGTAAATTGAGATGACTTTCGGATGAATTTCCTCTGGAGATTCGTATGAATTTCCTCTGGAGATTCGGATGAATTTCCTCTGGTGATTCGGATGAATTCCTCTGGAGATTTGGATGAATTTCCTCTGGAGATTCGGATGAATCTCCTCTGGAGATTCGGATGAATTTCGGATGAATTCCTCTGGAGATTCGGATGAATTTCTCTGGAGATTCGGATGAATTTCCTCTGGAAATTCGAATGAATTTCCTCTGGAAATTCGAATGAATTTCCTCTGGAAATTCGGATAAATTTCCTCTGGAAATTCGGATGAATTTCCTCTGGATATTCGGATGAATTTCCTCTGGAAATTCGGATGAATTTCCTCGGGAAATTCGGATGAATCATTTCCTCTGGAAATTCGGATGAAAAATTTCCTGAATTTCGGATGAATTCCTCTGGAGATTCGGAAGAATTCCTCTGGAGATTCGGATGAATTTCCTCTGGAAATTCGAATGAATATCCTCTGGAAATTCGGATAAATTTCCTCTGGAAATTTGGATGAATTTCCTCTGGAAATTCGGATGAATTTCCTCTGGAAATTCAGATGAATTACCTCTGGAAATTCGGATGAATTTCCTCTGGAAATTCAGATGAATTACCTCTGGAGATTCGGATGAATTTCCTCTGGAGATTGGGATGATTTTCCTCTGGAGATTCGGATGAATTTCGGATTAATTCCTCTGGAGATTCGGATGAATTTGCTCTGGAGATTCGGATGAACTTCGGATGAATTTCCTCTGAATATTCGGATGAATTTCCTCTGGAGATTCGGATGAATTTCCTCTGGAGATTCGGATGAATTTCCTCTGGAGATTCGGATGAATTTCCTCTGGAGATTCGAATGAATTTCCTCTGGAGATTCGAATGAATTTCCTCTGGAGATTCGAATGAATTTCCTCTGGAGATTCGGATGAATTTCCTCTGGAGATTCGGATGAATTTCCTCTGGAGATTCGGATGAATTTCCTCTGGAGATTCGGATGAATTTCCTCTGAAGATTCAGATGAATTCCCTCTGGAGATTCGGATGAATTTCCTCTGGAGATTCGGATGAATTTCCTCTGGAGATTCGGATGAATTTCCTTTGATGAATTTCGGATGAAGAATTTCCTGAATTTCGGATGAATTCCTCTGGAGATTCGAATGAATTCCTCTGGAAATTCGGATGAAAAATTTCCTCTGGAAATTCGGATGAATTTCCTCTGGAAATTCGGATGAATTTCCTCTGGAAATTCGGATGAATTTCCTCTGGAAATTCGGATGAATTTCCTCTGGAAATTCGGATGAATTTCCTCTGGAAATTCGGATGAATTTCCTCTGGAAATTCAGATGAATTACCTCTGGAGATTCGGATGAATTTCCTCTGGAGATTCGGATGAATTTCCTCTGGAGATTCGGATGAATTTCCTCTGGAGATTCGGATGAACTTCCTCTGGAGATTCGGATGAATTTCCTCTGGAGATTCGGATGAATTTCCTCTGGAGATTCGGATGAATTTCCTCTGGAGATTCGGATGAATTTCCTCTGGAGATTCGGATGAATTTCCTCTGGAGATTCGGATGAATTTCCTCTGGAGATTCGAATGAATTTCCTCTGGAGATTCGAATGAATTTCCTCTGGAGATTCGAATTAATTTCCTCTGGAGATTCGGATGAATTTCCTCTGGAGATTCGGATGAATTTCCTCTGGAGATTCGGATGAATTTCCTCTGGAGATTCAGATGAATTCCCTCTGGAGATTCGGATGAATTTCCTCTGGAGATTCGGATGAATTTCCTCTGGAGATTCGGATGAATTTCCTCTGGAGATTCGGATGAATTTCCTCTGGAGATTCGGATGAATTTCCTCTGGAGATTCGGATGAATTTCCTCTGGAGATTCGGATGAATTTCCTCCGGAGATTCGGATAAATTTCCTCTGGAGATTCGGATGAATTTCCTCTGGAGATTCGGATGTATTTCCTCTGGAGATTCGGATGAATTTCCTCTGGAGATTCAGATGAATTTCCTCTGGAAATTCGGATGAATTTCCTCTGGAAATTCCGATGAATTTCTCCTAGATATTCGGATGAATTTCTTCTGGATATTAGAATGAATTTCCTCTGGAAATTCTAATGAATTTCCTCTGGAAATTCGGATGAAATTCCTTTGGAAATTCGGATGAATTTCCTTTGGAGACTCGAATGAATTTCGGATGAATTCCTCTGGAGATTCGGATGAATTTCCTCTGGAAATTCGAATGAATTTCCTCTGGAGATTCGGACGAATTTCGGATGAATTCCTCTGGAGATTCGGATGAATTTCCTCTGGAAATTCGGATGAATTTCCTTTGGAAATTCGGATGAATTTCCTCTGGAGATTCGGGTGAATTTCCTCTGGAAATTCGGATGAATTTCCTCTGGAAATTCGGATGAATTTCCTCTGGAAATTCGGATGAATTTCCTCTGGAAATTCGGATGAATTTCCTCTGGAAATTCGGATGAATTTCCTCTGGAAATTCGGATGAATTTCCTCTGGAAATTCGGATGAATTTCCTCTGGAAATTGGGATGAATTTCCTCTGGAAATTCGGATGAATTTCCTCTGGAAATTCGGATGAATTTCCTCTGGAAATTCGGATGAATTTCCTCTGGAAATTCGGATGAATTTCCTCTGGAAATTCGGATGAATTTCCTCTGGAAATTCGGATGAATTTCCTCTGAAATTCGGATGAATTTCCTCTGGAAATTCGGATGAATTTCCTCTGGAAATTCGGATGAATTTCCTCTGGAAATTCGGATGAATTTCCTCTGGAAATTCGGATGAATTTCCTCTGGAAATTCGGATGAATTTCCTCTGGAAATTCGGATGAATTTCCTCTGGAAATCAGGATGAATTTTCCCTGGAAATTCGGATGAATTTCCCCTGGAAATTCGGATGCATTTCCCCTGGAACTTCGGATGAATTTCCCCTGGAACTTCCGATGAATTTCCCCTGGAAAATCGGACGACTTTCCACTGGGAAATCGGATGAATTTCCTCTGGAAATTCGGATGAATTTCCTCTGGAAATCGGATGAATTTCCTCTGGAAATTCGGATGGATTTCCCCTGGAAAATCGAATGAATTTCCCCTGGAAATTCGGATGAATTTCCTCTGGAAATCGGATGAATTTCCTCTGGAAATTCGGATGAATTTCCTCTGGAAATTCGGATGAATTTCCTCTGGAATATTCGGATGAATTTCCTCTGGAAATCGGATGAATTTCCTCTGGAAATTCATCTGAATTTCTTCTAGGAAGTCAGATGAATTTTCATTCGAATTTCCAGAGGAAATTCATTCGAATTTCCAGAGGAAATTCATTCGATTTTCCAGAGGAAATTTATTCGAATTTCCAGAGGAAATTCATTCGAATTTTCAGAGGAATTTCATTCGAACTTCCAGAGAAAATTCATTCGAATTTCCAGAGAAAATTTATTCGAATTTCCAGAGGAAATTCATTCGAATTTCCAGAGGAAATTCATTCGAATTTCCAGAGGAAATTCATTCGAATTTCCAGAGGAAATTCATTCGAATTTCCAGAGGAAATTCATTCGAATTTCCAGAGGAAGTTCATTCGAATTTCCAGTTGAAATTTATTCTAATCTCCAGAGGAAATTCATTCGAATTTCCAGAGGAAATTCATTCGAATTTCCAGAGGAAATTCATTCGAATTTCCAGAGGAAATTCATTCGAATTTCCAGAGGAAATTCATTCGAATTTCCAGAGGAAATTCATTCGAATTTCCAGAGGAAATTCATTCGAATTTCCAGAGGAAATTCATTCGAATTTCGAGAGGAAATTTATTCGAATTTCCAGAGTAAATTCATTCGAATTTCCAAAGGAATATCATTCGAATTTCCAGAGGAAATTCATTTTGAATTTCCAGAGGAAATTCATTTTGAATTTCCAGAGGAAATTCATTTTGAATTTCCAGAGGAAATTCATTTTGAATTTCCAGAGGAAATTCATTCGAATTTCCAGAGGAAATTCATTTGAATTTCCAGAGGAAATTCATTCAATTTCCAGAGGAAATTCATTCAATTTCAGAGTAAATTCATTCGAATTTCCAGAGGAAATTCATTCAATTTCCAGAGGAATTCATCTGATTTCCAGAGGAAATTCATTCAATTTCCAGAGGAAATTCATTCGATTTCCAGAGGAAATTCATTCAATTTCCAGAGGAAATTCATTCGAATTTCCAGAGGAAATTCATTCGATTTCCAGAGGAAATTCATTCGATTTCCAGAGGAAATTCATTCGAATTTCCAGAGGAAATTCATTCAATTTCAGAGGAAATTCATTGAATTTCCAGAGGAAATTCATTGAATTTCCAGAGGAAATTCATTCGAATTTCCAGAGGAAATTCATTCAATTTCCAGAGGAAATTCATTCGAATTCCAGAGGAAATTCATTCAATTTCAGAGGAAATTCATTCGAATTTCCAGAGGAAATTCATTCGAATTTCCAGAGGAAATTCATCTGAATTTCCAGAGGAAATTCATTCGAATTTCCAGAGGAAATTCATCTGAATTTCCAGAGGAAATTCATTCAATTTCCAGAGGAAATTTATTCAATTTCCAGAGGAAATTCATTCAATTTCCAGAGGAAATTCATTCGAATTTTCAGAGGAAATTCATTGGAATTTCAGAGGAAATTCATTCGAATTTCAGAGGAAATTCATTCAATTTCCAGAGGAAATTCATTCAATTTCCAGAGGAAATTCATTCAATTTCAGAGGAAATTCATTCGAATTTCCAGAGGAAATTCATTCGAATTTCCAGAGGAAATTCATTCGAATTTCCAGAGGAAATTCATTCGAATTTCCAGAGGAAATTCATTCGAATTCCCAGAGGAAATTCATTCGAATTTCCAGAGGATGAATTTGCTCCGGAAATGATTCGAATTTGAATTCGAATGAACTTCCGCTGGAAATTTGGATGAATTTCTTTCTTTGAAATGCGGATGAATTCTCTCTGGAAATTTTGATGAATTTCCAGATCTCCAGACTGCCGGTGAGAGCGATGACCACTTACCACCCGATGGCGGTAGTAAATAATTTCACTAAACTTAATCTTGATGAACACTTGATTTATTTATGAATTACTTTATTAAAGAAATCCAAATTTCAGTTCATCTTTCACGTTATACATCAAAAACAGGGTTTGATTTTTAAACAGCATCCTTAAAATTTCGTATTTTGTATAGCTTGATGCAAAATGTAAAATAATTCACAACAATAATAATCAACTATTTAAGCAAACTCAAGAATGATGGCCAAATTGACTGTTTCAAAATGAAATGCAAATCAATAAAGTTAAGT
Source organism: Armigeres subalbatus (assembly GCF_024139115.2). Lineage (NCBI taxonomy): Eukaryota > Metazoa > Arthropoda > Insecta > Diptera > Culicidae > Armigeres > Armigeres subalbatus. Next base: position 249,626,933 of record NC_085139.1, on the reverse strand, counting down.
GATCTTCAGGACAATTATGATTATAAGAATCTACTTGAGAGAACAACGAATTAAGTAGTGAAGTTCAATTATCATGAATTTTCGTTGAATTCGTAATATTTCTATACAAGTAAGATACATAACAAATTACAGTGAACAGGATTTAAAATTTCGAAGAAACAAACATTTTATTCCATGTTCAATACCATTTCTTAATCCGTACCATCTCAAGTATGAGGCTTAGAATACTAATCAGTCAAACCCACTCAAATGGCTATAATCGTTAACGGTGGTAACCTTTCCATTCTCGAAAATTGCTTATAAAGTCATAAACATTGGTTGCCTACCTTACAACTATAGCACCTTGTCAGCGTTCCTCTGTGCAGACGATCGACGGTCGGCTCGCCAGTAAATTAGAAATTCCAATCACAACGGCAGCAAACTTCTTCCAAACTGCTACCGCAGCAGAACAGAAACCAAACAATCACGCATTAATATTTTTCCTCGAATCAACTCCCTGGCCTCGGCGGCCAATCGCCAATCACCCTCCCGCCAGCACTGACTCAACACTTGTGTGGTGTGTCGCACAAATAGGCCTCGGAGGCCTTGCACTTTGGGTCGCTTCTGTCGTTGCAAATCTTCTCGGAAAGGATCGACCCCTTTCGCCGCGTATTTTTCGTCTCGATCGGTCGGTCACTATACGTGCGAGCAAAGACCAAGGGGCTAATTTAAATTTCGTCCACGATCACTCGACCCGATCGGGGCCAGAAAGCCTTTGCGTGCAGCAGCGTCGATGCAGTCTCATCGGTAATGACCCTTCTCTCTTTTGACTCTGGCTGCTGCAAGCTAACTAGACAGAATTCCTCTCGCACCACCGCTTGACATGATTTCCGTTGATTTTGCCTTTTTTATGATTCTGCCAATTCCTGTTTTGCACCCGTCTCAAAATCACTCAAGAACCACCAGATCTGAATCGAACAGAACTGCGGAGCACCTTCGTCAAGGATTGCCTTCACCACCGTGATCCTTTCCCTTTTCCTTTTGTTTTTTTTTAACAATGATCGAGAACGATCGATTCACCGGTCGTTCATCAAAAGAGCCTTTGTAAGAAACGAGTTTCCGATCTTCTTCTGAACCCTAACCGTTCTCTTATCACCAATATTGCATCTTCTTCAAATCACAACTCTCGAAGTCGAGGCTTGCACTGTTTGCCCCCGTCGCATCAAAAGGTCAACATCACCAAGCGGCATTGCGTGGCTCGAGAATCGCTCGCGTAATCGTTCCACTCGATTCGCACGCAATCGCCGTGTCAAATCGCGAAGATGATCGATATGATCTAATCAATCACAAACACGTACCCACTCACACGGAACATTCTTTCCGGCGATGACCGTTTATTTACTTGTTTGCTTCTTCGCGTCCTCCTGCTGATGCTTCGAACTTGTTTCTCGAACGAGCGCAAGCAACCACACACGGACCCCGAATGGAGCCCAACCGAACCGGGCCAAACGTCGACTGCTATTGAGCCGAGAGAGGCGAGGCGAGCCTTCGCTGGTGCGAGGATTGAAATAATTTTGCCCATCTTGGGGAGAACTTTGGATGGATGGATGGGGCTGCGCGCGGTGGCTATCGTCTCAAAAAGCCCAAACAAAGCGGTAACCGGCGAAGCCTTCGAGTCAAGAGAGAAAGAGAAGAAAACGATCGAGAATGGAGAACGCGGTGATAAACTGAGAGAAGGAGCATTTACCCGGTCACCTGAGGTCTCAAAGCATAACCGCGGAGAACCGCGATCACACGGCGGTGATCGGATCATGATAAACCGCCCGCGGGGGGATGGGTGAGCGATCATGAAAATGAGAGATCCAAAGAGAACAGGTTGGGCACTCTCTTTTACTTGTTTGATAAAAAAAACAACAACCATAAGACAGATTGACGGTAGGTCTCTTGGGTCTTTGCGGTTCGAGCATTGATTAGGGACCCGGTTGGATGGAATGCATTAGGGATGCCTCATATGAAAGCTTAGAAAAGTCAAGAAAGCTTCAAACTTGAATAAAAAACCAAGACCGGTCGCAATTTAAGTCTTGCGTTGCTAGTCATCGTGAAGCTGTTCGGCGCTACCCCATATGGCGGAGTAAGGAAGGCATCATTATCCAATTAGAAATCTCTCACCTTGAATCGAATCAAAAATTGAAGATCTCGAATTAACGTTCGCGGTGTGAATTTGTCATGCAAAATCCCAATTGCGGAGTTTAGTCAATTAGAAACATTTAATTATACACATCGAGGTCTCCAGTGGCCTTGCGAGCAGAGGCATGGAGAGATGGCGAGTTCGATTCTAGAGCCAAGTTTTTCAGTAGGAATGTAGAGTCATTGAAGAAAAAGAAGATTAATACACGTCCTAATTTTTTTTTTCATTGGCAACACTGCCCGATAAGCTCACTGTGTTTACATTCTGTGCTGTTTTAAATCATTGATTCATCGCCTTCGATCGCTTCCAAAATTCTCTGCTCACCGATACACCTGCATATAAACCGCCCTCCAATCGCCGCTTCATTAAGTACGACAATTGTGATCAGGTAGGATTGTGAAATTAATATATTTCCGAGTCGGCTCGAGTGTGGAAGAATCTGCCCAAACCCGCGCCATTGCCAATATTCCCACCTCGCCGCTCTCCCCCTGCATCACCTGTCGATCAAGCTAAAACCCACCACCGCCTATCGTTTACTGCACCAAACAAAACATCAAGCTGCGCACCGAACCAAAAGTATTTGCATCTACCAACCTGTACCCACCATCCAAACATCAATAAATGCTCCTTTCGCTGCTGCTGTTCTCATTCATCCAAGCCGAAACACCCCATATCCTGGTCATCATACAACCACCGATCGTGAATTGCCATCTCCGATCAAGATCCGTACATTAGCAGCTTGTTTATATTTTGATTGTCGTCGCCGTGTTCGTGCTAGCCATTCAATACATGCGTTTTGTTGGCTGAAGAATATCAAACATAGGTGAGATATAGTAGTGTGTGAACCTTGTTAGTAGCCACTGTCATCCACAACCTGTCATCGGTGCTGTCTTGTCATCGCCCTGAACTAGTGGCGCCATCTGTTAGCCAGCATATACATTAACTTTTAAGAGCATCTCCATCGTTCACTCTGTTTGGTCAAGTTGCATAAAGTGTAAGATGTCTCCGCTGGAAGTTTGTCATAGTTGCGCTTGCAGTTTGTCAACTGTAGAAGTTTCTTGCGGTGGTTTCTGCAAAGCAACTTTTCATTACAACTGCGCGGGCATTTCGGAAGATCTGTACAAGGAAATATGCGGCACATCTTCTATTTTCTGGATGTGTACAGGATGTCGCGACATAATGAGCAATGCTCGATTTAAAAACGCATTGGCATCTATGAATGCTGCCACGGTTGAACTGAAGGATACGTATCAAAAATCGTCGAAGAAATAAAGAGTGAGATTGAGGACAGCTTCATCGCTGAGATCAGGCAAGAGATCAAAGGAGGGTTCAACAAGCTTTTTTCCTGCGGTACTATCTCCTGTTCCACGGTTCAGGTTCGGTAAAAATATTGCGCCGAAAAGAAGCCGTGATGACGAAGCTGCACCATTTGATCAACCGGCCAAAATTCTTCGCGGTGCCGGACCGTCAAACGCCAACGTATCATCAGCTTCTGTAGCACGATCAACTGACAAGTTCTGGATCTATCTTTCGAAAATTTCACCTGATGTATCGGAAGCTGATGTCGAGAAACTTGCCAAGGATTGCTTGAATGTGGACGAAGCTACTGTGAAATCTCTGATACCGAGAGGCAAACAAGTGTCGACGATGTCATTCATCTCTTTCAAGGTAGGAGTCAGTCTAGCATCGAAATCGAAAGCTATGGATCCTCTGTCATGGCCACAGGGGATCGAATTCCGCGAGTTCATTGACGATAATACCCGCACTCAGACTTTTTGGAAACCAGCCCAGAACGTGGATACTGGCCCTGTTATCAGCATTTAGAAGCTACCTCCGTTCGTGAAGTCTCTCCTACTGTCGTATCTATTCTTCCTCATTCCGCTACCACTTGTTCTCCGCTCACCGTCTACTACCAAAACGTCCGTGGATTGAGGACAAAAACAAGCACTCTACTCAATTCACTGCTGTCCTGTGATTTTGATGTCATCGTATTCACAGAAACATGGCTCTATTCCGACATCTCGAACTCCGAACTGTCAAGCAACTACACCATCTACCGATGCGATAGAAACACTCGCACCAGTGTATTTCAGCGTGGAGGAGGTGTCCTAATCGCAGTGAGAGCCCAGCTGAATTCGAAAGCCGTATTTCTTGAAGGCAGCGATGATCTTGAGCAAGTTATTGTGAAAGTTATGCTACCACATGAGTCCATCTGTCTGTGTTGCATCTATATTAGACCGCGCAGTCCCGCCGATATTTACGCTAAGCACGGTGAATCCCTTGTGCGTCTCCTCGAGTTAGCTGACCCTCGTGATACCATGATAGTCATGGGCGATTACAACCTTCCTAATTTGGCCTGGGAATTCGATGATGAAGTACATGGGTTCCTGCCTCTCAACGCCTCGTCGGAACAAGAACTTGCAGTAGTTGAGTCTTTACTACCCACAGGATTGCAGCAAATCAATGATTTGGTTAATGCGAACGGTAGGCTTCTCGATTTAGTTTTCGTCAGTGATTCTGATCGAATTGAACTGTTTGAATCACCTGCTGCCATTTTGAAAGTCGATCCTTACCACAAGCCATTTGTTTTGACGCTCGAATGCTCCTCTGAAGACTTGCAACTCCCGCAGTCGAATTCAGCTCCACGGAATGAATATAACTTTGCACGATGTGACTTTGATGTAATCAACGCTAGATTAACTGCATTGGACTGGACGTGTTTATCAAACCTCGAAACGGTGGATGATGCTGTGACTGTTTTTTATGACAATGTTTACCAAGTAATTCGTGACAATGTCCCGCTGAAAACCCGAAGAAAGTCTACAAAATGCCAACAACCATGGTGGAACCCGCAGCTGCGCAGACTACGGAACCGTCTACGCAAGGCCCGTAAACGTTATTTTCGTTCCAGGACAACTGAGAATAAGTATGCTGTTCAACTTGCGGAAGCTGAGTACAACAGCGTGCATGAAGTTCGTTTCCGTGAGTATATTGAACAAATGCAACGGAACCTCAAAAAGAACCCTTCATCGTTCTGGTCTTTTGTGAATACTCGCAAAAGGTCAGCTGGTATTCCGAATAAAGTCTTCTATGGTAATCATAATTCTTCCGCCGACAACACTTCTGCAAATCTGTTTGCTGAGTTCTTTCACAGTGTGTTTGTGTCAGACTACCATTCACCGCCACAACAATATTTAGATGAGTTACAAAGCTTCAACATCCATCTACCGCAGCTAAACCTCAGTATTGACACGGTTTTTGACGCTCTCAATGCAGTTGACGTTTCGAAGGGACCTGGTCCAGATCAGATTCCACCGTCGTTCATAAAAACTGTGCAGCCTCGCTGGCTGTCCCAGCCCTGACAATTTTCAACCGATCACTCGCGGATGGCGTGTTCCCTGATGCCTGGAAGCACGCATCAATTACACCGATCTTCAAATCCGGCAACATACATAGCGTGGAAAATTATCGACCCATTTCGATCCTGAACTGTTTGGCCAAAGTACTAGAAAGACTGTTGCATGACAAGCTTTATCCAGCCGTTAAATCCGTTATATCTGAATTCCAGCATGGATTCATGCAAAAACGTTCGACGATCTCTAATTTGATGAGCTTCACCAATAGTGTTATTGGATGCATCGAGAAGCGGCAACAAGTAGATGCTGTGTATATTGACTTTTCGAAAGCATTTGATAAAGTTCCGCATGATCTTGCTATTTTGAAACTGAACCGTCTTGGTCTACCGTCGTGGATCGTCAACTGGATTCATTCGTACTTGACTTCAAGAAAAGCCTTCGTCAAGGTTCGTGACGCCAGTTCCGATGAATTCGAGATTCCGTCTGGCGTTCCACAAGGGAGTCACCTAGGACCTTTAATTTTTGCGCTATTTATCAATGACGTTTGCGATCAGCTACACTCGTGCAAGCTGCTTTTAGCGGTTGACCTGAAAATTTACCGAGTCGTGAAGTCAGCTTTAGATTGCTGTGCACTTCAAGCCGACATTGTGCGCTTATCATCGTGGTGTCAGATAAACGGAATGCAAGCCAACGCCACCAAATGCAGAATCATTACTTTTTCCCGTGTTCACTCACCAATCAGATTTGACTATTCGATGGACCAGTCACCGCTTATGAGAGTTAACTCCATAAAGGATCTTGGCCTTACCTTGGACAGTAAGCTTCGGTTCAACGAGCACATCTCAAAGACAATCTCCAAAGCCAACACTATGCTTGGCTTCCTGCGCCGCAACTCTGCACAATTCGATGATGTTTATGCTCTGAAAACATTATACTGCTCATTGGTCCGAAGCATTCTTGAGTACGGAGTTCAAATATGGGCTCCTTACCATGCGATTCATGCATCACGCATAGAAAGCATCCAGAAGATTCGCATTACGACAGCTGCCATGGACCAATCCCGATAACCTGCCACCGTATGAGCACAGATGTACGCTCATTGGCTTGCAAACACTCTCCAAACGCCGAACGTATTTACAACGACTTTACATTTTTGACATGATCCGTGATAACATTGACTGCAGTAGCACCTAGCCGCCGATTACGCAATCCCCAATTGCTTTGGACCCCGGCGCACCGCACCCCACTTGACAGATGTTGTAGATTGTTTAACGATGTATGTGATATGTTTGATTATAATGTTAGTAAGCTTGTCTTCAAAAATAGGATTAAGATACTGTAGTCTGTGTGGTTTTGAACCAAAGATGAAATAAATAAATAAATAAATAAATAATTTGTTACTGTTAATTTTTTTACGCCCTTCTTTTTACGCTCAAAATTCCAAATAATGCTCCCTCTTTTTACGCCGTATAGGAGCGCAAAAAAGTTTTAGGCATTTATATGAAGCAAATTTTAATTAGTTTCAGAGGTTGTGTTTTAGATGAGCTAAGTCCTTCGGTTGTTATAGGAACAGAATCATAGTTGTCACAAGTTATAGGAAGTCTATAAACTTCATTCAGTCAAGGTCTGTGGATCGACTTCCGTAATGGAGGCAGTTATTGAAGAATAAACAGGTTGTGTGACCCTTTTTTGGTATATATTTGCATTCCAGATAGCTCTTGTTGTTGTCGTTGGTGCCAGGTGGTCTACGAACTCTATAGAGTCCGTAAAGGTGGCAGTTGAAAAATAAACAAGTTGCATGACCCCTTCTTGGTATATGTCTGCATTCCACTTATTTCATGTTGTTTTTATGGGTTCCAGGTAGTCTACGAACTTCGATGAGTCAAGATCTGTGGAACAATCTCCTTAGGAGAGGCAGTTATTGAAGAATGAACAAGTTGTGTGACCACTTATTGGTATATGTATGCATTCCAAGTACAGATAAACTTTGATATACTTATAAACTTTACTTGTGAACAAATCCTACAAACTTTTTCATAATTAGGAAAAATGAGCCGTCATTGTCATTGAAAATTGATTATCTACGCCAGCGGTTTTCATCCTGGGGTACATGTACCCCCGGGGGTACCTTCGCTGACCCCAGGGGGTACCTCGGACGAAAATGCGTAATGGCGGACATATTACAATTCCAATAAAAAACTATTGGTAAAGTTTTAATAATTGTATAAATTTATATTCCAAGACTTTGTATTGTACATAATATGCATTGCAATAAGCATGAGCATGATGACCGTGCATTTCGTAGTTGCTACTCCGTGATCGATCCGTGGATGCCGAAACGAGCTTTTTTTTGGCTCATTTCGAATTCTAACAGTTATCTACTAGAACTAATCAAGTTGTAGGTATCCAGTTTTCCGCGAGCGGTAATGGCCGCCAGCTTGCTTGCGGTTCAGTCTCTGATTTGACGTGTCTGGAGGTCAACTGCACCCACCGCTCCGAGCATTCTGACCAATGTTGCATATAAGAAGGTGCTGATTCAGTGAATTCAAGCCTTCTTATATACCACATTGATCAAAATGCTCGAATGGTGGGTGCAGTTGTCCTCCAGAAACGTCAAATCAGAGACTGAACCGCAAGCAAGCTGGCGGCCATTACCGCTCGCGGAAAACTGGATAGGGGTAGAAGATGGAAACGGTAGGAAAGCCCATTCCCAGTTCTAGCGATGGCTAGAACATGAGAAATATATAAAAAGATACAAAGTAGGAGGAATGAAACGGACCTGGGATTGAACCCACGAGCTCCTGCGTATGAGGCAGAAGCGGTAGCCATATGACCATCAAGCCCGTCTGTACATAATATGCATTGCAATAAGTAAAACAAAATCCACTTAATCGAAATAAAATTATGAAATATGTCAAGAATATACTTCCTAACTAAAATATTAAATTTGAAGGCTCAGAAGCCTTAAGCATAAAGGTTTTTTTTTCACCTAAAAACTCTTGAAAGCCTTCTTCTACGTCGAAAGCCTTCTTCCAAGCAAAATAATTGAAATATTAAATTTAAAGGTTAGGACAAAAGCTTTTTAAAAAAAAAAAAAACATTTTTGAAGCCTTCTTCGACGCGGTTCAACAACCACCTTCCAAGACCGCTTCAAGAGACTTTTTCTTTCTTTCAGCCAGCCCCCTTTCATGAGGCTCGAAATCCTCCTTTTAAGAGGCTCGGAACCATCCTTTCGAGGGGCTCAGCCAACGGAAGCCTATTTTCAAATAGTCGGAAACCCAGTTTCAGTAGGCTCGGAAGCCCCATTTTCAAGAGGCTCAGAAGCCCACTTTCAAGAGGCTCGAAAACCCCTTTCATGCGGCACGGAAGCACATTTTTAAGAGTCTCGGAAACCTCCTTTCGAAGAGGATCGGAAATCTTCTTTCAGTCAGCCATCTTTGAAGTGGTTCGGAAGTCTCTTTTCGGAAGCCCCTTTTCAAAACAGATAGAAAACCCTCATTCAAGAATCTCAGATGCGCCTTTCCAGAGGGTTTGAGATCTTCTTTCAAACGACCCGGAAGCCCCCGTTCAAGAGGCTTGGAAGTCAACTTTCAAGTGGCTCGGAAACCCAATCGAAGGGCTCGGAATTCTTTGTTCAAGAAGCTTGGAAGCCTACTTTAAAAAAGTTCAGCAAAGTATTTTTAAGATGGTTAATGCCTCTCTTAAAGAGGCTCGAAAGACCCCTTTCATAAGGCTCGGAAATCAGATTTCGAAGGGGCTCGGAATTCTTTCAGTCAGCCCCCTTTCAAGTGGTTCGGAAGCCTCTTTTTGAAAGGGTCGGAAGTCCCCTTTCAAGAGACTCAGAAGCTCACTTTCAAGAGGCTCGTAAGCCCCCTTTCAAGTGGCTCGAAAACTTCCTTTGTAGGGGCTCGGAATTCTTCCTTCGAGAGGCTTAGGAGCCTACTTTCAAAAAACTCAGAAATGTCATTTCAAGATGCCCAAAGCCTCTCCGTTCAAGGGGATCGAAATTCTTTTAGCTAACCATCACGTCTCGGAAGTCTCTTTTCAAAGGGTCGGAATCCCAGTTTCAAGAGGCCCGGAATTTTCCTTTCGAGTGGTTGGGAATTCTTCTTTCAAGAAGTCTACTTTCAAACGGCTCTGCGACGTCATTTCAAGATCCTCAAAGCTTCCTTTCAAGAGTCTGGCAGCCCCTACTTTCTACCGTTAAATGCACAAAAACGATCCATAAATAACATCTGAATGTTCCATAAAACGCTACCTTAAATCCAAAAAATAGTTCAGGCTTATCTATAAAGAATGATTTTGAGATCCATAACTAAGCATAACTAAGCTAAAAAAATAAATTAAATAATTGGAAAATAAGTATGTACCTTTAAACATGATCAAGAAAAACAATATCATTCCTGCTATTTTCCCATGAACGTATGACAAATGATCCATAAATGTTTGGAAAATGATCCATAGAAAACTACATTTAATAAAAAAATACGAGTGTTTCCCGTTTGAACTCATAATCCAGCTTAGGCTTTTGGCACCTTCTGGAATAGAATGATTCTTCATCATATAGATAAGAATTCAATTTTTGCTGATGAGCAGTTCCGTTTTGCCATTGACATTATCAACCCCTTTTCAACTAAGATTTACGAATTTGATACTTAATTGATTACTTAATAAAATCTGAAGAGAATTCTACTAGGGTTGCTTTTCTTCAATGGAGAACATTTCGGAGTGATTAACCGAAGGTTTCATTAAAATTGATTAATTTTAATTTGCTTCTGTATATATTATGCTGAACTGATCTAAATTTTTATCAGATCACTCTGTACAGGTAAACTATTCCTGTACAAAATCTGATAGATTACTCGTGACAGAGTTGGTGTTACCTAAATCAACATACTTGGGCCAATAATGTGTAATACTTTATATCATACTGATTGCATACCTGATATTATTCTATCATGGAATCAAAAATCGTTGTTTGCCTTAGTGTAATTTGTTATGGATTATAGCAAGGATGTTTTCGATCATTTAGTAATATAGGTTCGATAATTTAGTAGTTTGTCAATAACTAATTCCAGAGGTTAAATGTCGAAAAATATTTGCACCAGAAGTCCACCATAAAACACGTTTTAAAATTTAACTTCTGGTATGAGTCATCGACAAACTAAAAGATCAAACTTAGATTACTACATGATCCAAAATATGCTAGGATTGTAGAAAAGTTTGGATACATTTTCCATTGACTTGCCAAAAACAAAATTTTCTCCGAATCCTTCCGAAACTCAGCTTGTCCTACATAATCCGAGTGCTATATGAAATCTTCAAACAGATATGTTGTCACTATATGAATGTTCCAATTAATTGGTCTAGCGAAGTCCAAGATTTAGGACTTATGTATAGCATGAATTAATTAACTATCAAAAACCACAAAGAAGGTATGTGAGCGAAAAACTACGAATATAGTAATTTCATATTTATAGAAAATCATAACCATTTACTAAAATAAATTGTTTTATTTACAAACTATTGTTAGGCCAGCCATGTTTTACATATATTGTGCCAATATGAATTATTTGCTGCAACGCCAGGAAGAATGCTTTACAGTGGATTCAAATCAAATGTTGAAATTGATTCTGAAGTTGCTTCTCTGCACACCAAAACATTATGAATGTTAGGTATATCTGAATGAAATGACACAAAAGCACATGACGAAAACTCAATCGGATATATTTTTCACCGTCAGATGATTTAAATATGCCACGGAACCTAAGCACAGCACCCGGTGCGTTGCCGCACGAATGCACAAGCAGCCCATGATCAGAGCAAATTGCGTATAACCTGTTATACTTCGATCACCACTCTTTCAAGAAGCAAAGATAGCTGAGGGGTAACGCTCTAGACTCTCACTCATCGGGTCTATGTTCGACGCTCGTCCTGACTTTTTTTTTCTTTAAACATCTTTTTAGGTATAATACCAATGAATTTTATACAATTTTTATTTTTTATAACTCAATACCAAATTTTTAAAACGACTTATCTGCGTTTGTAAACAAAGATTAAAACATCGATTCGTCAAATCTGAGAGGCGCGAGCACTCCCACGCAACTCAACACCACCAATGCAGCCGAAGTATTTACCTATATGTTAGACTACATATCTACACATGTCTTTTAATTGAAATAATAAGACTTTCATATTGCCAATCTAAAAGAAAATTAAATTTCGAACCCGAAAAATCAAACTATTTTCGGCTAAAATGTGTTTTAACGTTTTAACAATCATTTTAAAATTGACGCCCTATATCCCTTGCCGGGTGAAATAAAAAAGCATCATCCGGCCCCCATTTTGTTTACTTATACTGACTAATAATAACTAATAATAATGTTGTTATCCTTTAGTATAAGTTATTAGAAACTAGTGCTTTAACTTTGTTATTACCTCAATTAAAACAACAAACTGTAGGGCAGAGCTGTCGAAAAATGTTCGCACCAGAAGTCCACCATAAAACACGTTTTGCAATTTAACCTCCGGAATGAGTCATCGACAAACGAAATGATCGAACTTAGATTACTACATGATCCAAAACATGCTTGGATTGTAGAAAAGTTTGGATACATTTTCCATTGACTTGCAAGAATGGAAAATTTTCTACGAATTCTTTCGAAACTCAGCTTCTCTCCGAGTGCTATTTGAAATCTTCAAATAGATATGTTGTCACTATGAATGTTCCAATTAATTGGTCCAGCAAAGTCCAAGATTTAGGACTTATGTATAGCATGAATCAATTAACTATCAAAAACCACACAGAAGGTATGCAAGCGAAAAGGTAGGAACTAAAATAAATTGTTTTATTTACAAACTAATTGTTAGACCAGCCATTTTTTACGTATACTGTGCCAAACTGGATTATTTGCTGCAACGCAAGGAAGAATGCGTTACAGTGGATTTAAATTAAATATTGAAATTGATGTTGCTTCCCTGCACACCAGAACACTATGAATATTAGGTGACTTATCTGAATGAATTGGCACAAAAGCACATGACGTAAACTCAATCGTATATGTTTTTCAACGTCAGATGATTTAAATATGCCACGGAACATAAATACAGCACCCGGTGCGTTGCCGCACGAATGTACAAGCAGCCAATGATCAGTGTAAATTGTGTATAATCTGTTATACTTCGATCACCAATCTTGCAAGATGCGAAGATAGCCGAGGGGTAACGTTCTGGGCTCTTACTCAGCGGGTCTATGTTCAACGCTTGTTCGGCCCTTTTTTTTCAAACACATATTTTCTAGTAAACTTTATAAACTAAAATTATACAATTTGTGTTTTCTATAACTCAATACCAAATTTTTAAAACGACTTCTCTGCATTTGTAAACAAAGATTGAAACATCGATTCGTCAAATCTAAGAGGCGAGAGCACTCCCACGCAATCCAACACCACCAACAGATAACCGAAGTCTTCACCTATATGTTAGGCTACATATCTACACATGTTTTTGAATCGAGATAATTAGACTTTCGTGTTGCCAATCTAAAAGTAAATTAAATTTCAAACCCGAAAAATCAAATTATTTTCGGCTAAAATGTGTTTTAACAATCATTTTAAAATTGAAGCCCTATATCCCTTGCCGGGTGAAATAAAAAAGCATCATCCGGCCCCATTTTGTTTACTCGCTTTCTTCAGGGCCAATGCGGTGTGTTAGTGATGCTTCCTTCTGCGATATTCATCCGACGGCAAGCGACTGAAGCGAATGCAGTGCCGTTCGCTCTCGCCGAAATGTGCTTGCATAACGTCCTCACGCACATCAGCTGCGCTCCCATGCGCTGATTGAACGCCACAAAAAAGATGCCACGTTAGAAGTTCACTCGTATATAGGGTATGCGAGCGCATGATAGCAAAATAATAGAAAAAATGGGCCTGATTACGCTTAGTAAAGAGAAACGTTATTAATTATTGAACAGATTTCTCTTCGTTAAAGGTTACCCAAATAAACACTTGTAAGGCGATCATGCCCTCAGTGGCGACAATGGGTTCTTAATAATATTGTTCATCATTGCATTTACTTAACGTTTGCTTTACTTGAAGCAAAACGTTGTGATTATGCCATTGTAAATACTAATTGAAAACAATAATTTCCCCAACAAATAGGCTTTCCTACCTATATACTGCCGCCGCAAGCGTTACTGTTCCATATTTTCTTCCATACAAAATCAGTATTGGACGATTATGCTTGCGACGGCAGTATAATGGAGCTCATTTTACCTCCAAGAAATTTAGATTAATTATCAAGACGAAATGAATCCAATTTCACATTCACTATAGCACATTCAAAGTTTGTCTATTAGTTAATGCATTAAAACTATCAATTTCGAATTATCAAATATATATTTTCTTTCATTGGTTCAATAATACTTCCAATATTGGTATCGTTACCCTAGCAGAGTGAACTCTGTGGCTTTGAAAAGAAATCAACATATCCAATGTGATGAATACTTTACGACTTAAATTTACTCATACCATGTGTGTTCCGATGGTTTTGTGGTATAGCAAGCGCTTTCCACCCCAGAGGTCAGCAGTTCGAATCTAGGTGGATTCAGTGTAGAACATTTTGCTATTTTTTTATACGCAAAAACAGTTTTTTGACCATAACTCCAGATTGCGATGAGCTATTGATCTAATTTTAAATAGCAAACAATGGGACTGAATTCCGCGTCGACTGCAACTTGTTGCGAGCAAATCGGACAATGGGAAGTTCAAAAAAGTGTGTCTACAAAATTTGTACACATACACACATACACACACACACATACATACATACACACATACAGACATCACCTCAATTCGTCGAGCTGTGTCGATCGGTATATGAAAATCGGCCCTCCGGGCCTCCTATCAAAATTTTATTTTTGAAGCAATATTATAGCCTTTACGTACACTTAGTGCACGAGAAAGGCAAAAATGTTAGGTATGATTGGGATGAAAATTGTGACAAGGCTTTTGAGATCGGAAAAAAATCCTTACTGGAAGCAAATTTTTTGGAGTTCTATGACCCGAAGAAACCGATAGTCATTGTGTCGGATGCTTCGAGTTATGGACTGGGTGGAGTTATTGCTCACGAGGTGGATGGAATTGAAAAGCCTGTGTACTTTACATCGTTTTCCCTGAATTCTGCTCAAAAATCGTACCCTATTCTTCATTTAGAGGCTCTGGCGTTAGTATGTACGATAAAAAAATTCCATAAATATCTTTATGGCCAGCATTTTAAAGTTTTTACGGATCATAAGCCCCTAGTTGGAATTTTCGGGAAGGAAGGGAAGAATTCTATATTTGTGACTAGGATCCAGCGATTTGTTATGGAATGTTCAATTTACGATTTTGACATATTTTATAGACCTTCAAGGAAAATGGGGAACGCGGATTTTTGTTCTCGATTTCCCCTGGACCAACCGATACCAAATGGTTACGATATTGAACATGTAAAAAACATAAATTTCTCAAATGAGTTTCCAATTGATTACATAATAATTGCAAATGAGACCGAACAGGATGAATTTCTAAAAAAAAATATGTTTTTCATGCAGCATGGCTGGCCAGAACGAGTAGAAAAACAGTTTATTAATGTTTTTGCAAATCAACACGATTTGGAAGTGGTAGATGAATGTCTCTTGTATCAGGAACGGGTGGTTATACCAAAGAAAATGCAGAAAGATATACTAAAGTTGCTTCATGCCAATCATAATGGAATCGTTAAAATGAAACAGTTAGCGCGACGTACTGTGTATTGGTTTGGGATCAATGGTGACATAGAAAAGTATGTAGCTCGATGTGAGACTTGCGGTTGCATGGCAATAGTACCAAAGAAAAAAATTACGTCTAAATGGACACCTGCCAAAAGGCCTTTCAGTAGAATACACATGGATTTTTTCTTCTTCTCTAGCCATACATTTTTGTTAATAGTAGATAGCTTCTCTAAATGGATTGAAGTAGATTGGATGAGAAATGGAACGGATTGTCCAAAGGTGGTTAAGAAATTAGTAGCATTTTTCGCGCGTTTTGGATTGCCTGACTGTTTAGTATCTGATGGAGGTCCTCCATTCAATTCTGGTTCTTTTGTATTTTTTTTTAAAAAACAAGGCATAGAAGTTCTTAAAAGTCCACCCTATAACCCGGCAAGCAATGGACAAGCCGAAAGGCTGGTTAGGACGGTGAAAGAAGTTTTAAAAAAGTTTTTATTTGATCCAGAGGTTATGCAACTAGATTTGGAGGACCAAATTAATTTATTTTTGTTTAATTATAGAAATACCTGCTTAACGGAGGATGAGAAATTTCCATCCGAAAAAGTTTTATCATACAAGCCAAAGACAATTCTTGACCTAATTAATCCAAAGATGAACCAAAAAAATAAAATTTCAAATAAAATTGATCACTCAAATGATGATTCCTTAGTAAACCCAGTTCGGGTGAACAAAAATGATCCTCTGGCAAATTTGATGAGTGGCGATACTATATGGCAGCGGTTCTCAACCTGGGGTACATGTACCCCTGGGGGTACCTTCGCTGGCCCTAGGGGGTACCTAGGACAAAAATGCGTAATGGCGGACGTATAACAATTCCGAATAAAACTCATTGGTAATGTTTTGATAATTGTGTATTTTTTATTTCAAAAATTTATATTGTACATAACATGCAATGCGATCAATAAATCCCAATTGGATCCTGCCTTCCACAACCAGCATAATGTATGAAGGGCTGTGGAACAAAAAAATTAGACGAACAAAACAAAAAGAAAGAACGAAAGAAACAAAAAAAAACGAAACGAACGAAAGAACAAATTTAAAAAATCTTTAATGTAATCTAGGATCTAAAGGTTCGGAATCCTTCGTTTGAGAGCCATGAAGGTTTTTATATCTCTAAAGCTAGGTTGCTTCGTTGCAAGAGGATTAGAAGCATCCTTCTACGCTTCTCGGAAGCCTTCTTCCAAGCAGCTCGAAGGCCTCTTTTCAAGAGGCTCGGAAGCCTTTTTCAAGAAGCTTGGTAGCCTCCTTTCAAGAGGCTTGGTAGCTTCCTTTCAAGAGGCTTGTTAGCCTTCTTTCAAGAGGCTCGGAAGACTCCTTGAAAGAGGCTCGAAAGCCTCCTTGAAAGAGACTCGGAAGCCTCCTTTCAAGAAGCTTGGAAGCCTTCTTGAAAGAGACTCGGAAGCCTCTTTTCAAGATCCTCTCAAGAGCCTCGGAACCCGAGCAGCACAAGACAGACTAAAATGGTTGCAGCAACTTGATAGTGACCAAATCTAGTCGCATATCCGTTGCAGTAACCTATGTGGGACACGTGTGCTGCTAGGGAAGCCTCCTTTCAAGAGGCTGGGAAGGCTCCTATCAAGAGGCTCAAAAATCCCTTTCCAGAGGCTCAAAAGCCTCCTTTCAAGAAGCTCAAAAGCCTCCTTCCAAGATGCTCGGAAGCCTCCTTTCAAGAGACTCGAAAGCTTTTTTTCAAGATCCTTTCAAGAGATTCGGAAGCCTCCTTTCAAGAGGCTCAAAAGCTTTTTTCCAAAAGGCTCGGAAAGCTCCTTTCAAGAGGCCAAGGCCCTTTCAAGTCAAAAGCCTCCTTTCAAGAAGCTCAAAAGCCTCCTTTCAAGAAGCTCAGTGGTTAGATTGCCTCCTTTCAAGAGGCTCGTAAACCTCCCTTAAGAGGCCTCGGAAGCCTCCTTTCAAGAGGCTGGGAAGCCTGCTTTCAAGAAGCTCAAAAGCATTCTTTTCTAGAGGCTCGAAAGCCTCCTTTCAAGAGGATCGGAAGCCTCCTTGCAAGAGGCTCGGAAGCCTCCTTTCAAAGGGCTCAGAAGCCTCCTTTCAAGAGGCACAGAAGCCTTCTTTCAAGATACTCAAAAGCATCTTTCGAAGAGGCTCGAAAGCCTCCTTTCAAGAGGCTCAGAAGCTTTTTTCCAAGAAGCTCAAAACCCTTCTTCCAAGAGGCTCCGTAATCTTCTTTCAAGAGGCTCGGAAGCCTGCTTTCAAAAAGCTCAAAAGCCTCCTTTTCAAGAGACTCGGAAGCCTTCTTTCAAAAGGCTCGGAAGCCTTCTTTCAAGAGGCTCGGAAGCCTCCTTCCAAGAGGCTCAGGAGCCTCCTTTCAAGAGGCTGAGGAGCTTCCTTTCAAGAAGCTCAAGAGCTTCCTTTCTAGAGGCTCAGGAGCCTCCTTTCAAGAAACTCGGAATTCTTCTTTCAAGAGGCTCAGAAGCGACCCGTCCTCTCTACAAGAGGCTCAGAAGCCTCTTATCCCTTCAAAGGGATCGGAATTATTTTTTCAAGAGGATTGGAAGCCTGCTTTCAAGAGGGGTACAAATTAATGCAAAAGTGCGAAGGGGTACCTCTCAAGAAAAAGGTTGAGAACCGCTGCTATATGGTATAAAAACCATAATCCTCATAACCCAGCCAGATGGTTAAAAGCAATATTTATAGCGCTAATTTCTCGACATGTTTTCCAGGTGGAAATTGGAAGCGTGCGAACAACAGCTCATCGCACACAAATTCGACCGTTTATTGAACCGACCGTGCCGGATCGACCTAACTTGATGCTCCCTATGACGAATACTCGTAGTATGACTAGAGCAATCGGCGGGTCAGCTGAGATGCCTACACCGGACATTAGTTGTGAAGATCCTGGAGCGGATGCTGGGAAGCCAACTCGCACGAGGCGGAAGAGAAGGATGGAGAGCACAACGCCTATTGAATTAAGGCGTTCGAAACGATCTAGGATGAGCAAGACCGATCCGGATTTCGTGTATTTTAATTAGAGTTTGAAGTGTGAATAATTGTCCGTTCGGATTGAAAGCGACAGTTAGAGAAGAACTTGCGTAAGGGTGAAGGAGTTGTTGTGTCTCGATATGAGATACGTTCTGAAATAGACTGATGAATTACATACAGTGTGCTGAATTATCACTTTTGCTTCTTCATTATTATTTAGTGTGTAATGTATATGTCATTTGACAAGCTATTAATGTAGCGTCAGTATATAAATATACAAATGTATATGTATGCAAATTGGAGTTGAAATATAAACCAGCAGTAATGAACTGGTGTCATTCCTGTTCTGGACGTCAACCAACATAGTTATTATTTCAAGGTGTTATCCCGAAAGTTTCCCTCTGCAGTACTTATCAGTGGTCACACATTGCGCGAAAACGTGGGCACACGAACAATACGTGTTCCGCCGTTTCCTCTAAACCTGCGCACATCAAACACTCGGGCGAGGCCGAGCAAGCCAGCTGCGTTACCTGCACTGTGATTTTGCAGCACGCTTAAACGCCGGGCATATCGAACCCCCCATGGGGTGCTTGCTGTTCACAGCTTTGCTGGAACAAATCAAACAATTGGGAGGGTTCGTGCAGCATTGTGTCCCTCCAATCCGCAGCGTCGACAGAGATTGCTTCTGTCAGGGCCTTTGCAGTCCCATTGCTTGTGACCCGGTTCCAGGCACTTGAAGCAAACTTCGGGTTGCTCGTATATGCCCACAGGGCATACCGACCATCCCACCTTGACGCTCCCTAACTTGACTACCTTGGAGGCGTCCGCTGCAGATAGCCGATCCAATGCTACCTGCGTCCCTGCCGGACCTTTCCGTAGCCGAACGGCTGCGGTGGGCGTCTCCACTTCACACTGTCGCCGCAGTGCCGTGACGAGCTCTTCGACTTCGGTGATCTCGTCCAGGTCTTTAACCCTTAGATTCACCTCCGTCGTGAGTGCCCTCACCTTGATCGTCTCGCCTAGGACTTCCTCCGCCAACTTCTGGTAGGCGGCGCCCTTTTGCGAGACGCCCCGCTTCACCTCGAGGATCATCTCGCCCATCCGGGTACGTCTTATTCGACGTACGTCGGCGCCGAGTTCACCGAGCTTGACGTCACTCCTCATCGCCTTCAAGACGTCCAAGTACTTAGCCTCGTCCGCCGTGCTCCGTTGGAGCAGTCACCCCCGACGTACCCGCAAATACTTGAGCCTCAGTCTGGGTAGACTTTGTGTAAACCACACTGGCGCTGCGCACTGAGCTGCCGACTATTGCCTCTGGCCTCCTAGGCGGAGACCTGAACAACCCACATATTGCGAAGGGGTTGACGCCTACACTACTACCACTAATTGAAGAATTGACTTGGTTTTCCATTTTGGTCCCACGAGGTCCACCACGCCAGAGCCCAGCATGACGCGGTAAGGGACAATTACTGTGGAGGGTGCCCAGGTACCGCACAGGCTCCGTTAAAGGCCTAGCTTATTATTTCACCCCCCTGGCCATGCATCCCCTCGGCACGGGTCGCTTGACGCCTTGGGATTAGGGGTTAGGGACGATGGTCCCGGTCTAACTCGCAGTGGCCATGAGGAGGGGTCGTCAAGCCCTTGGACAAAGTCCCTGCTGCCCCCTCTGGCGGGTGGCAGATACCTCTGCGGCACCTCAGAAGTAGGTGACACGAAAGTCTCGCTACAACTGGCAGGAGTGTCGGGGGGTGATGCTTCTGCGGCACCTCAGAAATCGGAGACATGTAAGGTAAGTGGTGCCACCCCGTTGCAGGATGGGGAGACCACCACACTGACTGAGGACTATCTGGGCTTCGAAATATCAATAGGTGGGTGCTACCTGCGAAGGACCTGTCCTTGGTACCTATTGGCAGTATCAAAGCCCGGGTAGGTGAGTGTTAGGCAGGCACAGCAAGTTGCAATCGACAAGGAATAAAGCGCAGTCGATCACTATTGAATTTCATAACGATTGCACATTCCAAAAAAATCTGAATATTCAAATAGTTATGACATATCGTGAAAAAGTCATAACATGCTATAAAATGCCTTGTAGAATCAACCCATGCAAGCTCTTCTACTCGCTTTAGTATAAGACTTGAGCACAACAAATGCAACACAAGCTTTGATAGCATGCAAGTTACGTTAACGCCATAACGCTTCTGAAACTTTAAAGCATAATAAAAAAGGTCGAATAAAACGCACACGCTAATAATATTTTACTTCAAACTTTTGAAAATACACTCACAAATAACTGAGCATTTCAACTAATTTTCCGGGTTGGATTGTTCAATTATGTATGAGAAAGGCACAATCACTGCTAGGAGGATCAATCTGGGGTTTTGTACAAAAGTTTACATTACATTCTCCACTAGGACATGGCCGCATTAGAGCTCATAAGATCATTGGAAAGTACTTTGGGTTTGGATATAAATCCAGAAATTCATTTGGAAATTCCTCAAGATATTCCTCAGAAAATTCGAAAAAGTAATTTTAAGGGTTAATTTAGAATTTCCGTAATGAATTCCTTAAAAAATTCCTCCAAGAATTCCCTCGGAAATTTATTTGAGTATTTCTTCAGTTATTTTTTCCGATTTCTCCAAAATCTTCTTCAGGAATTTCCTTGGAAATTACTTTAGGGATTCCTTTGAAAATTCCTCTACGGAGACTTTTAGAAGTTTCTTCAGAAATTCATTCGAAAACATTTTAGGAATTCCTTTGAAAATTTCTTTAAAAATTCCTTCGGATATTCCTCCGGAAATTCCTTTAACAACTCTTTCAGAATTTCTTGTAGACCTTCGAAAATTTCTTTTAAAATTCCTATAAGAATTCTTTCGGAAATCTCTTCAGAAATTCTTTTGGGAAAACTTTCGTTTGTAAATTTCTTCAATTTTTTAAACCGTTGTTTAAGTTTTTTTTAAATTGAATTTGAAATTTAACTGGATATTACTTTAAAACCTCCTACAAATAAGAATTCTTCCCGGAATTATCCCTGCAGGAATTTTGTACGGTTTATTGTAGATATTTCCTAAGGAATTCCTGGAGGAAATTCCAAAGGAATTTCTGAAAGAAAACAATTACAAAGGTCTTTCCGTTTTTTTGTAGGAATCCCTGCAGGAATGTCCAAATTAATTCCTGGTGGCTTTTCTAAAGAGATTTTCGAAGAAATTCCGGGAGGAAACATTCAAAAAACTTTCAAAATGAAACCAAGTTTTTCTTTGAAATTTTCCTCAGGAATTGCTTCGAAGCTTCTTACGACCTTCAAAAATTCTTCTAAGATTAGGTCTTTTCAGGCATATCAATGATCACAGTCCATAGCCATAGTCAAGCAATAAAGCGCAACGTTTCACTCATCCAATCACAAAAGGTTCGTTTAATTACAAATTCGCGTTGTCATTACGGAAACAATATTTGTTGGTCTTTGTCCCAAGCCATGTGCGGCATGACTCTTCGTTGAGTGAGCCTGTCTCATTACCATGGATGACGAGAACGATGTTTCTCAAAGCATAGCCCTCTCTGTATATATGAAGAACGGTCGCGAAGCTCAATGCAGTGGATAGATAACCTACAGCATGAAGGTAAAGTTACCTGTGTTTTTTTGCCACATCATAGCGTTATATTGAACAACTTTAACGGATCTGAATTGATACAAATGCTAGCGTTTGAGCCAACAGAGACACGAGATCTGTCCAGGTCACGTCCTTCGGAATGCTGAGGATGGAGAGAACGATTAGTTGAACACCTATTTATGAAAGATACTGAAAATTTAACGTTCTCTCATAGGTACCACGGGAGGTTTTTAGAATTTTTAGTGTGAAAGGTTTAACAGAAAAGAATCGTTTTGGTAGAACGTGAGACACACACACTTAAAATAAATCGCCGACTTCGATAAAATTTTACCGAAATCTCAACCGCTGAACTGTTCGGTAAATTATTTTACTGATTTTCGGTGATTTTGACAGTTGAGCAATGGAAAAAATTACAAAAAATCTGTAAATTAATTTACCGAACAGTTCAGCGGTTGAGATTTCGGTAAAATTTACCGAATACTGTAAAATGAGCTAAGTGTGCAGAATGACTAAGATTGAGAATAAAGTAGGAAAGAGACGAACCTTGGATTGAATCCACGTCCTCCTGCTTATAAGGTAAAACGATATCTACTTGATTAGCTCATCTTTAGCACCGTATTTAAAAAAAAATGTATATATAAAAAAAAATTTCAGAACTTTGAAATTCTTGAACAGAATTGTAATCAAATCCGCTGGTAGGGTGTTGCTCTGCTGATTCGTTTCGAACAAAAAATTCAGGAAAAAAATTTGGAACTTACATTAATATAAAATGATTATTCGTATTTAAATCTCCGATCATGAAAATCGTTGTGCGTTCGAATAAAATAAGCCAATAATCAATTTCAAAATGTATTTGGAAATTTTACCGTCACCACATTCGGAAACTGAGACAGAGCCTTACAAAAGCGATAAAAATTAGCCTCGATTCATAAAACAGTTCATAACACATCATCAATTGAGTCATCACTTTGACCGTCATTCGTCGGAATTTAAATGTTTCTCACACCTCGCGTTTTCTAAATATGCAACCTATCGTCACTCTGCCGGTAAAACATAATCCGTAATACGATTGGCTTGGATTGGATTGGATGGATGGGAAAAACAGCATTTCCCGCTGCAGTCTTGCGATCCCAACATGGCATAAATAGAGCCATGCTTCGCATACATACCGTTTCGTGCTGCTTATCAATCCAGACCAACCGGCAATCCAACATACACCACCGCCACGCCACCACAGACAGCAACAAAACCGACCTGTTGTAGACATTTGTACTACAGACACTGCATCAACCAGCAACCAACATTGATGATGATGATGCGCTGCTTGATGCTGGGATCAAAGTGTAACTATGTAACTAAGGTTTGCAATTTATAATCGAAGCCCTATAGCGAGAGCTATTTGCGGACTGGCATCGCGCGATCGACGGAGAATGCCGGCGCGGTGTGGAGGCACCACCACCGCCACCGACCGGCGAAGATGTGGCTCAAAAGATGTGAGTTAATAGTATCAGAGGGTGAATGGAAGAAATTCGACGGCGGCATCGTCATCAGCGTTAAAGACCGAAGAGTGAGTTGCGCGACTGCGGAAAATATTTGTTCCATCGACTCGGCGCTAGAGTCGTCGTTGAATGCGGGGCAGCAGAAATTGCGAGCGAGTCTATAAAAATGTTTCAAATCTTATTGCTGCGAGGCGCTACACAGGGAAAATTGTTGTGCCATCAGCGCAAGTGTTATGGTTATTATGACTAATTATGACTTTATGCGAATTTTTTAGATATCTTCCACTTCAATTTCATCATTAGTGGGTTTTGTTGAGGATTTCCATGTATCAAATTTTTAAATTGTTCAATCAGCATTGCAGTGCAGTGAAGAGTCTCAGACAAGAAAGACGCTTAGATTTTTCAGATTCTTAGAAGTTGGAACTCTGTTTTTTATAATTTTGACGCCTGCCTTTTGTATATTGGGGAACACTTTGGGATTGCGAAAATCGGAGACCGTCACGAAAATATGATACACTTTGAACGTTTCTCGATGGATTTCCTTTTGTTTGATCATTCGAACAAGAAAGAGTTAACGCTTCTTTGTATTTATCTGAAAATACTGATTTTTAAATATTTATTATCGATAATTGGTAAAAAGTTTAGAAATAGGTAAACTAACCAATCATGTACATGAAGCGCAAACACAGACATCAAAATCAAGCAACTTGCGGATTAGGATCTAAACCTCAGTTCGAATAAGATTTCATGCAGAGCGGACACAGCAGCACGAAAGCTCTGGTACAATTTTCAACGGAAAACCATCGTGATCAGATCATTCAACCTCAAGGAACCAAAATGGCGTCTGTTGCGATCCCGCGCCTCCAGTTACGATGCTGAAAATTTATTCCAAATGGTGGCGTCATAGCTAAGTGTGCAGTGGTTTCTGGAAAGGAAGGGTTGATTTGCAAAACTGGACTGTTTCAGTGGCATCAGCGTTTGGCGTGGTACCTTAGTTGCTGATAGTGATTCCATCCACTCACAAATTTATTGCAGCATCTATCTCCGACGCGCGCTTGTGATTTTGCTACCGAATGGCAACTTTCTGATGTCGCTTTACGATTAATTTAGCACTTTGAAGAACATTTTTGGATCTGGAGTCAACCTTTTTTGCAAACAAAAAATGGTGGCCCGGAAAAATCGATTTTATTTCCAATGACTAACAGAAATAAAACCAAAGAATCTTGCTAGAGAATTTCATTTTCTACCGACGACAGCCAAATTGATGAAGACGTCACCTTAGTGGAACATTTCGTTTAGTTGCTTCAGTGGGTGAAAAGGCGCATTATTGAAAATAAAGGATCTTTTCAGAGAAAAATCGAAAACTCAAGCCGAATAGTCTGGGTGAAGATTTTTCTCAATGGTCAATACCTCCTCTCGGATGAATAGTTTTAGTCCTGAAAAGGACTGTCATTAATCAAAAACTTATGCTTCCATCGCGGGCGGAAACCGAAAAAAATATATTTGCGTTTGGTTTCGCGCTGCTTTCGATTATGTTTATTTTTCTCTTATTTTGAACATTCTGGAAGAATGGTGTCTTCTGGGACACTGATGCCCTTCACTGAAAGCCAGACGCAGTTTGCTCGATGTTAATAAAGAGACACAAATGACGATAACAAATATGTACCATCCATTTCGTATAGCTACGTGATCCTACGTCACCTTTGCATACAACCCGATGGGGCTGCACCTTTGAGTTTTTTATTTCAAGACATTGTATTGTACATAATATGCACGATCAGCTCCTTCCATCCAGGCCATAAACCTCCTTTCAAAAGGCTCCTTTGAAAAGACTCGGAAACCTTATTCAACAAGCTCGGGAGCCTACTTTCAAGCGGCTTGGAAGCCTCCTTTCAAGAGGCTCGGAAGCCTCCTTTCAAGAGGCTTGGAAGCCTCATTTCAAGAGGCTCGGAAGCCTCCTTTCAAGAGGCTCGGAAGCCTCCTTTCAAGAGGCTCGGAAGCCTCCTTTCAAGAGGCTCGGAAGCCTCCTTTCAAGAGGCTCAGAAGCCTCCTTTCAAGAGGACCAGAAGCCTCCCTTTCCAGAGGCTCAGAAGCCTCCTTTCAAGAGGCTCGGAAGCCTCCTTTCAAGAGGCTCAGAAGCCTCCTTTCAAGAGGCTCAGGAAGCCTCCTTTCCAAGAGGCTCAGGAAGCCTCCTTTCAAGAGGCTCGGAAGCCTCCTTTCAAGAGGCTCGGAAGCCTCCTTTCAAGAGGCTCGGAAGCCTCCTTTCAAGAGGCTCGGAAGCCTCCTTTCAAGAGGCTCGGAAGCCTCCTTTCAAGAGGCTTGGAAGCCTCCTTTCAACGGGCTATGAAGCCTCCTTTCAAGAGGCTATGAAGCCTCCTTTCAAGAGGCTATGAAGCCTCCTTTCAAGAGGCTCGGAAGTCTCCTTTCAAGTGGTTCAGAAGCCTCCTTTCAAGTGGCTCAGAAACCTCCTTTCAAGTGGCTCGGAAGCCTCCTTTCAAGAGGCTCGGAAGCCTCCTTACAATAGGCCCGGAAGCCTCATTTCAATAGGCCCGGAAGCCTCCTTTCAAGAGGCCCGGAAGCCTCCTTTCAAAAGGCTCGGATGACTCCTTATAAGAGGCTCGGAAGCCTCCTTACAAGAGGCCCGGAAGGCTCTTTTCAAGAGGCTCGGAAGCCTCCTTTCAAGAGGCCCAGGAGGCTTCTTTCAAGAGGCCCGGAAGCCTTCTTTCAAGAGGCCCGGAAGCCTCCTTTCAAGAGGCTCAGAAGCCTTCTTTCAATAGGCCCGGAAGCCTCCTTTCAAGAGGCCCGGAAGCCTCCTTATAAGTGGCCCGGAAGCCTCCTATCAAGAGGCTCGGCAGCCTCCTTACAAGAGGCACGGAAGCCTCCTTTCAAGAGGCCCGGAAGCCTCCTTTCAAGAGGCCCGGAAGCCTCCTTTCAAGAGGCCCGGAAGCCTCCTTTCAAGAGGCCCGGAAGCCTCCTTTCAAGAGGCCCGGAAGCCTCCTTTCAAGAGGCCCGGAAGCCTCCTTTCAAGAGGCCAGAAGCCTCCTTTCAAGAGGTCCGGAAGCCTCATTTCAAGAGGCCCGGAAGCTTCCTTTCAAGAGGCCCGGAAGCCTCCTTTCAAGAGGCCCGGAAGCCTTCTTTCAAGAGGCCCGGAAGCCTCCTTTCAAAAGGCCCGGAAGCCTCTTTATAAGAGGCCCGGAAGCCTCCTTTCAAGAGGCCCGGAAGCCTTCTTTCAAGAGGCCCGGAAGCCTGCTTTCAAGAGGCCCGGAAGCCTGCTTTCAAGAGGCCTGGAAGCCTCCTTTCAAGAGACTTGGAAGCCTCTTTTCAAAAATCTTGGAATCCGCCTTCAAGAGGCTCGGAAGCCTCTTTAAGAGGCTCGAAAGCATCTTTTCAAGAGGCTCGGCAGCCTCCTTACAAGAGGCACGGAAGCCTCCTTTCAAGAGGCCCGGAAGCCTCCTTTCAAGAGGCCCGGAAGCCTCCTTTCAAGAGGCCCGGAAGCCTCCTTTCAAGAGGCCCGGAAGCCTCCTTTCAAGAGGCCCGGAAGCCTCCTTTCAAGAGGCCCGGAAGCCTCCTTTTAAGAGGCCCGGAAGCCTTTTTTCAAGAGGCCCGGAAGCCTCCTTTCAAGAGGCCCGGAAGCCTTCTTTCAAGAGGCCTGGAAGCCTCCTTTCAAGAGGCCCGGAATCCTCCTTTCAAGAGGCCTGGAAGCCTCCTTTCAAGAGGCCCGCAAGCCTCCTTTCAAGAGGCCCGGAAGCCTCCTTTCAAGAGGCCCGGAAGCCTCCTTTCAAGAGGCCAGGAAGCCTCCTTTCAAGAGGCCAAGAAGCCTCCTTTCAAGAGGCCCGGAAGCCTCCTTTCAAGAGGGCCCGGAAGCCTCCTTTCAAGAGGCCCGGAAGCCTCCTTTCAAGAGGCTCGGAAGCATCCTTTCAAGAGGCTCGGAAGCACTCTTTCAAGAGGCTCGGATGCCTCCTTTCAAGAGGCTCGGATGCCTCCTTTCAAGAGGCTCGGAAGCCTCCTTTCAAGAGGCTCGGAAGCCTCCTTTCAAGAGGTTCGGAAGCCTCCTTTCAAGAGGCTCGGAAGCCTCCTTTCAAGAGGCTCGGAAGCCTCCTTCCAAGAGGCTCAAAAGCCTCCTTCCAAGAGGCTCAGCCTCCTTCAAGAGGCCTGGAAACCTCCTTTCAAGAGGCTCAGGAAGCCTCCTTTCAAGAGGCCTGGAAACTTTTTCAAGAGGCTCAGAAACTTTTTTCAAGAGGCTCAGAAACTTTTTTCAAGAGGCCTGGAAACCTCCGTTCAAGAGGCTCAGAAGCCTCCTTACAAGAGGCTCAGAGCCTCCTTCAAGAGGCTCCTGAAGCCTCCTTTCAAGAGGCCTGGAAGCCTCCTTTCAAGAGGCCTGAAGCCTCCTTTCAAGAGGCTCTGGAAGCCTCCTTTCAAGAGGCTCAAGCCTCCTTTCAAGAGGCTCAGGCCTCCTTCAATAGGCCCAGCCTCCTTTCAAGAGGCCTGGAAGCCTCCTTTCAAGAGGCTCAGAGCCTCCTTTCAAGAGGCTCAGAAGCCTCCTTTCAAGAGGCTCAGAGCCTCCTTTCAAGAGGCTCAGAAGCCTCCTTTCAAGAGGCTCAAGCCTCCTTTCAAGAGGCCTGGAAGCCTGCTTTCAAGAGGCTCAGAAGCCTCCTTTCAAGAGGCTCAAGCCTGCTTTCAAGAGGCTCAAGCCTCCTTTCAAGAGGCTCCAGAAGCCTCCTTTCAAGAGGCTCAAAGCCTCCTTTCAAGAGGCTCAGAGCCTCCTTTCAAGAGGCCTCAGAGCCTCCTTTCAAGAGGCCCGGAAGCCTCCTTTCAAGAGGCCCCAGCCTCCTTTCAAGAGGCTCAGAAGCCTCCTTTCAAGAGGCTCAGAGCCTCCTTTCAAGAGGCTCAGGCCTCCTTTCAAGAGGCCTGGAAGCCTCCTTTCAAGAGGCTCAGAAGCCTCCTTTCAAGAGGCCTCAGAAGCCTCCTTTCAAGAGGCTCAGAGCCTCCTTTCAAGAGGCTCAAGCCTCCTTTCAAGAGGCTCAGAAGCCTCCTTTCAAGAGGCCTCAGAGCCTCCTTTCAAGAGGCCTGGAGCCTCCTTTCAAGAGGCTCAAGCCTCCTTTCAAGAGGCTCAGAAGCCTCCTTTCAAGAGGCCTGGAAGCCTCCTTTCAAGAGGCTCAGAGCCTCCTTTCAAGAGGCCTCGGAAGCCTCCTTTCAAGAGGCTCAGAAGCCTCCTTTCAAGAGGCTCAGAAGCCTCCTTTCAAGAGGCCTCAGAGCCTCCTTTCAAGAGGCTCAGAGCCTCCTTTCAAGAGGCCTCAAGCCTCCTTTCAAGAGGCCTGGAAGCCTCCTTTCAAGAGGCTCAGAGCCTCCTTTCAAGAGGCTCAGAGCCTCCTTTCAAGAGGCCTCAGAGCCTCCTTTCAAGAGGCTCAGAAGCCTCCTTTCAAGAGGCTCAGCCTCCTTTCAAGAGGCTCAGAAGCCTCCTTTCAAGAGGCCTGGAAGCCTCCTTTCAAGAGGCTCAAGCCTCCTTCAAGAGGCTCAGAAGCCTCCTTTCAAGAGGCTCAGAAGCCTCCTTTCAAGAGGCCTGGAAGCCTCCTTTCAAGAGGCCTCAGCCTCCTTTCAAGAGGCCTGGACGCCTCCTTTCAAGAGGCCTGAAGCCTCCTTTCAAGAGGCTCGGAAGCCTCCTTTCAAGAGGCTCGGAAGCCTCCTTTCAAGAGGCTCAGAAGCCTCCTTTCAAGAGGCTCGGAAGCCTCCTTTCAAGAGGCTCGGAAGCCTCCTTTCAAAAGGCTCGGAAGTCTCCTTTCAAGAGGCTCGGAAGCCTCTTTATAAGAGGCCCGGAAGCCTCCTTTCAAGAGGCCCGGAAGCCTCCTTTCAAGAGGCCCGGAAGCCTCCTTTCAAGAGGCCCGAAGCCTCCTTTCAAGAGGCCCGGAAGCCTCCTTTCAAGAGGATCGGATGCCTCCTTATAAGAGGCCCGGAAGCCTCCTTTCAAAAGGCTCGGAAGCCTCCTTTCAAAAGGCTCGGAAGCCTCCTTTCAAAAGGCTCGGAAGCCTCCTTTCAAGAGGCCCGGAAGCCTCCTTTCAAGAGGCCCGGAAGCCTCCTTTCAAGAGGCCCGGAAGCCTCCTTTCAAGAGGCCGGAAGCCTACTTCCAAGAGGCTCGGATGACTCCTTATAAGAGGCTCGGAAGCCTCCTTTCAAGAGGCTCGGAAGCCTCCTTTCAATAGGCCTGGAAGCCTCCTTTCAAGAGGCCCGGAAGCCTCATTTCAAGAGGCCCGGAAGCCTCATTTCAAGAGGCTCGGAAGCCTCATTTCAAGAGGCCCGGAAGCTTCCTTTCAAGAGGCCTGGAAGCCTCCTTTCAAGAGGCCCGCAAGCCTCCTTTCAAGAGGCCCGGAAGCCTCCTTTCAAGAGGCCCGGAAGCCTCCTTTCAAGAGGCCCGGAAGCCTCCTTTCAAGAGGCCCGGAAGCCTCCTTTCAAGAGGCCCGGAAGCCTCCTTTCAAGAGGCCCGGAAGCCTCCTTCCAAGAGGCCCAGGAGCCTCATTTCAAGAGGCCCGGAAGCCTCCTTTCAAGAGGCCCGGAAGCCTCCATTCAAGAGGCCCAAGCCTCCTTTCAAGAGGCCCGAAGCCTCCTTTCAAGAGGCCCAAGCCTCCTTTCAAGAGGCCCGGAAGCCTCCTTTCAAGAGGCCCAGAAGCCTCCTTTCAAGAGGCCCAAGCCTCCTTTCAAGAGGCCTGGAAGCCTCCTTTCAAGAGGCCCAAGCCTCCTTTCAAGAGGCCCGAAGCCTCCTTCAAGAGGCCCGGAAGCCTCCTTTCAAGAGGCCCGGAAGCCTCCTTTCAAGAGGCCTGGAAGCCTCCTTTCAAGAGGCCCAGAAGCCTCCTTTCAAGAGGCCCGGAAGCCTCCTTTCAAGAGGCCCGGAAGCCTCCTTTCAAGAGGCCCGGAAGCCTCCTTTCAAGAGGCCCGGAAGCCTCCTTTCAAGAGGCCCAGCCTCCTTTCAAGAGGCCCGGAAGCCTCCTTTCAAGAGGCCCCAGAAGCCTCCTTTCAAGAGGCCAGAAGCCTCCTTTCAAGAGGCCCGGAAGCCTCCTTTCAAGAGGCCCAGAGCCTCCTTTCAAGAGGGCCAGGCCTCCTTTCAAGAGGCTCAGAAGCCTCCTTTCAAGAGGCTCAGAGCCTCCTTTCAAGAGACTCGGAAGCCTCCTTTCAAGAGGCTCAGAGCCTCCTTTCAAGACGCCTGGAAGCCTCCTTTCAAGAGGCTCAGGAAGCCTCCTTTCAAGAGCCTCAGAGCCTCCTTTCAAGAGGCTCGGAAGCCTCCTTCAAGAGGCTCAGAGCCTCCTTTCAAGACGCCTCGAGGCCTCCTTTCAAGAGGCTCAGAGCCTCCTTTCAAGAGGCCTGGAAGCCTCCTTTCAAGAGGCCCAGGAAGCCTCCTTTCAAGAGGCCTCAGCCTCCTTTCAAGAGGCTCAGAGCCTCCTTTCAAGAGGCCCGGAAGCCTCCTTTCAAGAGGCTCAGAGCCTCCTTCAAGAGGCTCAGAAGCCTCCTTTCAAGAGGCTCAGGCCTCCTTTCAAGAGGCTCCGGAAGCCTCCTTTCAAGAGGCCCGGAAGCCTCCTTTCAAGAGGCTCAGGCCTCCTTCCAAGAGGCTCAGAAGCCTCCTTTCAAGAGGCCCAGGCCTCCTTTCAAGAGGCCCGGAAGCCTCCTTTCAAGAGGCCCGAAGCCTCCTTTCAAGAGGCTCAGAGCCTCCTTTCAAGAGGCTCAGAGCCTCCTTTCAAGAGGCCCAGGCCTCCTTTCAAGAGGCTCAAGCCTCCTTTCAAGAGGCTCAGAAGCCTCCTTTCAAGAGGCTCAAGCCTCCTTTCAAGAGGCTCAGAAGCCTCCTTTCAAGAGGCTCAGAAGCCTCCTTTCAAGAGGCTCAAGCCTCCTTCCAAGAGGCTCAGAAGCCTCCTTCCAAGAGGCCTGGAAGCCTCCTTCCAAGAGGCTCAGAGCCTCCTTTCAAGAGGCTCAGGCCTCCTTTCAAGAGGCCTCAGGAAGCCTCCTTCCAAGAGGCTCGGAAGCCTCCTTCCAAGAGGCTCGGAAGCCTCCTTCCAAGAGGCTCGGAAGCCTCCTTTCAAGAGGCTCGGAAGCCTCCTTTCAAGAGGCTCGGAAGCCTTCTTTTAAGAGGCTCGGAAGCCTCCTTTCAAGAGGCCCGGAAGCCTTCTTTCAAGAGGCTCGGAAGCCTCCTGTCAAGAGGCTCGGAAGCCTCTTTCCAAGAGGCCCGGAAGCATCCTTATAAGAGGCCCGGAAGCCTCCATACAAGAGGCCCGGAAGCCTCCTTTCAAGAGGCCCGGAAGCCTCCTTTCAAGAGGCCCGGAAGCCTCCTTTCAATAGGCCCGGAAGCCTCGTTTCAAGAGGCCCGGAATTCTCTTTTCAATAGGCCTGGAAGCCTCCTTTCAAGAAGCCCGGAAGCTTACCGCTTTAACACTTCAACGTTATAACGCTTTATTGATCACAAAGACGACTAATATCAAAATTCAAGGGTAAGTTGGAGTATCGATTGGATGTTTATGTTCTGGGAATATTGAAATTTGTATATAATCATTCTATTTTGTTCCAAGGAGCTGTTTCAACTTTAAATTACCACGAAACACTTTGTTGGTCATGTAGAACATTAAGATCGCTAGCAATCGTGCTCACTGCTGTGAGAAATCATGAAAATTATCAACACGTATGTTAATTTAATTTTCCTCTCCCTCTTTTTATTCGATGAATATGGTAGATTAAATGAAGGAAATAAACAGTTGGACGATTGATTAGATCATTGAGAAATTTCTTTTATTAGTCAACTCAAAGTATTAAATAGAAATGTACCATCCCGAACAGATCCGCTTCCAAAAATTTAGTTATCTCAAACTTTTTTCAGCAGTTTTATCTTATTCATGTGGACACTTATTCGAAGGGACTTTTAGAACGGTGCCGCTCAAAATAGTTCTGCTCCAACACCGTTGACCAAATTCTTCAAATTGTTTCTGCAACCACACAACAGTGACAAATCTTCTACCTTCCCAAACAGCTTCGTGTCTACATAAAACAAACTGGATCTCATTCCATGGATTTCAACCGGGACGGTAAATAATCCGACCGACCGAGCTGGGTGTGTGCGGTTTTGGTCTTTTGTTTTCATTCCCAACCCTCAGCCCGAGGTTCTTGCCTTGTCGAATGCTGTGCCACTCCACTCCGTATCGCGGACAAAGAAGGGTGGGTGCGAGCAGTGTGTTGCTGTTGCGATAAATTGTGGCATTACAAGGTCCTTCGCCCGATGACGACGGTTCGCTTTTGGGGGCTTGGGTTTCAACCGAACGATCGCACATCAGCCATCATTCTGGCATGTGTCTCCCGCGCCAGTCACCGTGCCGTCGTCGTCATCGATCCAATGAAGCGGATTTGTTTGCATTCCCGCACGGGGTAGGGTGCTATGCCAGAGGGTATGTATCAGCATTGCTAGGATCCATTGCGCGAATGGAAACGATTTGAACGACAGGTAGATTATCCCCCAACAAAAGCACCGTCCATAAACCATATGATCGAAATCTAAAGTCAAAATAACGCTAGGAAATACTCTTAAATCATGCAGATTGCAAAAACGAGTTTGAACCGAGAGATCGTCGATCGCTGGTGATGAAGATCAGCGGGTGGAAAACTGGTGTACCCACAATCGGGCGTCCCCGTTCCCCGTCTTGCATTTCCACGGAACGCTGATGCTGATTGCATTCGATCTGGTGCAAAATCAAGTTTGGTTTGATTTCAATTTTTTCCTCTTTTCCATCGTCGCTTTTTCCACTCAGTATTGGCTCTGCCTGCCATCCATCGCCAGCCGGGTTGGGTACCGTTTTCCCCCCGATATGTTTGCTGATCGACGACGATCTGGCCAAGTTGTTCGACACAACTCGTGTGTGTGGTGCCCGGTTCCTGATCACTCGAGATCAGGACGTGTTTCGTTTCTACTCGAACGCACACTCGGATTGAAGCGACTCGAGACTCGATTGCATAAGAACTTTTGCATCGTTTGCCTTCAGAAGCTGTGAAAAATGAAAAATCTGCGCATTTGGCTGGAAGCCAAGTACGAGTGTCTTCAAGGACTCGGCCGGCTGCTGTCATGTTGTGGTTGAGGCGAACGAACCAGCAGCATAAGAAAAACGGTAGGTCCGCTTGTTATCTGAAGGTTTCCCTTCGTCGCGGCGATAGCGGTAAAACTTGTTCTGATGTGGAGTTTTTTCGTTGGTTGGTTTCTTTTCCACGGCCGCAGAAGGAAAAGTAGCTCAAATGGGTAACATGGCTGCTTGTTTTCTGGAAGCGAATTCGTGTGCAATAAATCAACAATTGAATAAACCGTTAACAATTTTTGGCCGTTTCCATTGCTAACGAGTGTTTTTGTCATTTAGCAAGAAGGGCACTTTCGTATTGGAACTAAGTGAACTTAATTTACAAAAAGAAAACAACCAGGTGCATTCTTTGATTTATTACCGATCACAGCAAGAAGCTGTGATCATTGTACCTTCATATTCTGAACCGAACAAACAGACCGAGCAAAATAAATGCAGTCCGAATAATATTGTCTTATCGGTTCACGATTCAAAGGAAACCCGCATATAGAAAGGCCCTTGAAAACCGATTAGATCCTAGATTTCAATCTCCATTTGGTACCACACACAAAAATTCTCCATCCTGACTAAATGAGTAAAATCCTCATGTAGAGTTCTTTTGGAGTTTAAAAAACTCACAAACCGATAGAAACTCACATCTGAGCAATTCTCTGTGAAATCGAAGGTCGATTTATTTTTGTATTTTTTATTTCTCTGAAATTTGGCATATACATTTTTTTGTGATCAAAAAACATAATTTGCATCATTGGTTTGCCATTTTGACTCTAGCCTAACTTTTGACAAGGGCTAAGCAAAAACACCCTGAACAAAAAAAATAACTTGGAAACGGCTTGTCCGATCGTTTTGATATCTTCGGCAAAGTTTTAGGTAATCATTGGGGCTATGTGAAAAAAATATACGCTGCGAAAAAAAAAGTTCAAGCCGGTCATATGATCGGCGGCGGCGGCGACGGCATAGTGGTCACTTTTGCCCCGGCGGCGGCGTCACGGCGGTGCGCCGTTAGCTTTTATCGGTGGCGGCGTGAACCGGCGTAGATGAAAAATCGATAGCTAAAAAAATCAATTTTAACGCGGATTTTTTAATTCACGCGGTTTTGATTCACACTGTACGAATCGCCCGTATAAAAATCGACTTCAGTGTATTAAAATTGTAATATTCGATCGATAATCAAACAGCACATTCCATAGTAAATTACCAGCGACACTAATAAGTACCTGATCTCAAAATGTTATTTAAACTAAAACTTTTTTATTATTCTCTGATTTTGAAGAATCAAAATTTAACAACGAATCCTGCTTCACTTTTCGTAACCCTTGAGCAATATTGAGAACTAGACTTCGGTGTCATATGACTAATTTGTTAATTTTTTTTCCGAAAGTTTTCCTAATTCAGGATTTTGATAAACTTCAGTCGATTTACTTCTCAATATATCTAAATTTCAGAAAAATTCTAACTTCTTTTAGTTACATATACAATTGGGCAATGTTTGATTGGCTGCATATGTAGTATATTTAGAGAATTTGCAGTTCGTTCACTTGCTGTGGCCCTTGGATCCTGGAAGGACATTCACGATGGAATCCACTAATGACAAACACAATGGACAGTTTACTCCCCACCTTACGTTCTAGTATGCATAAATCTCAATGATCAACATAACTAATATGAGCTCTGGCTGAGTAAGACTGGGGCACGATGACCAACCAAATTAAATATTTTCCTCAAAAGTTGGTAAAATATGACAAAAAAAGTTCTTGGTGGAGTTTTTGAAGAGATTTCCGGAGGAAACTACGATTTTTTTGACGTTTCATTGGACATTCCTTTGTAAAATCCTATAAGAAATTCTGCGGAAACTCATATAAGATTTTTTTCAAAAACCATTAAGGCTCTCCCACCACAAACACCACAGGTAAAACCATAGAATATTCTTTCAGGATTCATTAAGGAAAGAAATAGTTTCCGAAAAAAAATCCTAAAAAAAAATCCGAAGAAATTGCTGAAAAAATCTTTGAAGGGGTTCAGAAAGGACTATCCAAGGGAATAGCGAAAAGCGTGTATAAAGACATTTCTGGCAAAATTTTTGAAGGAAATTTCGAAAGAACTTAGTGTAAAAATACTTCGTCCGAACTTGGCCAACTTCACTATTGATCCCACGACGGACTTCCCACAAATCACATCAAGTAAATACAAAACCGAACTAGCTTGTTTGCTTGCTAAAAGTAGACTCGTTTATTCGTTATAAAGAACAAAGATTTGGGCACGCAGGCCTTGCTTATTATATGTATAGGTATTTTATACTTTTGCCCGGAATCACCGACTTCAAAAATAGTATAGAATAGAATCTTTTCAGCAAATTTCGAAAACATGTTCTAGGGAATTCCTAGAAGAATTCCCGAATGGTTCCCAAAACCAATTTCCGAAGAAATTTCTTGAATGAATTTTTGAAGATATTCCCGAAAAAATCAAAAGAAATGGAGAATGTTGTGACGGAATTACTAAGGGAAATGTCCAAGAACTTCTTCCTAGAGTTACTAAAGAATTTTCAAAGGATTACCCGTTGAAATTCCTAAGGAATTACTTCAGGTTGTTCTGAAAGAATTCCTATGGGAATTTCAGGAAAAGATGTCAAAGAACTTGCAAAGGAACCCCTGGAGGAATTTCTTAAAAATTTCCAAATTTTTTTTTTTTTAAATCTGGAGGAATTCCTAAAATAATCCTCCATATTAATTTCCGAAGAAATTCTTAATCAAACTTTCAAAGACTAAACATATTTCCGAAGGAGTCTGTAAAAGAATTTCCGAAGGAATTTTTAGAGAAATTCTAAAATACTCTCCGTCGATATTTCAAAAGCAATTTGCGAATGATTTTCGGAAGGTACATCCGAAAGAATTTCTAAGGGAATTGAGAAAGAATTCCTAAAGGATTTTATGAAGAAATTCCTTAAGCAATTTCCTACGAAATTTTCGAAGGAAAAGAACGAACCTTAGCAAATTTCCTATGGTTTTCTTAAACAAAAGAATACGTGGAGGAAATTCTGACGTTATTCCTGAGTCAAATTTTAAGGAATATCCGAAAGAATTTCCGAAGAACTTTCTGGAATTCGTTTCCGGAGGAGTTTTTGTACAACTTTTTGAGGCAATATCCTATGGAATTCCTGGACGAATCTTCAAAGGAATCTCTGGAGAAAATTGCCTTCATGGATTTCTCTTTAAATTCCTTTAGGAATTCTTTAGGGAAGTATTTTACCTTTAAAAACTCCTTTAAAGATCTCTTAGGATTTATTTTCGAAAATCCATTCAGGTTCTCTTTTGGGAATACCTTCAACAATTTATTTGGAAATTCCTGCACTAAACCCAACACAAATTTATTCAAAAACGCCTCCAAAAATGTATTTGGAAACTCCTTTAGAATTTTATATCTTATATAATCAAAAAAATACCGCCCAGAATTCCTTCGGATATTCCTCCAGGGACTTCTTCGAAAGATTATACGAAAAACCTCCGAGATTTCCTTAGGAGATTTCTCCAGATATTTTTTTTTTCTGGAGATCTCCCAAAGAAACCTTTGAAATTCATTGAAAATGAAGTTGTTTGCGATGTTCCTTATTGAATTTTTGAAAAAAAAAAATCCAGAAATAAACAACAAACACTAAAAGACTTTCGGAAAGATGAAGGCATAATCGAAGAAAATTCTGCAGGAAGTTCCGGAAGAATTCCCGGAGAATGTTTTAAAGGAATTGCTGGAAGAAGCTCTGAAGAAATTCCTTAGGCAAATTTTGAATGAAAGGATATCTAGAAGAATTTCTCCAGCGATTTATGAAATAATTGCCGAAACAATTTCAAAACGAAAAATTTCCGAAGAATTCCTTAAAAAAGTGTCTGAAGTGAAAATTTCGAATGGATTTTTTTAAGGAATTCCTCAAGAAATTTCCGCAGGAATTGCTAAAGAAACTTCCAAAGGAATTTCTCAAGGAGTCTCCGAAGGAGAATGTAGGAATTCGTGTAACAAAATACGAAAGAATTCCTTAAGCAATTTCCGAAAGAAATTCGTAAAGGATTTTCTGAAGAAATCCGTAATGAAAATTCATAAGGAATTTCAGAGAAATTTTCTAAGGAATCTCCAAATGAGTACCCAAATGAAGGTTTTTTAAAAGAAACTTTTCGGAGGAATATCTGGAGGAATTATGGAATAAATTTCTTGATTTATTTCCGAACTAATTTCTGGAGTATTTTTCGAAGGAAGTGATAAATGAATGTTTAAACGATACTTACTTCGAATAATCTCAGAAATTCCAGGAATTTTACAATAAGGCTTTTACAAAACAGTATTAAATAATTTCAAGGCAATAAAATAAAATTAAATTTTCGTAATATTTGAAAATACCTAAATAATTTGACTAAATACTATGCAGCGAGGCGACAACGCACCAGTTCTGGGTAACAATAGCTGTGAATAAAAAATAAGAAGCGTTTTTAACTGATGCTCTTAATATTTACTCAGCAATATTTGCTTTGCTGATGCTCAGCAAGTGGTTTTGTTATATTTAGAAATTGATTTCAAAATATAAATTACTTACTTGGGAGTCGGAACAAAAAAATCGGTAAAGCATTCACAGTTGGGATTTCAATATTTTGCTAAATCTTTTGCCTTATAAGCCAACTATCCTAATAGCTCAAATCTAAAAACAAAGAAAACCGAATAAATAAGTTGATTTAAATAAATAAAGAAATAAATATTGTGAAAACAGCTAATGTACAACCTAACTTGAAATTTCTAAACTGCAATAATTTACCTGCACCAATGCCAGATCCTTTAAGAATGGGAACACTTTGGGCATGTATCCAGGCCCCACAAAAGCTTATGAACCACAACAAACCCATTTTG
Source organism: Armigeres subalbatus (assembly GCF_024139115.2). Taxonomy (NCBI): domain Eukaryota; kingdom Metazoa; phylum Arthropoda; class Insecta; order Diptera; family Culicidae; genus Armigeres; species Armigeres subalbatus. The sequence goes on along the minus strand of NC_085139.1, from coordinate 249,588,592 downwards.
CGAGTCACCTACATGTTTAGGTGCCCGACTGAATGAGGCCTTGGCTTAACGCATTCCAAAGATCAATTAAACAATTTATGTATTATTATACTAGATAAAGCCTCATTCAAACTCTCAAACTAATCAACCACCTTTTTAATTTAAGATATGAAATTGAACTTTGACGAGAGCCACCTTAACACCATTTAGGAACTGTCATAAGACTAGATTAGTACTATTCCAATTAACTCCACCACGCTGTATTTCTTCGCAGATACGTATTTCGACCTCAATTATTAGGCCGTTTTCAGTGTCTCGTGTTGGCTCGACTCGACTTAAGTCAATTGATTTTTTTTATTGCGATTAGTCATCGGCGTGGCAAAATTATGATCGGCGGTGCGCCCATATTGAACAAAGATCAATCATTCGAATATCTTCCTGGCAAAACAATGATGCAAATTATGTTTTTTTTATCACAATGAATGTATGTGTAAAATATCAGAAAAATAAAAAAATACGAAATTGAAAACTCAAAAAAAAAATCATGATTTCACAGAGAATTGCTCATCTACGATTGTTTTTTCATCAACATCAATTCGCTGAAAACAGTAGCAACAATGCAGAAGAATTTTTGTGATAATTCAGATGATTTTCCAAGAAAATTCGGAATAGGTTTTTGGGGAAATACATAAAAATGTCCTTACAATATTAAAGAAATGTTGGAATTCTGAGGAATTGCTTGTGAAAATTCAGAGAGGTTTTCAGTGTTAAGTATGAAAAAAAATCTATGGTAAATCCGAAGAACTTTTCGCGAAAACAATGATTAATTTTCCGTGTAATAAAACTAGTACGAAAGGGTCTCTTGGCCAAAAGGGTCATTTGGTCGAAAGAGTCATTTGGCCGACAGTGTTCTTTGACCGAAAGGGTCGTTTGGCCGAAAGGGTCATCAGACTGGAAGGGTCGTTTGGCTGAAAGGGTCGTTTGGCTGAAAGGGTTATTAGGCCGAAAGGGTCATTAGGACGAAAGTGTCATTTGGCGAAGAGGGTCATTTGGCCCAATAGGACATTTGGCCAAAAGGGTCATTTGGCCGAATAGGACATTTTGCCGAATAGTTCATTTGATAAATGAAAAATTAGGAATGAGAAAAGAGACGTCTCACTTCTCACTCTTCATTTCTCACTTCTCACTGTGAAAAGTGAGTAGTGCGAAGGAAGTATTCGCCAAATGACACTTTCGGTCCAATGACGTCTCACTACTCATTTCGAGCTTCTCACTTTTTACAGTGAGAAGAGAAAAGTTGAGAGTGAGAAGTGAGACGTCTCATGATAAATGATAAATGAGGAGTGAGACGTCTCACTTCTCTTTCCTCATTTACACCTTCACACTGTGAAAAGTGAGTAGTGCGAAGTGGGTAGTGGGACATCTCACTACTCACTTTTTACTGTGAGAAGTGAGAAATGAGGAGTGAGAAGTGAGACGTCTCACTTCTCACTTCTCACTGTGAAAAGCGAGTAGTGCGAAGTGGGTAGTGAGACGTCTCGCTACTTATTTCGAGCTTCTCACTTTTTACAGTGAGAAGAAAAAAATTGAGAGTAAGAAGTGAGACGTCTCTCTTCTCATTCCAAATTTCTCACTTTTCAAATAAACTATTCGGCCAAATGTCCGGTTGTATGACATTCGCCAGAAAGTCATTTGCCAGAAGGCATTTTGCCAGAATCAATTTGCCCGAATGCACCATTCCCCAGAAAGCCATTCGCCTAAATGCACCATTTCCCAGAATTGGTCATCTCCTATTTGTCATGCGCGTGTTTGCATAGCATGCGCAATAATTCATAACGCCATGAACTTTTGGCAGAACTATGAACAGCGTCAAAAGGGAGGGTCATTTGGCATTAGGGTCATTTTTCATAATTTTGCTTTGTTGTTGTTTCATAGTTGTTTTCACCGCACCGGTCGATAATAGAATTGAAAAGACGTAATCCGTACATAAGACGTAAGCATACATATGTCGAGTATAGCCGCTTGCCCGGGTTAAGGCAATAATGGCGGATGTGATCCTTTCTTTTAAGGCAATGGTTGATGTTATTCATTCTTTAAAAGTAGGCGCTTGCTCGGATTAACGCAATGGTGAATATGATCCCTACTTTAAAAGAAGGTCCTTGTCCAGATTACGACAATGGTGAATATGATCCCTTCTTTAAAAGCAGGCGCTTGTCCCGATTAAGGCAATGGTTGACGTGATCCTTTCTTTAAAAATAGACGTTTGCTAGGATTGAAGCAATGGTGAATATGATCCCTTCTTCAAAAGAAGGCGCTCGTCCGGATAAGGGCAATGGTGGATGTAATTCATTCTTTGGAAGAAGGCGCTCAGGAGCCTCCAGTAGCATTGCGAGCAAAGGCGTAGGATTGCCAATCCGGAGATGGCGAGTTCGATTGTCGGTCCATTCTAGGATGTTTTCGGGTTGGAAACAATCTCGACTCCCTGGGCATAGTGAACGATGGATGGTTCTCCCAACAGCTGAAGCAACTCGTTCACACCACGAAAATCGGAAGACTGCGGTGGGCCGGGCACGTAGCCAGAATGTCGGACAGTAGTCCGGTGAAAATGGTTCTCGACAACGATCCGACGGGAACAAGAAAAGAAGGGTCACAGTGGACCGAGCTGAATGGAAAAAAACTTTTATGTATTGCACAGGCCACTCTGGCCTTAGCTTGGTAAGGAATAAAATAGACCCCATCTCGCGGTCCTTAGCTTCTTACCCAGCAACTCCTATCCCTACCTCCCCGTGGTGCTGGCCGGGATAGGGAAGATCGGGTAACCAACCCCGCTGGAAACTATGGTCGTATGTGGACAGGAAAGGGGGGCTTGGTTCTCTCCGGAGATGCAAAAATTTCTGTGCGTCTGTTCTCCATGTTAGGGGCGGCTGATCATCGTCCGAGTGCCAGCGAGGGACTCTAAGTGAAGCTGTGCACCATGGTCCACCGGAAATAAGGAGGAATGGTCCTCCGGAAATTTAGGGGGTTTGGTGTCAGGTCCTGCAAGCCAGCCAGAAAAAAAAATCACGCAACGAACAATCAACAAGAGAGTACGGACCGGAACCATCGGCGAAGACCACTGCGACGAAAAGGGACTAGCGATTGGAAACTCGGTTCGTGGAACTGCAAATCTCTCAACTTCCTAGACGCGACTGAAACAACCTGATGTCGCCACTGCATACGCGCAGTATCTCGAGGCAGCGTTGTCGGAAGAGGGTGAGCTCGATGGGGCCCCTCTTGAGGACTGCTGGAATACAGTCATAGCAACCATTAACAACGCACCGGAGAACAACGTCGGGTATATGAGACGAAGTCAACGGAACAATTGGTTCGACGAAGAGTGCAGACAGATTCTGGAGGAGAAGGACGCAGCGCGGGCAGTCGCGCTGCAGCAAGGTACCCGACAGAACGTGGAACGTTATAGACGGAAGCGGAGACAGCAGACCCGCCTTTTTCAGGAGCAGAAACGCCGCCTGGAATTAGCGGAGTGCGAGGAGATGGACTAGCTGTGCCGTTCTCAAGAAAGGCAACAAGCTGGAGTGTGAGAACTTTCGAACGATCACCATTCTTAATGCCGCCTTCAAAGTGATATCCCAGATCATCTTCCGTCGTCTATCACCATTAGTGAATGAGTTCGTGGGAAGTTATCAAACCGGCTTCGTTGACGGCCGCTTGACAACGGACCAGATCTTTACTGTACGGCAAATCCTTTAAAAATGCCGTGAATACCAGGTCCCAACGCATCATCTGTTCGTTGATTTCAAGGCGGCATACGGCAGTATAGACCGTGTAGAGCTATGAAAAATTATGGACGAGAACAGCTTCACTAGGAAGCTTACCAGACTGATCAAAGAAACGGTGGATTGTGTGCAAAACTGTGTGAAGATTTCGAGCGAACAACAATGTGAAGCAACAAAAGTTGGATTGGTGGTGAATACGTCAAAGGCAAAGTACATGCTTGTGGGCGGAACCGAGCGCGACAGGGCCCGCCTGGGAAGCAGTGTTACACAGAAAAAAATATGAAAAGTAATCGATGCGTAAATAATAAAGACGTGGAAAATTACACTATTTTGGGCGTACATGGATCTTTTCCAACAAGTTCGCCCTAAATGTATGCAATTTACATTGCATTATAACACTTATTTGTATAAAAAGTGACATAATGCAATACAAATACATTTGGGTGATAATGTCGTTTAAATTTACGCTCTTTTTGGCATTCCCTTTATGTGCATTACTTTCGTGTAAATTTCAACAACTTTTTCTATCTGTGTACGATAGACGGGGATACCTTCGAGGTGGTCGAGGAATTCGTCTACCTCGGATCCTTGCTAACGGCTGACAACAATGTCAGTCGAGAAATACGAAGGCGCATCATCTGTGGAAGTCGGGCCTACTACGGACTCCAGAAGAAACTGCGGTCAAAAAAGATTCGCCACCGCACCAAATGTGTCATGTACAAGACGCTAATAAGACCGGTTGTCCTCTACGGACATGAAACATGGACAATGCTCGAGGCGGACTTGCAAGCACTCGGAATATTCGAGAGACGGGTGCTTAGGACCATCTTTGGCGGTGTGCAAGAAGACGGTGTGTGGCGGCGAAGAATGAACCACGAGCTCGCCCAACTCTACGGCGAACCCAGTATCCAAAAGGGAGCTAAAGCCGGAAGGGTACGATGGGCAGGGCAGCTGCAAAAATGGTGTGCGCATCCGATCCGGCAGGTACGAGACGGTGTGAAGCGCAGCGAGCGAGATGGGCAGACCAGGTGCAAAACGACTTGGCGAGGGTGGGGCGTATTCGAGGATGGAGAGATGCGGCCTCGAACCGTGTATTGTGGCGTCAAATTGTTGATTAAGTGTTATCTGTTTAGATGTAGACTAAATAAATGAAAAAATGAAATGAAAATGTGATCACTCACGATCGTTTGTTGGCCCATATTGTGTACAATAATCGTCTTTATTAGAGAGACTTGCAGCCCTAGGCTGGCTCGTCTCTTATCTTTTTTGTGCTAATTGAAACGGTTAGGCTTGCTTAAAGTAAAAAAAAACACTGTAAGCTTTATTTGATTTTGCCATTTTATTTAAAAACAATTTTCCTTAATTTCTTGGAAAACTTTTCAAAATGGGAAACTGCAGTTTCTCAAATAAATAGGGGAACTGTTCCGTTCTCCATCTCACTGAACATATATTCATCTCATTGCAAAACAAAGAAATACAACACAAATCTCGTCGCTCCAAAAATCACAAAAATAAGAAACAAATCAAATTCATTTTGATTGCTTTGTTTTTGATGGGATGAAAATGGGAACTATGAAATGAAGTGCCGAACAGTTCTCCTAATTCAATATGCATGGAAATGAAAAAAAGAAATCTCCCATGCTACAAAATATAATGTGATTATATGAAATGATTTATTTAAAGCGATCAGCGATGATCGCACACAACATCGGTTGAAACAAATCTGTTCTAACTTCTTATGAAAATTGGAGAACGATCCATTATCAATTACTTTCTTACTAAAAATGCAGGCAAAACGCAAAGATCATTTGAAGTTACATATTCTCGTTGATTTTAATAATCAACATTCACACCGAAAAAATAAACCAACTTTTTTCACCGTGTATCAAGTGATTGCTGGTGCCATATGGCACAAATTAATTGAGGGTGCCCAAATAGGTTCTGAATCCTACACCAAATAGAGCTATGCATACAACTACTTGGCTGTTGTAGACAAGATGCAAATCGCAATAAAAACACATTTGCGGGATTTGACTAATGGACCAAAATCTTATAAGGAAACCTCGTCACATCTCGCTGAGGGCGAAACATTGGACGTTTCTCTCAGGGCACAGAGAGGTCAGTTATTTTAATTCGTTAATTGTTGTTTGAATTGTTTATTTTGTATGTTTGTAAAATTTTATTGTAACATGTCAAACCGTTGTATACATAGCTCTATTTTGCCAAGAAATGTTGATCCCATTTGGGCACCTCAATTAATTTGTGCCATGTGGCACCAGCAATATCAAGTCTGTGTCTGAGAATTCCTCTATTTATAATTAAGGAAACATTACACAATTTCACTCAAACATTTGTCACTAACATGTAAGATAAAATGAACCGTAACAACGTTCGCGGAACAACTTTCCAGCAGTCGACCGCCGGGTCCGGGCTCGATTTTTTCAATCTTCTCGCAATATTTCTTTGTTTAAAATGGTATCTCGGTCCTCACAGCTCTACTGTCAAAATTCTGCTTAGGTTATATTGAGCAAAAATATTTGACTTCTGTACCTTTCACGTCGATAGTGACCTTAAGGAACAATGAAAAACTATTGGATGCATAGTCTATGAATATGACGGAAGCTGCTTGTGTGAAATTATTTAATGATCATTCCATCAAAAAGAAGTCATTTTTGGCTGAGGTAATTTCTTCCCATTGACAATAATCTGGTAAGCCTATTTACAAGCAGCCCTGCCGTCCTGTTTAGTCACGCTTAGTCGACAACTAAGAAGCTTTCCCCTGAAGCAAAAATTTGTTTTGGTCTATTTTAGCTCATTAAAACTCAGATTCGCCTATATGGGTCTCAGTATGATAGTTACTATCAACTGTGTATACAAAAAATAGTAAACCAATCGGTTTACATGTTGTGCATCCGCGAATACGGCTTCGCATTGCCGGCGCCCCCATGAGTCGCAGTTGAGCGCTGATAGTTACTATCAACTCCCCCAAAGCTAACATGTTGTGCATCCACGAGTACGGCTTCGCACTGCCGGCGCCCCCGTGAGTCGCAGTTGAGCGCTAATAGTTACTATCAACTCCCCCAAAGCTAACATGTTGTGCATCCACGAGTATGGCTTCGCACTGCCGGCGCCCCCATGAGTCGCAGTTGAGCGCTGATAGTTACTATCAACTCCCCCAAAGCTAACATGTTGCGCATCCGCGAGTACGGCTTCGCACTGCCGGCGCCCCCATGAGTCGCAGTTGAGCGCTAATAGTTACTATCAACTCCCCCAAAGCTAACATGTTGCGCATCCGCGAGTACGGCTTCGCACTGCCGGCGCCCCCATGAGTCGCAGTTGAGCGCTAATAGTTACTATCAACTCCCCCAATGCTAACATGTTGTGCATCCACGAGTACTTACGGCTTCGCACTGCCGGCGCCCCCGTGAGTCGCAGTTGAGCGCTGATAGTTACTATCAACTCCCCCAAAGCTAACATGTTGTGCATCCACGAGTACGGCTTCGCACTGCCGGCGCCCCCGTGAGTCGCAGTTGAGCGCTAATAGTTACTATCAACTCCCCCAAAGCTAACATGTTGTGCATCCGCGAGTACGGCTTCGCATTGCCGGCGCCCCCGTGAGTCGCAGTTGAGCGCTAATAGTTACTATCAACTCCCCCAATGCTAACATGTTGTGCATCCACGAGTACGGCTTCGCACTGCCGGCGCCCCCGTGAGTCGCAGTTGAGCGCTGATAGTTACTATCAACTCCCCCAATGCTAACATGTTGTGCATCCACGAGTATGGCTTCGCACTGCCGGCGCCCCCATGAGTCGCAGTTGAGCGCTGATAGTTACTATCAACTCCCCCAAAGCTAACATGTTGCGCATCCGCGAGTACGGCTTCGCACTGCCGGCGCCCCCATGAGTCGCAGTTGAGCGCTAATAGTTACTATCAACTCCCCCAAAGCTAACATGTTGCGCATCCGCGAGTACGGCTTCGCACTGCCGGCGCCCCCGTGAGTCGCAGTTGAGCGCTAATAGTTACTATCAACTCCCCCAATGCTAACATGTTGTGCATCCACGAGTACGGCTTCGCACTGCCGGCGCCCCCGTGAGTCGCAGTTGAGCGCTGATAGTTACTATCAACTCCCCCAAAGCTAACATGTTGTGCATCCACGAGTACGGCTTCGCACTGCCGGCGCCCCGTGAGTCGCAGTTGAGCGCTAATAGTTACTATCAACTCCCCAAAGCTAACATGTTGCGCATCCGCGAGTACGGCTTCGCACTGCCGGCGCCCCGCGAGTCGCAGTTGAGCGCTAATAGTTACTATCAACTCCCCCAAAGCTAACATGTTGTGCATCCACGAGTACGGCTTCGCACTGCCGGCGCCCCCGTGAGTCGCAGTTGAGCGCTAATAGTTACTATCAACTCCCCCAAAGCTAACATGTTGTGCATCCGCGAGTACGGCTTCGCATTGCCGGCGCCCATATGGGTCTTGATTCTGCATTGAAAGTATTCTATCCAGCATCCCCTGAAAACATATTTTATTTTGGGATACTTGAGTCATACAGCCCTGCCGTCCTGTTTAGTCACGCTTAGTCGACAACTAAGAAGCTTTCCCCTGAAGCAAAAATTTGTTTTGGTCTATTTTAGCTCATTAAAACTCAAATTCGCCTATATGGGTCTCAGTATGATAGTTACTATCAACTGTGTATACAAAAAATAGTAAACCAATCGGTTTACATGTTGTGCATCCGCGAATACGGCTTCGCATTGCCGGCGCCCCCATGAGTCGCAGTTGAGCGCTGATAGTTACTATCAACTCCCCCAAAGCTAACATGTTGTGCATCCACGAGTACGGCTTCGCACTGCCGGCGCCCCCGTGAGTCGCAGTTGAGCGCTAATAGTTACTATCAACTCCCCCAAAGCTAACATGTTGTGCATCCACGAGTACGGCTTCGCACTGCCGGCGCCCCCGTGAGTCGCAGTTGAGCGCTAATAGTTACTATCAACTCCCCCAAAGCTAACATGTTGTGCATCCGCGAGTACAGCTTCGCATTGCCGGCGCCCATATGGGTCTTGATTCTGCATTGAAAGTATTCTATTGTTCATCTAAAATCGCATTCCAGCATCCCCTGAAAACATATTTTATTTTGGGATACTTGAGTCATTTACAAGTAACTTAGGGCTAGACGGCTATGTAGTCTGATGTGTTCAACGTTTCAACATTGAGTATGATGTCTTTCTCAGTGTAATAGCAAACATTTTTCCCTGAAGAAAACATCGAATGCGATGTCGAAAAATTTATTCTAATAAAATCTAAAGAATTAACACTACAGTCGATGCTAATAAGCTAAAGTAACATTAAAATTAAGGGGCCATCCTTAGCCGTGTGGTAAGACGCGCGGCTATAAAGCAAGACCATGCTGAGGTTAGCTGGATTCGATTCCCGGTGCTGGTCTAGGCAATTTTTGGATTGGAAATTTTCTCGACTTCCCTGGGCATAAAAGTATCATCGTGTTAGCCTCATGATAAACGAATACAAAAATGGTAACCTGGCTTAGAAACCTCTCAGTTAATAACTGTGGAAGTGCTTAATGAACACTAAGCTGCGAGGCGGCTAATAAGAAGAAGAAGAAGAAGAACATTAAGAAAAACCAAACCATATCCAACTTATTTAAAAATTAATGTCCCCATGAAGTAAATCGTGTTAGAATCCAATTTCAAAACTACATTAGGTTTTCAGGAGCACATATCTTCAAAAGCAAGCGATATGTAAATCAAAAACCACTTTTCATCTTTGCTCCGGTGCAGTAAGCATGAAAAAAATATTTTCAGATCTGCTGGGAGCTGTAAAGACCATTGTGGCAACCATTTTTGGATTCTTGATTTTTTATCAAAAAACTTTCCGAAATCTCCTCTAGATGTTCCTTATCCAACGTACCAAGAAGATATTTTACAAAATTCGCTACAAAAATCTTCATACTTTTTTCTCTACAGTCTAGAGCAGAGGTTCCCAAACTGTGGGTCGCGATCCCCAGGGGGGTCGTGGGCTGTTGAGTGGTGGGTCGCGAAAGACAAATTCCTAATTCATTATTTTGTTACTATTTTGTTCCACAAATCTATTCCATATTTTGAATTAGGATCTAACTAATGATTGGATGATATGGAAATGCTAATATCATCTTCCAAACTTGGACGTACATGTTCATGATAGCATTAGAGGCGAAAGTATAGAATTGATAGTTCCGTTAGGATACGGCAGGCATGAAGAATGTTTTTATAGGAGTCGATTTGAAAGCGAGCGGAGGGCAATATTTGTGATGGCACATATCGCACGACCTTCCTTCTGCCAAGCTCTTGAGCTTGTCCAAGTTTGGAAGATGATATTAGCATTTCCATATCATTGTAAATCGTTTAACTTCACGTAGAAGTAACACACACGAAATCATTAATTTAATGATTGGATGATTAAAGAACAACAATCCTGACGAGGTTTTTTTGTTATACGATATTCGGACAAGTAGAAAGAAGTCCTATACAATCCAAACGTAAGCCCCGAACCCAATCGAAAACCAATCCTAATCCAATCCTAATCCAATTCGAATCCAAACTAAATCAAATCCAAATCTATTTGAAATCCAATCCAATTCTAATTCAAATCCAATCCAAATCTAATTCAATCCAAATCCAATCCTAATCAAATCGAAATCCAATTAAAATTCAATCTGAATAAATTTTAAATCCAATCCAAATTCAATTCAAATTCCATCCGAATCCAATCCACATCCAATCCAAAAAATTGACGAATTTTTGACAAATACATTGATGGGATATAAAGCAATTTATTATAATTTGTCCAATCTAACACGAACTCATTTTTATCTAATTTCACAAAATCAATGCATCTGGTACCTGGTGGGTCGCAAACAATATGGGATTCTGTTAGGTGGGTCGCATATCCGAAAGATTGGGAACCTTTGGTCTAGAGTACACCAAATAAATAATGTTTCACTGATTTTGTTTGTTTGATGTGACTATGTGACTATGATTTTGTTTGTTTGAAAAATTGTGAAAAATCACCGCATGCCCGAAGTTGAGATAGCGTATATTCATGATGATTTGAAATATTGTCCTAGTCATAACTTTTCTCAAGGATTGCATACGGAAATAAATGAATTTATCTCAGTACTCAATCAGGTTGAAGAACCCTCGAAATCAGTTATGGTAAAAAACGAAAAATTCCCCTGTGGGCAACTTCAACAGTGATGCTACGTTGGCTTTATCGACACCAAAAACCACTAAAGCGAATGAATAACGATCGCTGCAATAAGCTAATGAGATCAACGAGTACCTACATGAACAACGCATCAAGCCACGCACTCGAGGCATTTTTTTTTGTGGTAACTACGACTTAATCAAAGATCTTAATCTATGTACCTACTTCGCTAGATAGGAAGAAACAGCCACAAAAAATAAAACAGTTCTAGCATTAACAGAACAGTTAAACTGATGCCAACGCGAAGTGGTGAGCGTTCACCGAAGGCCGCCAACAAACCTGCTCTAGTGTGTTGATAGCAAACCGACGATGACGGCCATCGTGCCCGCAGTACCAATTTGAGACCCCAATTAACACGAACCATCAAAGATCACCATCGTCAACGGCACAACAGACATGATCGCCGGTGGAACAAATCTTGACTCACTTCATTACCGCGCATTATTCCCATTATTCACGAGGTAGAGTATGAGTGTGAATTCGTCAAGAAAATAATTGGAAAATGGCAAAAACAGACCCTACGAATTGACATTTTATCGAAGTGTGCCGATCGGTGCACGATCGTGTTTCTCTTTCTTTTCTGCCGGAGCTGGTGATCGGTGATCTTTGGCTGATCTTCGAAGCTGATGCGCTTGTGATCGGAGAATGGCACACACGAACATGGGGTGGCGATAGTTTGATCACATAATCTTGCGCGACTGAGGGTCCCAAGATCCCTCACTACCTCTCTGATCGTGGCGAATCGCGAAGAAGAACGTGTGCGCGAGAAGCTAATCCGATCGATTCCATACAATCAGATCGCGGATCGCATGAGGTGGAGTGTGAAGTGGTAAAACACAGCGAGCGCATAGCGCAAGACACTGCGGCGGAGGTTATGCATCTGACTAACTGAGCCAGAAATAATCTTGGGGAGACCCGACGGGATTACGTCAGCATCTCCGTCGGAAGGGGGCGAAGGGACAGAGTGATCTCCAGAGGCCAACGAGCAGTTGTCAGTGCTGTAGTACCCTACCGAGCTGTTATATAAGACGATGGTTCTTCTATGACAAGGAAAGCGTGCACAAAAAATGCTAAATTGGATCTTGAGATTTGCGCGCGGGGGTATTGAAGCTTACCGCTCGCGGTTCCAGATTGGTAATTGACCTACTTAAGGGTCGATGGAGGTCGTTGAGCTTGTGATGAAAGTGTAGTTGTGAAACAACTCGTTTCATGGAATTAAGAACAAACTGGGGTACTCACATCATCGGTGAAATCGCCAAAGTGCTTCCGCTCTTCGTGCACCGTGCGCTCCTTGGTTTCCTCCCGGGAGACCTCCACCTCTTCCTTGATGTTCTTCAGCAGCCCATCGGGTCGGGCCACGATGGCACCGATTGTCTTTGGTTTGTTGCTATCGCCGCCGGTTGCCATCGTCGTCAACCCAGCCCCGCCACTTGCATCACTGACTAGGTTTTGCAGACCGCCAGCGCCATCGCCGGCAGCACCGCCGCCACCGATGGGAACCGGCTTCCCGTCGGAATCGACGGCCGCATTTTTGGTAACTTCTTCCTCCGTTGGGTCGCCCAGAGTGCGATGCTGGAAGAAAGGAAGAAACAAATGAAACCATTATTTGGACATTCAACTCGCAGCCCCTGTTTTGCAGATGGCAAATGATTAATGATTCTGACTGGTGATGGATTTCGCAGTTTGTTCCAGCTGATCAACCTTTGTTTTGATCACATGAAAAATATGTTGAACACATTTCGAAATATGCCAATGTTTTGACATATTCTGATTATATTATGGAAGGTTAAACATTAATATATCTGAACAACAAGTTTCATTTTTAAAAAAGTTCCCTACGACAAGCGATTAACTTAAACCTTAAAACAAGCAAAACTATCTGCGATCAGATGAATGATATATGTAAAGTATTTGAAGAAATGCAGGTTACATGTACACACCCCTCCACTGTCACTTTTGCATCGGCACGTTGCAGTTCAAAACATGTCGTGTCACTGATCTACAATTTCTCACGCCGGTTTAAATTTGTAAGCGTCTGCATAACTCCGTCAATAACAAATCCTGTGAAACTTACAATTCAGTGCAACATTCGCCTAATTTGGAAATTTAGACTCACAAGGATTATCCAATTATCATTTTTACAGGCAAATTTGTTTCCAGATGTTGTAATAAAAAAGACAACATCGACAAGGAGAAAACGATCAATACAGTTACACCCCTATGAAACTAAGCTCGAGAATTAAAAACAATTAAAATTCATCGTTTCGGTGACTGTTTGAGAAAACCATAAAGCTCGCACTAAAATCGATTTAGAGTGCGGCGCGAAATGAATTCACGATGAATCTATAACAAAGGTCGAAAGACAAAAGATCGAAAGGACAAAACTTCAAAAGGGACAAAAGGTCGAAGAGGATAAAAAAATCGAAAGGGACAAAATGTAGAAATGTGAATAAGAGAAAGAAAAAGAAGGAAGAAAAAGGATGAATGAGGGAAGAAGGAAAAAGGAATAAGAAAAAGGATGGAAGAATGAAGAAGAAGGAAGTAGATGAAAGGGAGAAGAAATTGGAAGAAGGAAAAAAGAAGGATGATTCGTACTACAGAGAAAGGAAGAATGAAGAATCCTGCTTGCTAACAATGAGCGTATGAGGCAGAAGCCGTGACACAAGGCCACAAGTGACACAAAGGCACTCAATACAGAATAAGGAAGTAGGAACGAAGAATAAAGAATGAGATAGAAGAAAGCAATGAGAATGAAGGAAAAAGAAACCGAAAACGGAAGGAAGAAAAACAAAGAAAAAAGAAGGACGGAGGAAGAAGACAGAAGGGAGAAAGAAGAAAGTAAAAGGAATAAGGAAGAGGAAAAAAGCTGCGAGGAAAAGAAAGAAAGAGGTAGGAAAAAGAAAGAAGAAAGAAGGAAGGAAAAATAAGGAAGTAGGAAAAGTAAAAGAAAAGAAGAAAGAGAGAAGAAAAAATAAGGAAGAAACAGAAAAAAGAAAGAAGAAAGAAGATGAAAAAAGGATGAAGGGAGAAGGTAAAAGGAAGAAGGAAGAAATAAGAGGGAAGAAGGGAGAAAGAAGGAAGAAGGCCAAAGAAATATATAGGATGTAGAAAGAAGGAAAAAAGAAGAGGGTAGAAGGAAAAAGAAAGAAGGGCGAAGTAAGAAAGAATACGGAGGAAGGAGAAGGGAAAAGGAAGAAGAGACAAGGAAGAAGAAAGAGGTAAGAAGAAAGCTGAAAGAAGAAAATAGAACAAAGAAGTTGGAAGAAGCAGGAATAAGAATTCCTTTTTCAATTTTTTGTTCGTTTTCAACCTTTTATCCCGTTCGATCTTTTGTCCCTTTTGATGTTTTGTCCTTTTAACCTTTTGTCCCTTTTAACCTTTTGTCTTTTTTGACCTTTTGTTCCTTCGACCTTTTGTCATTAGACCTTTTGTCCGTTTGACCTTTTGCCTGTAACACCTTTCTCCCCTTTTTTTACTGGGAGATATCAACGCCCACTACTCGACCTCGGGGTACAAGGTCCGACTCCCGCGCCGTGATGTTACCCTACTAAATGCTTTTGAGGAAGCAGAAATAGTTCCCCTTAACGATTCACCCACCTTTTTCAAAGCCCATTCGGGCATCGTTATTGACGTGACCACCATCAATCGGCCCCTCCTTTCCAGGCTAAAGTGGAAGGTTACTTCTGACCTCTATGGAAGCAACCAATTAGGGTTACTACCAACGCTACTCCCCCTACCCCTACCCTACTCCTCAAGAGGCCGCGATGGCGTTATGATACCACCGACTGGGAGTTTTTTGATAGCAGTATCCGATGCGCGTTGGTACGTTGGTACACGGTACCATGCTAACGCTTTCCGACTGCTCCAAAAACGTTCTCGACCCCACTACTAGTCTTTCCATTTCGCAGACCAGTTCTCGACCAGGACCAAAAGTCGTTATTTGGTGGTGGGACGAAACAAGTCGTACTATTCAGCCCGAGAAGCACACTTGTCACATATTAGTCACTGTGACTCATATGCGGCCAAATCCAGTCCCATTGAAGTTGCTGCAACCAAATCGATCTGAACTGTGCTACTAGGGAGGCCAGAAGGATAGTCCACCGAGTGCATAGGAGTCTTCCCTCTGGGCACCCAAAAAAGGTGAGTGCATTGGAAAATTACAAACAACACTGTAAGATGCAAGACGCAAAAAAAACAGTCGAAGGGTTTTTTGACTACCTAAATCCGACATTTAGGTAGAAAAAAGAAAGATGGAAAAAGAAAAATGGAAAAACTGAAAAAGAAGAATGAATAAGATGGAAAGAAGAACCAAGAAGGAAGGAGCAAAAAGGAAAAAGGAAGAAAGAAAAAAAAAGAAATAATAAAGAAGAAGTGAAGAAGAAGAAAAGAAAAAAAAATGTGTAAAGAAAAGATAAGGATGAAGGAGGAAGATTGAAGGAAGAAAAATGAACGAAGAAAAAGTAAGAGAAAAGGAAAAGAAAGGTGGAAGAAGAAATAAAGGAGAAAAAATAAATAAGAGAAGACGTAAGACTTAAGCAAATAGAAAAATTAAGAAGAAACAAGGAAGGAGGAAAAAAGATGAGTTGACAAAATCGGAATAATTTTCTTTTACAATTTTTAAAATATATTGCTGGGGAAATGTTAGGTTTCAGGTTCTAACATTTTTAAATGCTTTAAATGCCCATAAACCACGTGAACATGCTAGTAGGACAAGGGCTAGTGAAAAGAGACCAAAGTTATCATACATAGGAAATGTATATTGACCATCAATGGTGACTGGTTGAGGTTCCTGTCAAGTAAGGAGTGCATAAAAAAAAACCTCCATACCATGTAACGCAAAAATCTACCATTTTCAATCCTTAATCTTTCATTGTCCCGCTTTTTCAATGAAATCTCAAAAAATGTATATGAGTAGTCACACTTTAAGAAACCTTCTCCCGCCCACTAAAAGCATGACATAATGTATTAACGTTTCCTAACATAGGGTGACATCCGTTGATAATATAAAAATGAATTTGACAATACTTGACCTCCTTATCCCTTTCGGTTGTGACAAATCACAGAAGGCTAGGTCCGTAGTTTCTTCTTGATGTTGACTACCCAGGAAAAATGGGGGTCTGCAGTAGCCTTGCGAGCGAAGGCGTAGGTTTGCCAATCCGGAGATGGCGAGTTCGATTCTCGGTCCAGTCTAGGATGTTTTCGGGTGGGAAACATTCTCGACACCCTGGGCATAGTGTATTCATTGTACTTGCCACACAAGATACAACTCATGCAATGGCGGACATAGAAAAGCTTTCAATTAATAACTGAGGAAATGTTAATCGAATACTAAGTTGCAAAGCAGGCCAAGTTCCAGTTGGAATGTAGAGCCATTGAAGAAGAAGAAGAAGAATAACCCAGGAAAAATATTGGAGGTCAAGTATGACTATGCCCTGATAACCCAGATATCCTAAACCTTTGGAAGGTTTTGCTTCTGACAGCAGATAGCCTTGAGATTATAGGCGTAGGATTGTCAATCTGGGAATGGTGAGTTAGATCCGGTCCCGTCTAGGATGTTTTCGGGTATTCTGTGTACTTGCTCCACAAGATACATACTCATGCAAAGGCTGGCATACAAAAGCTTTCAAATAACTGAGGAAATGCTAATATAATACTAAATTAAAAAACTGGCCAAGTTTCAGTTGGAATGTAGAGCCATAGAAAAAGAAGAAAAAGAAGAAGATATCCAAGGTCCTCTAAAATTATCTTTAGTTAGGATCAAGATATCTGCTAGATGAACAATAACTAATGAGGTGTTTGTGTTGAGCAATTTAGCTGCGACTTTTTTGTTGAGGCATATAACAGACTTGGATGATCACATTAAACAATACGACTTCCAGGGTATTTTAGCCAGCCTTTAAGGCCTGCAATGGATAGTACAAGTGTTGATTGAAGTCATAGACTCACTGGTATATCATATTTAACATCATTCATAAGTTGGATCATAGGATAGGTCAAAGTCGTTTTGAAAATTTGGTATTGAAATGAACTGCGATCCAGGGCGTTTTTAATAGATGTAATACAGTCGGTACCGAGATGTCGAACAGAAGTTCTTTGACTACCCTCTTCTTCTTATTGGCATTACATCCCCACACTGGGACAGAGCCGCCTCGCAGCTTCCACAGTTATTAACTGCGCGGTTTCTAAGCCAGGTTACCATTTTTGCATTCGTATATCATGAGGCTAACACGATGATACTTTTATGCCCAGGGCAGTCGAGACAATTTCCAAACCGAAAATTACCTAGATCGGCACTGGAAATCGAACCCAGCCACCCTCAGGATGGTCTTGCTTTGTAGCCGCGCGTCTTACCGCACGCCTAAGGAGGGCGCCTTGAACTATCAGAGTAACCGTGGAAATATTTTAGTATAACGTCATTTGTTTCAACGTGTTCAGTCCGCATGGCGGACTGAAAGATGAAATTCTTAACCACTAACAGCATGCGCCTTCAAATCATCGTTGGATGCAATCGACGCTCAGAACGACGATGGGAACATAAACAACAACAGCAGCACCTACACGACGTCTATCCATCAAGCGAAGCAGCACCCGTCGCCGACGACGCGAGAGAGTGAGTGTCAGCATATCATCGACGCGACGCCGCGGTGAGTACCACTGAATGCGAGAGATGTGTCACCGTGCAGTGGCGCGCAAGGGCAATCGTCATCATCAATCATCATTGTCATCATCGATAACGTACGCGGTACGCCTGGAATACTCCACGTGCTGCGTGATGTTTCTGGAATGCGCGTCAAAGGGATATAAATAAGCGCGCTCGTCGTGCAGTAAAGTCAGTATAATAATGAAATGAAGCCTGGCGAAAGGCAAGTGAAGTATTAGTATTGAATTTGAATTTGACCTGGCTAAAGGTAGTGATAAGTAGTGATAGCATAGTTAAGAAGTTTAGCCTGGCGAAAGGCAAGTGAGTTTAAGTATTATAAGACCCGGCAAACGGTCTAATGAAGTGTAATTAGTGAAAGAGAAAATGCTAATAAATCTAGTGTAAAGTTAATTTCGTCCGTGGTTTCGTTTCAAAGCCTGAAGTCCGCCCACATAGTACCGTGGTGCTCTAGGATGAGCATTTCCCTTCCGTAAAGTGTTTAGTGTTTTGAGTGAAATTGAGGTGCTGCCAGTCGAGCGAGACTGGTCCAGTCCACCACCATCGAGGTGAAGTCACAGGGACTTCACAGCCTGAGGGCCATCCAGGGAAGGAGTCACCTAGCACTCCTGCTCCCACCCGGCTTCGTCACTGCGGGACGCGAGCAACAATCCCTATCCACAGATCTGCTTCCACAATCCACACCATCCAAGAACCACCTATACAGTCCACTTTTGAGAAATCCAACACAACGATATTGAGTCTTAGAACATCAACTCCACTGTCCGCTGACAGTAGCTTGTAAAAGAATTACAAGAAAAAAGAAAAAAAAAGCTCGATGGAACTGGAATGATGCACGGATATATCATTTAGAACTTGGTTCATCTCATGTTCGGAACTCTCCGTTTTGGAGAACAGAACAGGCCTGTAGTAGCTTGTAGAAATAATGAGTGAAATCCTATCGGCTCAATTGACCTGCTGAGATGTTCAACGATGCACGAATACGTCGTTCAGGGCTTGGTTGAACGGATATATCCATGTTCCAAACTTCAGGACGTTTTGGAGACCCTGAAATAGTATACGTTTATTCAAAACTAGATCAATTTATGACTTAGATAATAGATCTTTTTGGAGATATATCTCAGAAGAGCCAGGAGCTACCATTTCCTTGATCTTTATTCAACAACCGCGTTTGTACCTGTCGGTAGATTTCCAAGCTCTCAGCAACATCAAGTTTCCACGGAGAAGAGACATTTCTTGAAATTTTAATGTTTGATGTCGTAATTGAATGATATTCCTGATATACATGTTCAGCTACCTTAGATCTAAACTCATAATTTAATCCCTTATCAGTTTCCCTCTTAGCCTTACTTACTTCTGCAGTATGATCTTTGAACCTGACATCTAACGATCTTTTTGTTTGACCTACATATACTTTATCACACTGTGAACAATTAATTTGATAAACCTCTGCCTTATTTAACATTTCTACTCTATCCGTTGTAGAGCCCAACAGTGCCTTTCAGTTGATTGCTTCTGCTGGAGAATACTAAATCGATGCCGAATTTCCTCAGTCGATGGCGTAGCTGGTGGGTGATGTGTTGATCATAAGGGACCGATACCCTCCTCAGCGGTTCATCGATCGGTGTCAGTTTGCTTTTCCGTAGGTTCCTCTGCTTATTGTTGATGATTGCTTGTATTGTTCTTTCCTTGTATCCGTTAATCTTCGCTGTTTCCATGATTTGTTGTAGCTCCTTCGTTTTTCCTTCTTCGCTCAGGGGGATCGTCTGCATCCTGTGGATCATTTGATGAAAAGTTGCCATTTCATGCTGATACGAATGATTTGATGTGTATGGGATGACTCTCATGGTGTTGGTGGGCTTCCTGTAAATTTTGAAGTCTAATGTTGCATTTGTTCCCTTGATAATCAGTAGATCCAAGAAAGGTAATTTACTTTCCTTTTCCTCCGCGTGGGTGAATTTGATGTCTTTATGCACGTTGTTTATCGCTTCCAGAATCCTGGGTAGATCTTTCCGGTTGATAATGCTGAAAATGTCGTCCACGTATCTCCACAACTTCTCGGGTAGCGGATTTCCCATAGGTGCACCCTTCGTTTGTTTGTAGAAGCTCCCACGGAATGTGAAGTAGTTCTCATTCATGCATAATCTTGCAAGCTTGAGATGCATCTTTACTTTTCCTCGGCATGCTGTATCCGTCCTTTGTGCTAGTAGCCAATCATCCAAAAGATTCAGAGCATCCTTCACTGGAACGCTTGGGAACAATGCCGCTACGTCGAATGATACCATGACGTCCTCTTCTCCGATGTTTCCTGATTCCAATATCCTCTTGGTGAACTCCTGGGTGTTTACAACTGATCTGCTGGGGAACGGCTTCGGCATACTCTGGAACTCCTTGACTAACCACTTGGCCAAGTTTTGTGTAGGGGATCCCACTGATGAAACTACTTCTCGCATCTCTGTACCTGCCTTATGTATCTTTGGTAGTCCTTTGATCCTTGGTAACACATTTTAACGTCATTTTAACCCGGGTTTCTCCGATGATCGTCTTGCATTCCTTTATCGTTTTATCCGTAAGTCTGATTAGTCCAGGTAGTGGGTCCACTCTTAAATGCCTGTATGGTCCTCCGTTGATTTTTGTCGTTATCTGTTCATCGTAGCCCTCTTTGTCCATTATCACCACTGCGTTTCCTTTGTCCGCCTTCATATAGTAAGCTGGTTTCTCCTTCAACTCCTTAAAAATCCTCCTCTTGTCTTTGTTCGATATCCCATGCTGTCCTGCTTTGATGGCGTTTGCTACGATGTTTCTCACACTATTCTGGTCCCGTTGATCAACATTTCGTGAAATCGCTGTCTCAATATCCACGATTATCTGCTCTAGGGTGAGGTTCTTTAAGGTGATTATACAATTAATCAGTGATGAATTTCGAATTAACCACATGTTTTTTTTTTATTTCCAGTTCAAAATCCGTACACTTAAGCATCCCATTTCCACCGTAGACGGATTTCGAATCAATGGATCAAAATCCGAACAGCTATTTTTCAATTAAGTATTTAAATTAAAACAGACTGATTGACTAAACTACCACTGTAAATAGTTCAATACGCATCTTGAGAAGCGATCCCTTAGATTTGTATTCCATTTATCTTACTTTATGATTCGCAGGTTAAACATAAAACACAGTTACTTTTTGTGGTATTATTCTCTACATAAATACAAATGGCGCCAATCTCATCGCGTTTGGAGGGTGGCGATTTGTTTTTGATTAATTTGGTTTCAATTTCAAAGCCTACTGATCTTTTCACTTTGCTTTGAAATCTTACTGTCAAGTAAATGAACAGGATTAGATAAATTATTCATACATTAATTATTTCGGGATCATTTTACAAGGCTCTCTTAGATGCGAAAAATTTCTCCGCAGTACAAATAGCACGTGCTATCCAAGTATTCACCGTCGGAATGCACGACGTAGTGACAAAATTTAAAAAAAAAACATCAAAGTAGCTTTTTTCTGGAGGTATGTTTTTCTTAGGTGACTATAGGGCACTGCACGGTGCTTAGGTGCCCCTATAGGGAACCGCACGGAAGAATCTCTTTCTCTTTCGTTCTTCATGAAAATTGACGTTTACTGGCCTTGTTGTTTTCTGATTTCTTTGCAGCGAAAAATAGACAAAGCAGACCGTGCAGTGCCCTATACTTGATAAGGGGTTATGTAAATCAAGGTAGCTTTGACTTCAAAATTGTTTCGTGATCTGCCAAACATTTGTATTTGTTGTTTATATTTCTAAACCAAGATAAGTTTGTTCGGGTAATTATCCTTACTCTTAGTTAACTCATATATATTAGATTTTCTGATGCAGCTGAAGTTGACGGGGACGGGATTAAATATCAAAGGAATAAGCTGTGATACACCACTTTCCTAATATTTTTTTTTACCATTTATCTAGTGTACCTCTACCAAATCTATAACTGTTACATTTTCCACTTCTATCATTATTTGATGGAATAGTTTCTGTCTGTACATATCCTCAAATAAGACGTCAAACTTTAGGTGCCCAATGATTTTGAAAGGGCCCAACTCGCAGGACTCTTGACGGAAAACAGCAAAAATGTCCATTCCCATGTGTGAACTTTTCCTTCTAAATTTGAAGTATGTACATGAGGTCCAAAATCCTATTAAGTATTAACCTTTCAGTTCCCAACGTCTGTTTTTAGGGGTTGTAAAAAATCTAAACTGCTGTAAAAATCGCATTTCTTGACCGATTCTTTCGCAACAAGTTGCATTCCATCCGGATGGATCCCAATTTCTACTAGTTTCGAGGCTATCCACAGTACGGTTCCAGAATTATTCGAAAATCCGTTGGGGTCAGTTGTCCCCGAAAACGAGGCCATTTTCAAAATAAAGTCAAAACAGGTCGTGCGACACCTCAAACCTCATGATTTCACAAAGCAATGATTGGAATGATATTTTTAGGGTTCCTGACCCACACGGATTCAACCTGGCCACATCGGCCACAATCCGGGGACCAACGGAATGGCCAATTTCTAAATTGATTCAAAATAGGTCGTGCGACACCTCAAACTTCATGATTTTACAAAGCAATGATGCGAATGATATTTTTGGGGTTCCTGGCCCACTGATTCAATCCGGCCACATCGGTCACAATCCGGAAACCAACGGAATGGCCATTTTCAAAATTGATTCAAAATAGGTCGTGCGACACCTCAAACTTCATGATTTTCCAAGCAATGATGGGAATGATATTTTTAGGGTTCCTGGCCCACTCGGATTCAATCCGGCCACATCGGTCACTATCCGGGGACCTACGGGATGGCCATTTTCTAAATTTATTCAAAATAGGTCATGTGACACCTCAAACTTCATGATTTTACAAAGCAATTATGGGAATGATACAAGGGCGTAGCCAGAGTGGGCAGGTTGGGGCAAAGCAACTCGAAAAGTTTCGGGCTCAAGAATTCTGCCCGAATTCATGAGGAAATTCCGTCAAGATTTCTTTTCTTCTCCAATTTTTCCTTCTAGACATTTCTTTGGCTATCCTTCCAGAAAAATCTCCGGCATTTCCTTCAGTAATACATTCGTGAGTTCCTTCAAGAATACAAACGGAATTTCCATCCAAAATTCCGCTAGTAGTTTCTTCAGAAATTTATGACGGAAATCCTCCGATATCGCTCCACAATTTCACTAGTAAATCTATAAGAAATCCCTTCGGAAATTCTTCTAAGAACTTCTCCGGGCATTCCTCCAGGAACTCTTCCTTTAATTCCTCCAGGATAACTTTCAGGAGTTTTTCCGGTAATACCTCCATAAATCTAATAGCGAAATCCTCTAGGATTTCATTCTGGAATTATTTCCGCTATTACTTCAGAATATCCTTCAAAAATTCATCTAAAAATTTCTTTAGAAATTTATCCAGGAATTCGTCCATATATTTCCTCGGAAATTCTTCCAGGTATTTTCCCGGGAATTGCTTCAGGTACTTCTCCATGAATTCCTTCAGGAATTTCTCCCGAAATTTTTCCGCGGAATTGTCCTGGAATGCATTTCCGGACTTCACTAGAAAATCACTCCAGAATTTCATTCGGATATTAATTTGAGAGTTCGTCCAAGATATCTTTCAAGAATTCTTCCAAGTATTTCTTCAGAACTATCTCATCTGGGAATTTCTGCAATAATTTCTCCTGGTATTTTCCCGGGAATTCCGGAAGATATTTATACAGAAATTCCTTCATGAACTTCTCCAAGAATTAATTCAGGACTTCCTTGTGGAAGTGCTTCTTCTTCCGGAAGTGCTTGTGGGTACTCCTTCAGGAGTTTTTCCAAGAGTTCTTCTGGGAATCCCTCCAAGAACTTCACAGGGGAATCCAGGAGGATATATGGCAGGAATTTCACGGGAAATGGGATTTCGGAAGTTCTTCTAGAAATTCAATTCCGGGTATTCCAACGACTGTTCCTCTGAAAATATCTCCGGGAGTCCCAGCAGTAGCTCCTCCGGGAATTCATTCAGGTTCTTTTTAGAATTTATCTACAAAATCCTCCAGAAGTTCATCGGAGAATTTCTCTGGGAGATCTTTTGAGAACTCTTTCAGGAGTTCCTCCTGGAATTCTTACGGAAGTTCATCCAAGAGTTCTTACGAGAGTTACTTTAGAAATCCTTCCTGTAGCTCTTTAAGAAATTTCTTCAGAAGTTCCACTGGAAGTTCCTCCGGAATATCCTCTGATAATTTCTCCGGAAATTCCTCCAGAAATACCTTCAGGAGCTTCTCCAGAAATTACTCCAGGAGTTCCTTCTTGGGGAACACTCGGGGAACTGCCATAGAAGCTTCCGGAGGAATGCTCATAGAAACTGCCGATGGATCTCCCGGAGGAATTCTCGTAGTAATTGCCGAAGAGCTCCCGTAAGAGCTCCCGGGGGAATTTCAGGAGGAACTCCTAGCAGAATTCCTAGAGGGACTTCCAGAGAAACTATTGGAAGAACTTTGGGAGGAATTTCCAGCTAAATTTCTGAAGAAGGACTAAATGATTTCCTGAAAAAAGCCTGCATGATTTCCTAGAAGAGCTACCGGTGGAACTCCCGGAGGCATTCTTGAAATAACTTCCGGAGGAATTTCTGAAAAAGCCAGTGAAACTACCAGAAGAATGCTCGAAAACATTCTTGGATATTTCATTTTATACACAAATATCGTCTAGCTGAAACCTTTCTAGGCGTATGTAGCTGAGCTGGATCATCATCATCATCAGAGGACCTCCTGGAGATTACCTTCAGGAGCTCCCAGAAAAATTCTCGGTAGAGCTTCTGGAGGATTTTCTATATAAATGAATTCCATAAAGAAAGCTTGAAGTCCCGGAGGAAATTCTGGAGAAATTCCTGGAAGAGGAACCCCCGTAGGATCTGCCGATAGAACTACCGGAATAATTCCCGGAGCAAACCCTGCAGGAACTCTTTGAGGAACTGCCGGTGGAATTCCCGGAGGAACTCCAAGAGGAACTTTCAGAAAAACTCCTGGAGGATGTCCCAGTAGAAATCTTGAAGTTTCCACCGGAATTCTATCAGGATTTCTTTGGGAATTAATCTAGGAATTCCTCCGAAAATTCCATTGTTGATTTCATTTACGGTATAATTTCTGTATAAATTTTCGGTGGAATTCCTGGGTCCCTGGATTGTGAGCGATGTGTTCGGATTCAATCCGAGTGGGCCAGGAATCCTAAAAATATCATTCTCATCATTGCTTTGTGAAATCATGAAGTTTGAAGTGTCACACGACCTATTTTGAATCAATTTTGAAAATGGCCATTCCGTAGGTCCTCCGGATTGTGGCCGGATTGGATTCGAGTGGGCCAGGAACCCTAAAAATATCATTCCCATCATTGCTTTGTAAAATCATGAAGTTTGAGGTGTCGCACGACCTATTTTGAATCAATTTTCAAAATGGCCATTCCATAGGTCCCCGGATTGTGACCGATGTGGCCGGATTGAATCCGAGTGGGCCAGGAACCCTAAAAATATCATTCCCATCATTGTTTTGTAAAATCATGAAGTTTGAGATGTCGTACGACCTGTTTTGACTTAAAATTGTAAATGGCCACTTATTCCGGGGACAACTGACCCCAACGGAATCTGGTATAATTCTGGAACCGTACTGTGGATAGCCTCGAAACTAGTAGAAATCATAAATTGGGATCCATCCGGATGGAATGCAACTTGTTGCGAAAGAATCGGTCAAGAAATACGGTTTTTACAGCAGTTTGGATTTTTGAAAGCCCTTGAAAACAGACGTTGGAGACGGAAAGGTTAATAGTAGGAGGTTGAGGGTTCGAGCCCCTCCAAGACACGTGGATTCTTTTTCGCAAATTTCATATCAATTTGTCCATGACGAAACATGTGCTGTGCATATGCACAGCCAAGATATTTAACAAAAAAACGGTTAAGTATTGTATTTTGATTTCCTAAGAAGAAAAATATGAAATCTAGATGGGAAAAATAAGGATGTTAAATAAGATATTGAGAAAGGTAGTAAAAGGTGACGATCGGCTATCTCAGTCTTAAAAACTTGTCTTAAATGAACGCATCTGCCCGGTATAAGGCGAATCGAGGAGATAATATCTTCTTAAAATGGACACGTTTGGATGGAATAAGTGGTCTTTGCCATAAAATAGTGAAAATTGTGAACACAAAAAATTCTACAACAATTCTATGCATCAAAGATCGTCGAGAGGTTGTTAAACCGTAGGCTGCGTGAAAAACAGGGAGCTCGCCAGGGATTTAAGACCTGTTCGTACTTTTCCTGAATTAGGAGTCGTACTCCAAGAGAAACACGTTGATCTCGTTTCTTTGGATGTCTCGAATGCGTGTAACAACACTTAGACCCTACTAGTGCTTATGCAGGTGGTGGACTTGGGTATTGCTGGTAACATAACTATAGATCAAATTTTTCACTCTCGCCTGAGCAACAGGGGTTTTGTCGACAACTCTGCCTCCCAGACCTACTCAGACTGGAGATTGGAGTCCCGCAGGAGTCTATTCTATCGGAGACCCTGTTTATGGTTGCCATGAACGGGGCCTTCAATAGCCTCCCCAAGAATATCCCATTTAACCAGTTTGTACAGACGGCTATAAGCGAGGCCTGCCGGACCGTTTGTGAAATCTGTGGGGTACAACATTCAGTTGGACATGTTATTTACTGGTGTCCAAGATTTGACTTCTCACAATCCAGCTATGAAATCCGAACGAGCAATCGAGATGCCTTGGCAGATGATACTGCTAGCGTATCAGCTCTCGTCTGCTTCCTCAGAGTTGGAGAGCTGTATTAATAAATCTAGATACCAGCTTGGTTCTCTCGGGCACCCTAACCCGGGTGGAAGTCTAACCACGAAAATGTGCGGGCCATTCTGGTCTCTCAGGGATGAAAGTTCTCCCTCCCCCTGTGATCATCCCCGGGCATAACAATCCATCAGGGTCGTAAAACCTTTGCTATTCAGTCATAAACACTAAGAAGTCTGCTGGCGTACTTCCTCCCCAACTTTGCCAACATCGTTTCCTTATTTTGTCACCAACCGACCTACTTCAGTATATGTAGCAGTTGACGTGATCTACGATCGTTTAATTGCTAAGAAGAAAACTACACTAATATAAATCCACACATTTCTATTGGCAAAATTTAAAGAAATTCACAAATAAATTTTATATGTGAATCAATGACGACCCGCTATAGGACAATCCACATAAAGTTTATTAGTTAATAAGGGTTATGTGTTTCCACACATATGCTATGCGCAGGGCCGGATTTAGCCGGAAGGGCGCCCCGGGGCCGACGGTATGTGGGGCCCCAAAATGTACAGAAAAGTTTGGTTTTGGTACATAAGATTTGTGGGGGCCCGGGTCCACTGTGCCAAACATAAATAATATCATTGGATTTTTTGTCAGTGTACTGTTTCTAAGCAGATCCGGTGTTTGACTGCTACCTATATGAATTTTTTTATCGCCTAACTAACGTTCTGATCAGTAGGTAAATTGCGGAAATTTTTCGCACGCAAGTTTCCATTTTTGGTCGGTTTTATGGATCGATACTCTTTCTGTCTGGTTGCAACGGTTCATCTCCGAAGAGCAGCGCGTTTCAACCATTGCATTGGTTTTGTTTCCAAGAATATCCATAATTGGGCATCCGGTCAAACTTTGATGATAAGGATTCCCCATCATGGAATACCGTAATTGATATTGATATTTCCAACCAAATTAGGAAATTTTTTAATACAAAGTTGATTTGTTAATTGCAGGGATCGTAATTCTCACTCATTCTCACGAGCAGATAATGCTCCCTCACGCTGATTTTCGCTGAAAAATGGGTTTGCGGGAAAAGAAAAAAGGTGTGATGAGAGATAACCATTTCTTGTTAAAAAAAGACAGGAACACCGTCTTCGACCAGAGGTCGTACAGACTGAACACTTAACACCTAGCATTAGACAACGGACACATAACACCCAGTGGACCAGTGGAGAATTTTTCGATCACGAAAAGATTCCTCCTTACCGGGGCGGGAATCGAACCCACACTCCATAGCACATGCGTCTAGACGATTGACGTCGCTAACCGCACGGCCAAGAAGCCCACACTACCAGCGCACAGATGGACCAATCTTCAAAAAACGGTCAAAAACCATTTTTTCAAAATGATCCAAATTGATAACTTGAGTCATGGGTTGTTAGTAGAATACTTGACGATGATGTAAACATAGCTTTGAGTCATTTTATTCGGGTGGATATTACCTTTACAGTCAATACAAGTTGAGCATGTTGTCGATTTTTAATTCTGTTAAATTTTGTAACATTTATCTTACTGCTTCATTATGTTGGCCACAACGTATACGTCGCCCAAACCTATTATATTTGGCACCATTACAAAGTGTAGAACTAAAACTAATAAAGCCACGCTTAAACGTTCGTAAATTATTTTTGATCGCGCAGAAAGTACTCGGTCTTTATTATGTATAAAATTACTATTGTATTATCTTCTCGCTGTATTCATTGTAAAATTCAAAAGGGTACCCATCGGTACCCATCAATGAAATTCACACTGAAGCTTCATTTTTTTTGTCAGGAATCCAATCCTTAAGAAATTAGGTTCCGCCACCCTCCGCCCGCTCAGTTTTTTCGGTTCTACAGACGGTGGTCCTTTCGGCCTTGCCAATCAATTTTGATAAGTGCAGCAACGCACAATTTGTTTTCACTTCTCTTTCTACTTCTCGTTTGCCCCAATGCAATGGTGTGACATCAGCTTAAAATTGTCTAGGGGTCGTACACTTATTACGTGAGCATTTTTTCTGGGGTTTTCGACTCCCCCTCCCTCATGTAAGATTTCTTTCATACAAATGTTTTTTTATTTACATGGTCCGTAAGAAAACGATAGAAGCCGCCCCCACTCCCCCATAAGTGCTTACGTAATATGTGTGCGCCCCCTAGCACAATTTGTTCTTGTCTCACGCATACTTTTGTTAAGGAAATCCCACGCGATCATTAGTTCTTACAGGCTCCTGCGCGCTGAGATTTTGAAAATATTGATAATGAAAGTAGGATAAACTATCAAGTCATGTTATGTCTAGTCGCAATGGATAGTTTCGGGATAGGATATTATTTTATCCCTTACTTCTAATTTTTTAAACTTACTCTGTTAAAATATCATGAGTTTTCCACATGAATCGTAATATCAAGTAACAACTTGCGCCTCTACAGCTTTACTTCGTTTAAGGACGAAACAAAGCCTATTCCATATGTTTACAATTTCTAACAATAAAATAAATTTTTCGTTAGCACTGTGGTGAGGCGGCTGAAATCGGTAATTAAATACCTGTGGAAATGCTCATAGAAAAAAACACCACATTGATATTTGATAGGGCACCACTTGGTGCAAGCACGTTGTCTTAGAGCACTATAGCGTGCTTGCGACGACTGGTGCCCCACCTCTCGCTTCGATAGTTGTACTTTAGCTTTATGCCGAGAAGATGAAGCATCTATTCAATGAAAAATCACAATATGTGGCCTGCTAGACCATTTTATTCACTTCTAACATTTATGACCGTCTTTTTTGGAATTGGTCCCACTGTACAGCGCCAAAATATTCATATTCGTTGGGGCGGAATCGGAAGAGGACTTCCTCGGGTTCGATTTAAAAAAATAAACAGGTGATCGTTTTCTGTTTGCGGAGCCGGCAAACGTTCCATCACCGGTCCAAGAGGTTGAACACCTGGTTTTTAGCGGCAGTGGCGTAGTTTCCTTGCCCGCGAAAAGGACATGCACTATATCTTCAACGTCCAAAGGAATCACGATTGTCTTATCGAGATGATTTTGACAAAGTGCTACCAGGTGAAGCAATTTTTTTCGGTGGATCTGCAAAAAGTTCTCAATTATTTGTAAGTTAAGAACTTATTTTCTAGGTCATGGTCATAAGGCTTCCACGGTTGGATTGCTTCAAGAGCATTATTTTCTCGTAAAGGCTGCTGGTCTTCAATGAAAACTTTGAGCCTGTTTGTCCCTACATACGAGCATTCCCATTGTCTGCGTGCATTTGGTCCGAGTCAGTCGCAAAGCCAACGAAATCCTTAGCTGTTTCTTCAACACTGGCGTGCACAGGGGGGGGCAAGGGGGGGCACTTGCCCCCCCTTCTATAAAAAAATAATTTAAAAAAATTACCCGTAGAGTGTATTGGGAATAATAAAATAGTTTAAGATATGTATAAAAAAAAATAATTTAAAAAAAGGCTACGCAGCCTTGGACGAGTTACGAAAAATGTATATTGTGCCACGTTCCGACACAGGGATTGTGTCTTCATCAGAGGAAATTACATATTGGATATTAAGTCGTGTGATAGAAATGAGTGTCAAAGTTTACCAACGTGCGAACGTAGCAACAAGGTGCATGAAATGGTAAGATGAAACATGCTGCACCAAGATGGTGCATGGGATGGCAAAGTGGTGCACGGTTTGACCAGATGGTGCATGGTTCTGCACGGTGGCGCATGCTGCACCAAGATGGTGGATGGGATGGCAAAGTGGTGCACGGTTTGCCCAGATGGTGCATGGTTTTGCAGGGTGGCGCCTGCTGCACCAAGATGGTGGATGGGATGGCAAAGTGGTGCACGGTTTGACCAGATGGTGCATGGTTCTGCACGGTGGCGCATGCTGCACCAAAATGGTGGATGGGGTGGCAAAGTGGTGCACGGTTTGACCAGATGGTGCATGGTTTTGCACGGTGGCGCATGCTGCACCAAGATGATGGATGGGATGGCAAAGTGGTGCACAGTTTGGCCAGATGGTGCATGGTTTTGCATAGTGGCGCATGCTGCACCAAGATGATGGATGGGATGGCAAAGTGGTGCACAGTTTGGCCAGATGGTGCATGGTTTTGCACGGTGGCGCATGCTGCACCAAGATGGTGGATGGGATGGCAAAGTGGTGCACGGTTTGACCAGATGGTGCATGGTTCTGCACGGTGGCGCATGCTGCACCGAGATGGTGGATGGGGTGGCAAAGTGGTGCACGGTTTGATCAGATGGTGCATGGTTCTGCACGGTGCCGCATGCTGCACCAAGATGGTGGATGGGATGGCAAAGTGGTGCACGGTTTGACCAGATGGTGCATGGTTCTGCACGGTGGCGCATGCTGCACCAAGATGGTGGATGGGATTGCAAAGTGGTGCACGGTTTGACCAGATGGTGCATGGTTCTGCACGGTGGCGCATGCTGCACCAAGATGATGGATGGGATGGCAAAGTGGTGCACGGTTTGACCAGATGGTGCATGGTTCTGCACGGTGGCGCATGCTGCACCAAAATGGTGGATGGGGTGGCAAAGTGGTGCACGGTTTGACCAGATGGTGCATGGTTTTGCACGGTGGCGCATGCTGCACCAAGATGATGGATGGGATGGCAAAGTGGTGCACGGTTTGATCAGATGGTGCATGGTTCTGCACGGTGCCGCATGCTGCACCAAGATGGTGGATGGGATGGCAAAGTGGTGCACGGTTTGACCAGATGGTGCATGGTTCTGCACGGTGGCGCATGCTGCACCAAAATGGTGGATGGGGTGGCAAAGTGGTGCACGGTTTGACCAGATGGTGCATGGTTTTGCACGGTGGCGCATGCTGCACCAAGATGATGGATGGGATGGCAAAGTGGTGCACGGTTTGACCAGATGGTGCATGGTTCTGCACGGTGGCGCATGCTGCACCAAAATGGTGGATGGGGTGGCAAAGTGGTGCACGGTTTGACCAGATGGTGCATGGTTCTGCACGGTGGCGCATGCTGCACCGAGATGGTGGATGGGGTGGCAAAGTGGTGCACGGTTTGACCAGATGGTGCATGGTTCTGCACGGTGGCGCATGCTGCACCAAGATGGTGGATGGGATGGCAAAGTGGTGCACGGTTTGACCAGATGGTGCATGGTTCTGCACGGTGGCGCATGCTGCACCAAAATGGTGGATGGGGTGGCAAAGTGGTGCACGGTTTGACCAGATGGTGCATGGTTTTGCACGGTGGCGCATGCTGCACCAAGATGATGGATGGGATGGCAAAGTGGTGCACGGTTTGACCAGATGGTGCGTGGTTTTGCACGGTGGCGCATGCTGCACCAAAATGGTGGATGGGATGGCAAAGTGGTGCACGATTTGACCAGGTGGTGCATGGTTTTGCACGGTGGCGCATGCTGCACAAAAATGGTGGATGGGATGGCAAAGTGGTGCACGGTTTGACCAGATGGTGCATGGTTCTGCACGGTGGCGCATGCTGCACCAAAATGGTGGATGGGGTGGCAAAGTGGTGCACGGTTTGACCAGATGGTGCATGGTTTTGCACGGTGGCGCATGCTGCACCAAGATGGTGGATGGGATGGCAAAGTGGTGCACGGTTTGACCAGATTGTGCATGGTTCTGCACGGTGGCGCGTGCTGCACCAAGATGGTGCATGGGATGGCAAAGTGGTGCACGGTTTGACCAGATGGTGCATGGTTCTGCACGGTGGCGCATGCTGCACCGAGATGGTGGATGGGGTGGCAAAGTGGTGCACGGTTTGATCAGATGGTGCATGGTTCTGCACGGTGCCGCATGCTGCACCAAAATGGTGGATGGGATGGCAAAGTGGTGCACGATTTGACCAGGTGGTGCATGGTTTTGCACGGTGGCGCATGCTGCACAAAAATGGTGGATGGGATGGCAAAGTGGTGCACGGTTTGACCAGATGGTGCATGGTTCTGCACGGTGGCGCATGCTGCACCAAAATGGTGGATGGGGTGGCAAAGTGGTGCACGGTTTGACCAGATGGTGCATGGTTTTGCACGGTGGCGCATGCTGCACCAAGATGGTGGATGGGATGGCAAAGTGGTGCACGGTTTGACCAGATTGTGCATGGTTCTGCACGGTGGCGCGTGCTGCACCAAGATGGTGCATGGGATGGCAAAGTGGTGCACGGTTTGACCAGATGGTGCATGGTTCTGCACGGTGGCGCATGCTGCACCGAGATGGTGGATGGGGTGGCAAAGTGGTGCACGGTTTGATCAGATGGTGCATGGTTCTGCACGGTGCCGCATGCTGCACCAAGATGGTGGATGGGATGGCAAAGTGGTGCACGGTTTGACCAGATGGTGCATGGTTCTGCACGGTGGCGCATGCTGCACCGAGATGGTGGATGGGGTGGCAAAGTGGTGCACGGTTTGACCAGATGGTGCATGGTTCTGCACGGTGGCGCATGCTGCACCAAAATGGTGGATGGGATGGCAAAGTGGTGCACGGTTTGACCAGATGGTGCATGGTTCTGCACGGTGGCGCATGCTGCACCAAAATGGTGGATGCATGGGATGGCAAAGTGGTGCACGGTTTGCCCAGATGGTGCATGGTTCTGCACGGTAGCGCATGCTGCACCAAAATGGTGGATGGGATGGCAAAGTGGTGCACGGTTTGACCAGATGGTGCATGGTTCTGCACGGTGGCGCATGCTGCACCAAAATGGTGGATGGGGTGGCAAAGTGGTGCACGGTTTGACCAGATGGTGCATGGTTTTGCACGGTGGCGCATGCTGCACCAAGATGATGGATGGGATGGCAAAGTGGTGCACGGTTTGACCAGATGGTGCGTGGTTTTGCACGGTGGCGCATGCTGCACCAAAATGGTGGATGGCATGGCAAAGTGGTGCACGATTTGACCAGGTGGTGCATGGTTTTGCACGGTGGTGCATGCTGCACAAAAATGGTGGATGGGATGGCAAAGTGGTGCACGGTTTGACCAGATGGTGCATGGTTCTGCACGGTGGCGCATGCTGCACCAAAATGGTGGATGGGATGGCAAAGTGGTGCACGGTTTGACCAGATGGTGCATGGTTCTGCACGGTGGCGCATGCTGCACCAAGATGATGGATGGGATGGCAAAGTGGTGCACGGTTTGACCAGATGGTGCATGGTTCTGCACGGTGGCGTATGCTGCACCAAAATGGTGGATGGGGTGGCAAAGTGGTGCACGGTTTGACCAGATGGTGCATGGTTTTGCACGGTGGCGCATGCTGCACCAAGATGATGGATGGGATGGCAAAGTGGTGCACGGTTTGACCAGATGGTGCATGGTTCTGCACGGTGGCGCATGCTGCACCAAAATGGTGGATGGGGTGGCAAAGTGGTGCACGGTTTGACCAGATGGTGCATGGTTCTGCACGGTGGCGCATGCTGCACCAAGATGATGGATGGGATGGCAAAGTGGTGCACGGTTTGACCAGATGGTGCGTGGTTTTGCACGGTGGCGCATGCTGCACCAAAATGGTGGATGGGATGGCAAAGTGGTGCACGATTTGACCAGGTGGTGCATGGTTTTGCACGGTGGCGCATGCTGCACAAAAATGGTGGATGGGATGGCAAAGTGGTGCACGGTTTGACCAGATGGTGCATGGTTTTGCACGGTGGCGCATGCTGCACCAAGATGATGGATGGGATGGCAAAGTGGTGCACGGTTTGACCAGATGGTGCATGGTTCTGCACGGTGGCGCATGCTGCACCAAGATGGTGGATGGGATGGCAAAGTGGTGCACGGTTTGACCAGATGGTGCGTGGTTTTGCACGGTGGCGCATGCTGCACCAAAATGGTGGATGGGATGGCAAAGTGGTGCACGATTTGACCAGGTGGTGCATGGTTTTGCACGGTGGTGCATGCTGCACAAAAATGGTGGATGGGATGGCAAAGTGGTGCACGGTTTGACCAGATGGTGCATGGTTCTGCACGGTGGCGCATGCTGCACCAAAATGGTGGATGGGATGGCAAAGTGGTGCACGGTTTGACCAGATGGTGCATGGTTCTGCACGGTGGCGCATGCTGCACCAAGATGATGGATGGGATGGCAAAGTGGTGCACGGTTTGACCAGATGGTGCATGGTTCTGCACGGTGGCGCATGCTGCACCAAAATGGTGGATGGGGTGGCAAAGTGGTGCACGGTTTGACCAGATGGTGCATGGTTTTGCACGGTGGCGCATGCTGCACCAAGATGATGGATGGGATGGCAAAGTGGTGCACGGTTTGACCAGATGGTGCATGGTTCTGCACGGTGGCGCATGCTGCACCAAAATGGTGGATGGGGTGGCAAGGTGGTGCACGGTTTGACCAGATGGGGCATGGTTTTGCACGGTGGCGCATGCTGCACCAAGATGGTGGATGGGATGGCAAAGTGGTGCACGGTTTGACCAGATGGTGCGTGGTTTTGCACGGTGGCGCATGCTGCACCAAAATGGTGGATGGGATGGCAAAGTGGTGCACGATTTGACCAGGTGGTGCATGGTTTTGCACGGTGGCGCATGCTGCACAAAAATGGTGGATGGGATGGCAAAGTGGTGCACGGTTTGACCAGATGGTGCATGGTTCTGCACGGTGGCGCATGCTGCACCAAAATGGTGGATGGGGTGGCAAAGTGGTGCACGGTTTGACCAGATGGTGCATGGTTTTGCACGGTGGCGCATGCTGCACCAAGATGGTGGATGGGATGGCAAAGTGGTGCACGGTTTGACCAGATGGTGCATGGTTCTGCACGGTGGCGCATGCTGCACCAAGATGGTGGATGGGATGGCAAAGTGGTGCACGGTTTGACCAGATGGTGCATGGTTCTGCACGGTGGCGCATGCTGCACCAAAATGGTGGATGCATGGGATGGCAAAGTGGTGCACGGTTTGACCAGATGGTGCATGGTTCTGCACGGTAGCGCATGCTGCACCAAAATGGTGGATGGGGTGGCAAAGTGGTGCACGGTTTGACCAGATGGTGCATGGTTTTGCACGGTGGCGCATGCTGCACCAAGATGATGGATGGGATGGCAAAGTGGTGCACGGTTTGACCAGATGGTGCATGGTTCTGCACGGTGGCGCATGCTGCACCAAGATGGTGGATGGGATGGCAAAGTGGTGCACGGTTTGACCAGATGGTGCATGGTTCTGCACGGTGGCGCATGCTGCACCAAAATGGTGGATGCATGGGATGGCAAAGTGGTGCACGGTTTGACCAGATGGTGCATGGTTCTGCACGGTGGCGCATGCTGCACCAAAATGGTGGATGGGATGGCAAAGTGGTGCACGGTTTGACCAGATGGTGCATGGTTTTGCACGGTGGCGCATGCTGCACCAAGATGATGGATGGGATGGCAAAGTGGTGCACGGTTTGACCAGATGGTGCATGGTTCTGCACGGTGGCGCATGCTGCACCAAAATGGTGGATGGGGTGGCAAAGTGGTGCACGGTTTGACCAGATGGTGCATGGTTTTGCACGGTGGCGCATGCTGCACCAAGATGATGGATGGGATGGCAAAGTGGTGCACGGTTTGACCAGATGGTGCATGGTTTTGCACGGTGGTGCATGCTGCACCAAGATGGTGGATGGGATGGCAAAGTGGTGCACGGTTTGACCAGATGGTGCATGGTTCTGCACGGTGGCGCATGCTGCACCAAGATGGTGGATGGGATGGCAAAGTGGTGCACGGTTTGACCAGATGGTGCATGGTTCTGCACGGTGGCGCATGCTGCACCAAAATGGTGGATGCATGGGATGGCAAAGTGGTGCACGGTTTGACCAGATGGTGCATGGTTCTGCACGGTGGCGCATGCTGCACCAAAATGGTGGATGGGATGGCAAAGTGGTGCACGGTTTGACCAGATGGTGCATGGTTTTGCACGGTGGCGCATGCTGCACCAAGATGATGGATGGGATGGCAAAGTGGTGCACGGTTTGACCAGATGGTGCATGGTTTTGCACGGTGGCGCATGCTGCACCAAAATGGTGGATGGGGTGGCAAAGTGGTGCACGGTTTGACCAGATGGTGCATGGTTTGCACGGTGGCGCATGCTGCACCAAGATGATGGATGGGATGGCAAAGTGGTGCACGGTTTGACCAGATGGTGCATGGTTCTGCACGGTGGCGCATGCTGCACCAAAATGGTGGATGGGGTGGCAAAGTGGTGCACGGTTTGACCAGATGGTGCATGGTTTTGCACGGTGGCGCATGCTGCACCAAGATGATGGATGGGATGGCAAAGTGGTGCACGGTTTGACCAGATGGTGCATGGTTTTGCACGGTGGTGCATGCTGCACCAAGATGGTGGATGGGATGGCAAAGTGGTGCACGGTTTGACCAGATGGTGCATGGTTCTGCACGGTGGCGTATGCTGCACCAAAATGGTGGATGGGATGGCAAAGTGGTGCACGGTTTGACCAAGTGGTGCATGGTTCTGCACGGTGGTGCATGCTGCACCAAAATGGTGGATGGGATGGCAAAGTGGTGCACGGTTTGACCAAGTGGTGCATGGTTCTGCACGGTGGCGCATGCTGCACCAAGATGGTGGATGGGATGGCAAAGTGGTGCACGGTTTGACCAAGTGGTGCATGGTTCTGCACGGTGGCGCATGCTGCACCAAGATGGTGGATGGGATGGCAAAGTGGTGCACGGTTTGACCAAGTGGTGCATGGTTCTGCACGGTGGCGCATGCTGCACCAAAATGGTGGATGGGATGGCAAAGTGGTGCACGGTTTGACCAGATGGTGCATGGTTCTGCACGGTGGCGCATGCTGCACCAAGATGGTGGATGGGATGGCAAAGTGGTGCACGGTTTGACCAGATGGTGCATGGTTCTGCACGGTGGCGCATGCTGCACCAAAATGGTGGATGGGATGGCAAAGTGGTGCACGGTTTGACCAGATGGTGCATGGTTCTGCACGGTGGCGCATGCTGCACCAAAATGGTGGATGGGATGGCAAAGTGGTGCACGGTTTGACCAGATGGTGCATGGTTCTGCACGGTGGTGCATGCTGCACCAAATGGTGGATGGGATGGCAAAGTGGTGCACGGTTTGACCAGATGGTGCATGGTTCTGCACGGTGGCGCATGCTGCACCAAAATGGTGGATGGGATGGCAAAGTGGTGCACGGTTTGACCAGATGGTGCATGGTTCTGCACGGTGGCGCATGCTGCACCAAAATGGTGGATGGGATGGCAAAGTGGTGCACGGTTTGACCAGATGGTGCATGGTTCTGCACGGTGGCGTATGCTGCACCAAAATGGTGGATGGGATGGCAAAGTGGTGCACGGTTTGACCAGATGGTGCATGGTTCTGCACGGTGGTGCATGCTGCACCAAAATGGTGGATGGGATGGCAAAGTGGTGCACGGTTTGACCAGATGGTGCATGGTTCTGCACGGTGGCGCATGCTGCACCAAAATGGTGGATGGGATGGCAAAGTGGTGCACGGTTTGACCAGATGGTGCATGGTTCTGCACAGTGGCACATGCCGCACCAAAATGGTGGATGGGATGGCAAAGTGGTGCACGGTTTGACCAGATGGTGCCTGGTTCTGCACGGTGGCGCATGCTGCACCAAGATGGTGGATGGATGGCAGTGGCATGTACGGTTTGACCAGATGGTGGCATGAGCCTTATACGGTGCATGCTGCACCAAGATGGTGGATGGATGGCGTGGTGCACGGTTTGACCAGATGGTGCATGGTTCTGCACGGTGGCGTGTATGCTGCACCAAAATGGTGGATGGGATGGCAAAGTGGGTGCACGGTTTGACCTAAGATGGTGCATGGTTCTGCACGGTGGCGCATGCTGCACCAAATGGTGGATGGGATGGCAAAGTGGTGCACGGTTTGACCAGATGGTATGGTTCTGCACGGTGGAGTGCATGCTGCACCAAGATGGTGCATGGGATGGCAAAGTGGTGCACGGTTTGACCAGATGGTGCATGAGTTCTGCACGGTGGCGCAGCTGCTGCACCAAGATGGTGGATGGGATGGCAAAGTGCACGGTTTGACCAAGATGGCATGGGTTCTGCACGGTGGCGGAATATGCTGCACCAAGATGGTGGATGGATGGCAAAGTGGTGCACGGTTTGACCAGATGGTGCATGGTTCTGCACGGTGCCGCATGCTGCACCAAGATGGTGGATGGATGGGCAAAGTGGTGCACGGTTTGACCTGATGGCGGCATGGTTCTGCACGTAGTGGCGCATGCTGCACCAAGAGATGGTGGATGGGATGGCATGGTGCACGGTTTGACCAGATGGTGCATGGTTCTGCACGGTGCTGCATGCTGCACCAAGATGGTGGATGGGATGGGCAAAGTGTGTGGCATGGTTTGACCAGATGGTGCATGGCGCATTTGGTGGCGCATGTGCTGCACCAAATGGTGATGGATGGCAAAGTGGATGCGCACGGTTTGACCAGATGGCATGGTTTCGCATCGGTGGCGCATGCTGCACCAAAATGGTGGATGGATGGCAAGTGGTGCACGGTTTGACCAGATGGTGCATGGTTTGCACGGTGGCGGGCTGCACCAAAATTGGCCAATGCGCAGGATGGATGCGCGGTGGTGCATGCTGCACGGTTTGACCAGATGGCATGGTTCGCACGGTGGTGCATGCTGCACCAAGATGGTGGATGGGGTGGCAAAGTGGTGCACGGTTTGACCAGATGGTGCATGGTTCTGCACGGTGGTGCATGCTGCACCAAAATGGTGGATGGGATGGCAAAGTGGTGCACGGTTTGACCAAGTGGTGCATGGTTCTGCACGGTGGTGCATGCTGCACCAAAATGGTGGATGGGATGGCAAAGTGGTGCACGGTTTGACCAAGTGGTGCATGGTTCTGCACGGTGGCGCATGCTGCACCAAGATGGTGCATGGGATGGCAAAGTGGTGCACGGTTTGACCAAGTGGTGCATGGTTCTGCACGGTGGCGCATGCTGCACCAAGATGGTGGATGGGATGGCAAAGTGGTGCACGGTTTGACCAAGTGGTGCATGGTTCTGCACGGTGGCGCATGCTGCACCAAGATGGTGGATGGGATGGCAAAGTGGTGCACGGTTTGACCAGATGGTGCATGGTTCTGCACGGTGCCGCATGCTGCACCAAGATGGTGGATGGGATGGCAAAGTGGTGCACGGTTTGACCAAGTGGTGCATGGTTCTGCACGGTGGCGCATGCTGCACCAAGATGGTGGATGGGATGGCAAAGTGGTGCACGGTTTGACCAGATGGTGCATGGTTCTGCACGGTGCCGCATGCTGCACCAAGATGGTGGATGGGATGGCAAAGTGGTGCACGGTTTGACCAGATGGTGCATGGTTCTGCACGGTGGCGCATGCTGCACCAAAATGGTGGATGGGATGGCAAAGTGGTGCACGGTTTGACCAGATGGTGCATGGTTCTGCACGGTGGCGCATGCTGCACCAAAATGGTGGATGGGATGGCAAAGTGGTGCACGGTTTGACCAGATGGTGCATGGTTCTGCACGGTGGCGTATGCTGCACCAAAATGGTGGATGGGATGGCAAAGTGGTGCACGGTTTGACCAGATGGTGCATGGTTCTGCACGGTGGTGCATGCTGCACCAAAATGGTGGATGGGATGGCAAAGTGGTGCACGGTTTGACCAGATGGTGCATGGTTCTGCACGGTGGCGCATGCTGCACCAAAATGGTGGATGGGATGGCAAAGTGGTGCACGGTTTGACCAGATGGTGCATGGTTCTGCACGGTGGCGCATGCTGCACCAAAATGGTGGATGGGGTGGCAAACTGGTGCACGGTTTGACCAGATGGTGCATGGTTTTGCACGGTGGCGCATGCTGCACCAAGATGATGGATGGGATGGCAAAGTGGTGCACGGTTTGACCAGATGGTGCATGGTTTTGCACGGTGGTGCATGCTGCACCAAGATGGTGGATGGGATGGCAAAGTGGTGCACGGTTTGACCAGATGGTGCATGGTTCTGCACGGTGGCGCATGCTGCACCAAAATGGTGGATGGGATGGCAAAGTGGTGCACGGTTTGACCAAGTGGTGCATGGTTCTGCACGGTGGCGCATGCTGCACCAAGATGGTGCATGGGATGGCAAAGTGGTGCACGGTTTGACCAAGTGGTGCATGGTTCTGCACGGTGGCGCATGCTGCACCAAGATGGTGGATGGGATGGCAAAGTGGTGCACGGTTTGACCAAGTGGTGCATGGTTCTGCACGGTGGCGCATGCTGCACCAAGATGGTGGATGGGATGGCAAAGTGGTGCACGGTTTGACCAGATGGTGCATGGTTCTGCACGGTGGCGCATGCTGCACCAAGATGGTGGATGGGATGGCAAAGTGGTGCACGGTTTGACCAGATGGTGCATGGTTCTGCACGGTGCCGCATGCTGCACCAAGATGGTGGATGGGATGGCAAAGTGGTGCACGGTTTGACCAGATGGTGCATGGTTCTGCACGGTGGCGCATGCTGCACCAAAATGGTGGATGGGATGGCAAAGTGGTGCACGGTTTGACCAGATGGTGCATGGTTCTGCACGGTGGCGCATGCTGCACCAAAATGGTGGATGGGATGGCAAAGTAGTGCACGGTTTGGCCAGATGGTGCATGGTTCTGCACGGTGGTGTATGCAGCACCGAGATGGTGGATGGGATGGCAAAGTGGTGCACGGTTTGACCACATGGTGCATGGTTCTGCGGGGTGGCGCATGCTGCACCAAAATGGTGGATGGGATGGCAAAGTGGTGCACGGTTTGACCAGATGGTGCATGGTTCTGCACGGTGGCGTATGCAGCACCGAGATGGTGGATGGGATGGCAAAGTGGTGCACGGTTTGACCAGATGGTGCATGGTTCTGCAGTGTGGCGCATTCTGCACCAAGATGGTGGATGGGATGGCAAAGTGGTGCACGGTTTGACAAGATGGTGCATCGTTTTGCGGGGTGGCGGGGTGGCGCATGCTGCACCAAGATGATGGATGGGATGGCAAAGTGGTGCACGGTTTGACCAGATGGTGCATGGTTCTGCACGGTGCCGCATGCTGCACCAAGATGGTGCATGGGATGGCAAAGTGGTGCACGGTTTGACCAGATGGTGCATGGTTCTGCAGGGTGGCGCATTCTATACCGAGATGGTGGATAAGATGGCAAAGTAGTGCACCGTTTGACCAGATGGTGCATGGTTCTGCGGGGTGGCGCATTCTGCACCAAAATGGTGGATGGGATGGCAAAGTGGTGCACGGTTTGACCAGATGGTGCATGGTTCTGCAGGGTGGCGCATGCTGCACCAAAATGGTGGATGGGATGGCAAAGTGGTGCACGGTTTGACCAGATGGTGCATGGTTCTGCGGGGTGGCGCATGCTGCACCAAAATGGTGGATGGGATGGCAAAGTGGTGCACGGTTTGACCAGATGGTGCATGGTTCTGCACGGTGGCGTATGCAGCACCGAGATGGTGGATGGGATGGCAAAGTGGTGCACGGTTTGACCAGATGGTGCATGGTTCTGCAGTGTGGCGCATTCTGCACCAAGATGGTGGATGGGATGGCAAAGTGGTGCACGGTTTGACAAGATGGTGCATCGTTTTGCGGGGTGACGGGGTAGCGCATTCTGCACCAAGATGATGGATGGGATGGCAAAGTGGTGCACGGTTTGACCAGATGGTGCATGGTTCTGCGGGGTGGCGCATGCTGCACCAAAATGGTGGATGGGATGGCAAAGTGGTGCACGGTTTGACCAGATGGTGCATGGTTCTGCACGGTGGCGTATGCAGCACCGAGATGGTGGATGGGATGGCAAAGTGGTGCACGGTTTGACCAGATGGTGCATGGTTCTGCAGTGTGGCGCATTCTGCACCAAGATGGTGGATGGGATGGCAAAGTGGTGCACGGTTTGACAAGATGGTGCATCGTTTTGCGGGGTGGCGGGGTAGCGCATGCTGCACCAAGATGATGGATGGGATGGCAAAGTGGTGCACGGTTTGACCAGATGGTGCATGGTTCTGCAGGGTGGCGCATGCTGCACCAAAATGGTGGATGGGATGGCAAAGTGGTGCACGGTTTGACCAGATGGTGCATGGTTCTGCAGGGTGGCGCATGCTGCACCAAGATGATGGATGGGATGGCAAAGTGGTGCACGGTTTGACCAGATGGTGCATGGTTCTGCAGGGTGGCGCATACTGCACCAAAATGGTGGATGGGATGGCAAAGTGGTGCACGGTTTGACCAGATGGTGCATGGTTCTGCAGGGTGACGCATGCTGCACCAAAATGATGGATGGGATGGCAAAGTGGTGCACGGTTTTCCTGGGTGGTGCAAGAAATAGTCAAATCGCACCAAGATGGTTCATGGGTGAGAAAGTGGCACTTGGCTTGACTTTATTGTTTTCAACTGAAATTCGTTCATTCCCAAAATACAATAGATGTGCCGGTGCTGGGCCATACCGATATGAGTGGGTTTGTGTATGGAAAGACCGAAAAGAAAACCGAAAGACTCGGTTAGTTTGCGTGACGGAGGGGAATCCGCTCGCGTGAATTTCAATGTTTTCAGCAGGAATTTGTTAGTTCCAAAAATGCATTTGTTGTTCCGCTGCAGGAATCAGACAATCCGGATGTTTAGGATTATGGGAAGCACGGGGAGGGGCACCCGCACATTCTCCGGGTGCAATCCGGATGTTTGTGATTATAAAAATAGCGGGAAACGCCGTCCGGAACACCGAGCGGAACATTTTGTTTACAAATCGCGGGGAGATTTTTTTTTCTCATTTTCAACAGAAATTTGTTGATTTCCAGGAGGCGTTCGGTGTTCCGGTGCTGAGGCAGATCGATCTGGACGGATTTATGTTTGGAAAGACCGAAAAAGCAATCCAAAAGACTCGGTTAGTTTGCGTGACGGAGAGGAATCCGCTCGCGTGAATTTCAATGTTTTCAGCAGGAATTTGTTAGTTCCAAAAATGCATTTGTTGTTCCGCTGCAGGAATCAGACAATCCGGATGTTTAGGATTATGGGAAGCACGGGGAGGGTCACCCGCACATTCTCCGGGTGCAATCCGGATGTTTGCGATTATAAAAATAGCGGGAAACGCCGTCCGGAACACCGAGCGGAACATTTTGTTTACAAATCGCAGGGGATTTTTTTCTCATTTTCAACAGAAATTTGTTGATTTCCAGGAGGCGTTCGGTGTTCCGGTGCTGGGGCAGATCGATCTGGACGGATTTATGTTTGGAAAGACCGAAAAGCAATCCAAAAGACTCGGTTGGTTGCGTGACAGAGAATCCGCTCGCGTGGATTTCAATGTTTTCAGCAGGAATTTGTTAGTTCCAAAATGCATTTGTTGTTCCGCTGCAGGAATCAGACAATCCGGATGTTTAGGATTATGGGAAGCACGGGGAGGTCACCGCACATTCTCCAGGTGCAA
Organism: Armigeres subalbatus; assembly: GCF_024139115.2. NCBI lineage: Eukaryota > Metazoa > Arthropoda > Insecta > Diptera > Culicidae > Armigeres > Armigeres subalbatus. The sequence goes on along the minus strand of NC_085139.1, from coordinate 249,544,707 downwards.
TCCGGATGTTTGCGATTATAAAAATAGCGGAAACGCCGTCCGGAACACCGAGCGGAACATTTTGTTTACAAATCGCAGGGGATTTTTTCTCATTTTCAACAGAAATTTGTTGATTTCAGGAGGCGTTCGGTGTTCCGGTGCTGGGGTAAATCGCTCCGGACGGATTTATGTTTGGAAAGACCGCAAAAGCAAGCCAAAAGACTCGGGTAGTGGGCGTCACGGAGGGAGGGTCCCCTCGCTTCAATGTTTTCAGCAGGAATTTGTTAGTGCCAAAAAAGCATTCGTTGTTCCGCTGCAGGAACCAGACAATCCGGATGTTTAGGATTGTGGGAAGCACGGGGAGGGTCACCCGCACATTCTCCGGGTGCAATCCGGATGTTTGTGATTATAAAAATAACGGGAAACGTCGTCCGGAACACCGAGCGGAATACTTTACTTACAAATCGCGCACGGTTCCGCCCACAAGCATGTACTTTGTCTTTGACGTATTCACCACCAGTCCAACTTTTGTTGCTTCACGTTTCAGGCGGGTGTACAGTTCTGCCACCTTTGCAAATGTTCGGCCGACAATGTTCATGTCATCGGCGAAACAAATAAATTGACTGGATCTGTTGAAAATCGTACCCCGGCTCTCCGCATGACACCTTCTAGCGCAATGTTGAACAACAGGCACGAAAGTCGATCACCTTGTATTGTCTTGTCGGCGCGATTCGAACGCAATGGAGTGTTCGCCCGAAATCTTCACACAGTTTTGCACACCATCCACCGTTGCTTTGATCAGTCTGGTAAGCTTTTCATGGAAGTTGTTCTCGTCCATAATTTTCATAGCTCTACGCGGTCCATACTGTATGCCGCATTGAAATCAACGAACAGATGGTACGTTGGAAACTGGTATTCACGGCATTTTTGAAGGATTTGCCGTACAGTAAAGATCTGGTCCGTTGTCGAGCGGCCGTCAACGAAGCCGGCTTTATAACTTCCCACGAACTCATTCTTCAGTGGTTACAGACGTCGGAAGATGATCTGGGATATCACTTTGTAGGCGGCATTACGGATGTGATCGCTCGAAAGTCCCACATTCTAGCTTGTCGCCTTTCTTGTAGATGGGGCATATAATCCCTTCCTTCCACTCCTCCGCTAGCTGTTCAGTTTCCCAGATTCTGACTATCAGTTTGTGCAGACAAGTGGCTAGCTTTTCCGAGCCTATCTTGATGAGCTCATCTCCGATACCATCCTTACCAGCTTACCAGTTCAAGGTAGGGGCTGGTTGGCTTCCATCGTCCGATGAACTGACATAGTCATCTCCTCCGCTGCCTTGACTTTCACTGCCTGTACTCTCAGCGACATTCAAATGTTCCTTGTAGTGCTGCTTCTACCTTTCGATCACCACATGTTCGTCCGTCAAGATGCTCCCGTCCTTATCCCTGCACATTTCGGCTCGCGGCACGAAGTCTTTGCGGGATGCGTTGAGTTTCTGATAGAACTTGCGTTTTTCTTGATAACGACACAGCTGTTCCATCTCCTCGCCGCTTCTTCCAGGCTGCGTTTCTTCTCCTGAAAAAGGCGGGTCTGCTGTCTCCGCTTTCGTCTATAACGTTCCACGTTCTGCCGGGTACCTTGCTGCAGGGCGACCGCCCGCGCTGCGTCCTTCTTCTTCAGAATCTGTCTGCACTCTTCGTCGAACCAATTGTTCTGTCGAATTCGTCCCATTTACTCGACGTTGTTCTCCTCTGCGCCGTTAATGGCTGCTTTGACTGTATTCCAGCAGTCCTCAAGAGGGGCCCCATCTTCCGGCAACGCTGCTTCGAGATCGGCCGGTGGGCGCTGAACTTCCCAATAGTTGGTCTAAACTCCTCCTCTTGGCCATCCTGAGCGTTCCAGCTGCGCGTAGAATGCGTCCTTATCATCATCAGTTCTTCCGGAGTGTAGGCTATGGACGTTGATTATGCTGAAGTTGAAGAACCGGCCTTTGATTCTCAACCTGCACATTCTTTCATTGATCGGCCACCACTCGATCACGCGCCTTTGCATATCGCCCTTCACTATGATCACTACTATATACACTATATACGAAAGAATTCCCGCATGAACTTTCGGCAGAATTCCTGGAAGAACTTCCGTGGATTTCTTGAAGGATCTTCCGGAGGATCTTAGGGAGGAAGTCCTGGAGGATCCTCCTGCACTATTGCCGGGGATTGGTTGGCGGAACTTCCGAATAAATCCTAAGAAAACTTTCGGAGGAATTTTCTTAAGGTCACTCCTGACGGTATCCAAGTTTAAAACTGCTCGCGTTTTCGAGGGCACACCACTCGATTCGAAGGCGGCGCACAACTGTCATTTTTATTGATTTAGTCTTGCTGCGTCGCAGCATGCGTGAAATAATAAAAATGACAGTTGTGAGTTGCTTCCGTATCGAGTGGTGTGCTAACGCGAGCACTTTTAAACTTGGATTCCGTCCAGAGTGACCTTAAAACACTTTAGAATGATTTTTGCAAGAATTGCTTACAGGACTACGAGGCTTTCTTGGAGGAAACTTCAGAGGACTTCCCGGAGGAACTTGCGGAGGAATTCCTGGAGGAGCTTTCGGAGGGAGCATCTTTCGAAGGAATTCGTGAAGAAACTTGCGGAGGAATTTCTGGAGAAATTATTGGAGAAACATTAACATAAATTCCTGGAGAAACTTTCGAATGAATTCTTGAAGGAACATTCAGAGGATTTCATGGTGGTACCCTGAAAACAATTTATTCGAAGAAATTCTTGAGGGAACTTCCGGAAGAATTCCTCCGGAAGTTCCTCCAGGAATTCCTTCGGAAGTTCCTCCAGGAATTCCTCCGGAAGTTCCTCCAGGAATTCCTCCGGAAGTTCCTCCAGGAATTCCTCCGGAAGTTCCTCCAGGAATTCCTCCGGAAGTTCCTCCAGGAATTCCTCCGGAAGTTCCTCCAGGAATTCCTCCGGAAGTTCCTCCAGGAATTCCTCCGGAAGTTCCTCCAGGAATTCCTCCGGAAGTTCCTCCAGGAATTCCTCCGGAAGTTCATCCAGGAATTCCTCCGGAAGTTCCTCCGGAAATTCCTCCAGAAGTTCCTCCAGGAATTCCTCAGGAAGTTCCTCCAAAAAATTCATTCGGAAGTTCCTCCAAGAGTTCCTTCAGAAGTTCCTCCAGGAATTTCTTCGCAAATTCCTCCAGAAATTCCTCCGGAAGTTCCTCCAGAAATTCCTCCGGAAGTTCCTCCAAAATATTCTTTCGGAAGTTCCTCCAGGAGTTCCTTCGAAAGCTCCTCCAGGAGTTCCTTCGGAAGTTCCTCCAGGAATTCCTCCGGAAGTTCCTCCAAGAATTCCTCGGAAGTTCCTCCAGGAATTCCTCCGGAAGTTCCTCAGGAATTCCTCCGGAAGTTCCTCAGGAATTCCTCCGGAAGTTCCTCCGGAATTCCTCCGGAAGTTCCTCCAGAATTCCTCCGGAAGTTCCTCCGAATTCCTCCGGAAGTTCCTCCGGGAATTCCTCCGAAGTTCCTCCAGAATTCCTCCGGAAGTTCCTCCAGGAATTCCTCGGAAGTTCCTCCAGGAATTCCTCCGGAAGTTCCTCCGGGAATTCCTCCGGAGTTCCTCCGGAAGTTCCTCCGAATTCCTCCGGAAGTTCCTCCGGAATTCCTCCGGAAGTTCCTCCGAATTCCTCCGGAAGTTCCTCCGGGAATTCCTCCGGAAGTTCCTCAGGAATTCCTCGGAAGTTCCTCCAGAATTCCTCCGGAAGTTCCTCCGGGAATTCCTCCGGAAGTTCCTCCAGGAATTCCTCCGGAAGTTCCTCCGGGAATTCCTCCGGAAGTTCCTCCAGGAATTCCTCCGGAAGTTCCTCCAGGAATTCCTCGGAAGTTCCTCCGAATTCCTCCGGAAGTTCCTCCGGGAATTCCTCCGGAAGTTCCTCCGGAATTCCTCCGGAAGTTCCTCCGGAATTCCTCCGGAAGTTCCTCAGGAATTCCTCCGGAAGTTCCTCCAGGAATTCCTCCGGAAGTTCCTCCTCCAGGAATTCCTCCGGAAGTTCCTCCGAATTCCTCCGGAAGTTCCTCCGGGAATTCCTCCGAAGTTCCTCGGGAATTCCTCCGGAAGTTCCTCCGGGAATTCCTCCGGAAGTTCCTCCGGGAATTCCTCCGGAAGTTTCTCCAGGAATTCCTCCGGAAGTTCCTCCAGGAATTCCTCCGGAAGTTCCTCCAAGAATTCCTCCGGAAGTTCCTCCGGGAATTCCTCCGGAAGTTCCTCCAGGAATTCCTCCGGAAGTTCCTCCGGGAATTCCTCCGGAAGTTCCTCCAGGAATTCCTCCGGAAGTTCCTCCGGGAATTCCTCCGGAAGTTCCTCCGGGAATTCCTCCGGAAGTTCCTCCGGGAATTCCTCCGGAAGTTCCTCCGAATTCCTCGGAAGTTCCTCGGGAATTCCTCCGGAAGTTCCTCAGGAATTCCTCCGGAAGTTCCTCAGGAATTCCTCCGGAAGTTCCTCCAGGAATTCCTCCGGAAGTTCCTCCAGGAATTCCTCGGAAGTTCCTCCGGAATTCCTCCGGAAGTTCCTCCGGGAATTCCTCCGGAAGTTCCTCCGAATTCCTCCGGAAGTTCCTCCGAATTCCTCCGAAGTTCCTCCAGGAATTCCTCCGGAAGTTCCTCCGGGAATTCCTCGGAAGTTCCTCCGAATTCCTCCGGAAGTTCCTTCAGAATTCCTCCGGAAGTTCCTCCGGGAATTCCTCCGGAAGTTCCTCCAGGAATTCCTCCGGAAGTTCCTCCAGGAATTCCTCCGAAGTTCCTCCGAATTCCTCCGGAAGTTCCTCCGGGAATTCCTCCGGAAGTTCCTCCGGGAATTCCTCCGGAAGTTCCTCCGGGAATTCCTCCGGAAGTTCCTCCGGGAATTCTTCCGGAAGTTCCTCCGGGAATTCCTCCGGAAGTTCCTCCGGTAATTCCTCCGGAAGTTCCTTCAGGAATTCCTCCGGAAGTTCCTCCAGGAATTCCTCCGGAAGTTCCTTCAGGAATTCCTCCGGAAGTTCCTCCGGGAATTCCTCCGGAAGTTCCTCTGGAAGTTCCTCCGGGAATTCCTCCGGAAGTTCCTCCGGGAATTCCTCCGGAAGTTCCTCCGGGAATTCCTCCGGAAGTTCCTCCAGGAATTCCTCCGGAAGTTCCTCCAGGAATTCCTCCGTAAGTTCCTCCAGGAATTCCTCCGGAAGTTCCTCCGGAAGTTCCTTCAGGAAGTTCCTCCGGAAGTTCCTCCAGGAACTCCTCCGGAAGTTGCTCCATGAATCCCTCCGGAAGTTCCTCCATGAATCCCTCCGGAAGTTCCTCCATGAATCCCTCCGGAAGTTCCTCCAGGAATTCCTCCGGAAGTTCCTCCAGGAACTCCTTCGGAAGTTCCTCCAGGAATTCCTCCGGAAGTTCCTCCAGGAATTCCTCCGGAAGTTCCTCCAGGAATTCCTCCGGAAGTTCCTCCAGGAATTCCTCCGGAAGTTCCTCCAGGAATTCCTCCGGAAGTTCCTCCAGGAATTCCTCCGGAAGTTCCTCCAGGAATTCCTCCGGAAGTTCCTCCAGGAATTCCTCAGAAAGTTCCTCCAGGAATTCCTCCGAAGTTCCTCCAGGAATTCCTCCGGAAAATCCTCCAGGAATTCCTCCGGAAGTTCCTCCAGGAATTCCTCCGGGAGTTCCTCCAGGAATTCCTCCGGAAGTTCCTCCAGGAATTCCTCCGGAAGTTCCTCCAGGAATTCCTCCAGAAGTTCCTCCAGGAATTCCTCTGGAAGTTCCTCCTGGAGTTCCTCAGGAAGTTCCTCCAGGAATTCCTCCGGGAGTTCCTCAGAAATTCCTCCAGGAGTTCCTCCAGGAATTCCTCCGGAGTTCCTCCAGGAATTCCTCCGGTAGTTCCTCCAGGAATTCCTCGGGAGTTCCTCCAGGAATTCCTCCGGGAGTTCTTCCAGAAATTCCTACGGAAGTTCCTTCAGAGTTACTCCAGGAATTCCTCCAGAGTTCCTCCTGAAATTCCTCAGGAGTTCCTCCAGGAATTTCTCCGGAGACCCTCCAGGAATTCCGTCAGAAGTTCCTCCAGGAATTCCGTCCGAAGTTCCTCCAGGAAGTCCTTCGGAAGTTCCTTCAGGAATTTCTCCGGAAGTTCCTGCAGGAATTCTCTAGAAGTTCCTCCGGGAATTCCTCCGGAAGTTCCTCCGGGAATTCCTCCGGAAGTTCCTCCGGGAATTCCTCCGGAAGTTCCTCCGGGAATTCCTCCGGAAGTTCCTCCGGGAATTCCTCCGGAAGTTCCTCCGGGAATTCCTCCGGAAGTTCCTCCGGGAATTCCTCCGCAGAAACTCTCGGAGGAATGTCGAGAGGAACTTCCGAAAGAAGGACTACGAGGCTTTCTTGAAGGAAACTTCAGAGGACTTCCCGGAGGAACTTGCGGAGGAATTCCTGGAGGAACTTTCGGAGGGAGCATCTTTCGAAGGAATTCGTGAAGAAACTTGCGGAGGAATTTCTGGAGAAATTATTGGAGAAACATTAACATAAATTCCTGGAGAAACTTTCGAATGAATTCTTGAAGGAACATTCAGAGGATTTCATGGTGGTACCCTGAAAACAATTTATTCGACGAAATTCTTGTGGGAACTTCCGGAAGAATTCCTCCGGAAGTTCCTCCAGGAATTCCTTCGGAAGTTCCTCCAGGAATTCCTCCGGAAGTTCCTCCAGGAATTCCTCCGGAAGTTCCTCCAGGAATTCCTCCGGAAGTTCCTCCGGAAGTTCCTCCAGGAATTCCTCCGGAAGTTCCTCCAGGAATTCCTCCGGAAGTTCCTCCAGGAATTCCTCCGGAAGTTCCTCCAGGAATTCCTCCGGAAGTTCCTCCAGGAATTCCTCCGGAAGTTCCTCCAGGAATTCCTCCGGAAGTTCCTCCAGGAATTCCTCCGGAAGTTCCTCCAGGAACTCCTCCGAAGCTCCTCAGGAATTCCTCCGGAAGTTCCTCCAGGAATTCCTCCGGAAGTTCCTCCAGGAATTCCTCCGGAAGTTCCTCCGAATTCCTCCGGAAGTTCCTCAGGAATTCCTCCGGAAGTTCCTCCGAGAATTCCTCCGAAGTTCCTCCAGGAATTCCTCCGGAAGTTCCTCCAGGAATTCCTCGGAAGTTCCTCCAGGAATTCCTCCGGAAGTTCCTCCAGAATTCCTCGGAAGTTCCTCCAGGAATTCCTCCGGAAGTTCCTCGAGGAATTCCTCCGGAAGTTCCTGCGGAAGTTCCTGCGGAAGTTTCTCCACGAATTCCTCCAGGAATTCCTCCGGAAGTTCCTCCAGGAATCCCTCCGGAAGTTCCTCCGGAAGTTCCTCCGGGAATTCCTCCGGAAGTTCCTCCGGGAATTCCTCCGGAAGTTCCTCCAGGAATTCCTCCGGAAGTTCCTCCAGGAATTCCTCCGGAAGTTCCTCCGGGAATTCCTCCGGAAGTTCCTCCGGGAATTCCTCCGGAAGTTCCTCCAGAAAATCCTCCGGAAGTTCCTCCAGGAATTCCTCCGGAAGTTCCTCCAGGAATTCCTCCGGAAGCTCCTCCAGGAATTCCTTCGGAAGTTCCTCCAGGAATTCCTCCGGAAGTTCCTCCAGGAATTCTTTCGGAAGTTCCTCCAGGAATTCCTCCGGAAGTTCCTCCAGGAATTCCTCCGGAAGTTCCTCCAGGAATTCCTCCGGAAGTTCCTCCGGAAGTTCCTCCAGGAATTCCTCCGGAAGTTCCTCCGGAAGTTCCTTCAGGAAGTTCCTCCGGAAGTTCCTCCAGGAACTCCTCCGGAAGTTGCTCCATGAATCCCTCCGGAAGTTCCTCCATGAATCCCTCCGGAAGTTCCTCCAGGAATTCCTCCGGAAGTTCCTCCAGGAACTCCTTCGGAAGTTCCTCCAGGAATTCCTCCGGAAGTTCCTCCAGGAATTTCTCCGGAAGTTCCTCCAGGAATTCCTCCGGAAGTTCCTCCAGGAATTCCTCCGGGAGTTCCTCCAGGAATTCCTCCGGAAGTTCCTCCAGGAATTCCTCCGGAAGTTCCTCCAGGAATTCCTCCGAAAGTTCCTCCAGGAATTCCTCCGGAAGTTCCTCCAGGAATTCCTCCGGAAGTTCCTCCAGGAATTCCTCCGAAAGTTCCTCCAGGAATTCCTCCGGAAGTTCCTCCAGGAATTCCTCCGGAAGTTCCTCCAGGAATTCCTCCGGAAGTTCCTCCAGGAATTCCTCCGGAAGTTCCTCCAGGAATTCCTCCGGAAGTTCCTCCAGGAATTCCTCCAGGAGTTCCTCCAGGAATTCCTCCGGGAGTTCCTCCAGGAATTCCTCCGGGAGTTCCTCCAGGAATTCCTCCAGGAGTTCCTGCAGAAATTTCTCCGGGAGTTCCTCCAGGGATTCCTCCGGGAGTTCCTCAGGAAGTTCCTCCAGGAATTCCTCAGGAAGTTCCTCCACGAATTCCTCCGGGAGTTCCTTCAAAAATTCCTCCAGGAATTCTTCCAGGAATCCCTCCAGGAGTTTCTTCAGTTCCTCCAGAAGTTACTCCGGTAGTTCCTCCAGGAATTCCTCCTTGAGTTCCTCCAAGAATTCCTTCGGATGTTTATCCAGTCCTTCAGAACTCCTCCAGGAATTCCTCCGGAAGTTCCTCCAGGAATTCCTCCGGAAGTTCCTCAACGAATTCCTCCGGAAGTTCCTCAAGGGATTCCTCCGGAAGTTCCTCCGAATTCCTCCGGAAGTTCCTCCGGGAATTCCTCCGGAAGTTTCTCCGGGAATTCCTCCGGAAGTTCCTCCGGGAATTCCTCCGGAAGTTCCTCCGGGAATTCCTCCGGTAGTTCCTCCGGGAATTCCTCCGCAGAAACTCTCGGAGGAATGTCGAGAGGAACTTCCGGAGGAATGTCGGAAGGAACTTCCTGAGGAATTCCTGGAGAAAATTCCTGAGGATTTTCCGGCGGAATTCCTGGAGGAACTTCCGGCGGAATTCCTGAAGGAACTTCCGGCGGTGTTCCTGGAGGAACTTCCGGGAGAATTCCTGGAGGAACTCCCGGAGGAACTTCCGGGACAATGCCTGGAGGAACTTCCGGAGGAATTCCTGGAGGAACTTCTTGGAGTAACTTCCGGACGAATTTATGGAGGAACTTCCTGGAGTAACTTTCGGAGGAATTCCTGGAGGAACTTCCGGAGGAATTCCTGGAGGAACTTCCGGAGGAATTCCTGGAGGAAGTTCTGGAGAAATTCCTGGAGGAACTTCCGGAGGAATTCCTGGAGGAACTTATGGAGGAATTCCTGGAGGAACTTCTTGGAGTAACTTCCGGAGAAATTCCTGGAGGAACTTCCTGGAGTAACTTTCGGAGGAATTCTTGGAGGAACTTCCAGAGGAATTCCTGGAGGAAGTTCTGGAGAAATTCCTGGAGGAACTTCCGGAGGAATTCCTGGAGGAATTTCCGGAAGGAATCCCAAGAAGTCCTCAGGAAGTTTTTCCAGGAATTATTCGGAAGAATTTCCAGGAATTCCAAGGAAGTTTTCCAGGAATTCCGCCGGAACTTCCTCCGGAATTCTTTCAGAAGTTCCCCAGAAATTCTTTTGAAGAATTTCTACGGAAGTTGCTCCAGGACTTCCTCCGGAAGCTTCTTCATGAAGTCCTTTGAAAGTTCCTCCGGAAGTTCCTTCAGGAATTCCTCCGGAAGTTCCTCCAGGAATTCCTCCGGAAGTTCCTCCAGGAATTTCTCCGGAAGTTCCTTCAGAAATTCGTACGAAAGTTCCTACCGGAATTCGTCCGGAAGTTCCTTCAGGAATTCGTCCGGAAGTTCCCTCAAGAATTTCTTCGAAGAAATTGTTTTGGGGGTATCATCAGGAAATCCTCTGAATGTTCCTTCAAGAATTCATTCGAAAGTTTCTCCAGGAATTATGTGGATGTTTCTCCAATAATTTCTCCGGAAATTCCTCCGCAAATTTCTTCACGAATTCCTCCGAAAGATCCTCCAAGAGTTTCTCCGAAAGTGCCTCCAGGAATTCTTGCTTAAATTCCTCCGGGAAGTCCTCTGAAATTTCCTTCAAGAAAGCCTGGAAGTCCCACAAGCAATTCCTGCAAAAATCATTCTAAAGTGTTTTAAGAAAATTCCTCCGAAAGTTTTGTTTAAGATTCTTTCGGAAGTTTCGCCAACTAGTCCCCCAGAATAGTGCAGGAGGATCCTCCAGGAATTCCTCCGGAAGATCCTCCAAGAAATCCACGGAAGTTCTTCCAGTAATTTCCCCGAAAGTTCTTCCAAGAATTCTCCCGAAAGTTCCTCCAGGGATTCTGCAGAAAGTTCATGCAGGAATTCATTCGTAAGTTTTTTTGTGTGTCTTCATTAGCGAGACTTTCAGCCCAAGGCTGGCTCGTCTCCGCCTTTCGTAAGTACATAGTGATCATAGTGATGGGCTATATGCAAAGGCGCGTGTTCGTGTGGTGGCCGATCAATAAAATACTGTGCAGGTTAAGGATCAAAGGCCGGTTCTTCAACTTCAGTATAATCAACGTCCATAGCCCACACTTCGGAAGCACTGATGATGATAAGGACGCATTCTACACGCAGCTGGAACGTGAGTACGACAACTGCCCAAGCCACGATGTCAAAATCATCATAGGAGATTTGAACGCTCAGGTTGGCCAAGAGGAGGAGTTGAGACCAACTATTGGGAAGTTCAGCGCCCACCGGCTGATCTCGAGGCAGCGTTGCCGGAAGAGGGTGAGCTCGATGGGGCCTCTCTTAAGGACTGCTGTAATACAGTCAAAGCAGCCATTAACGACGCAGAGGAGAACAACGTCGGATGAATGGGACGAATTCGACGGAACGATTGGTTCGACGAAGAGTGCAGACAGATTCTGAAGGAGAAGGACGCAGCGCGGGCGGTCGCCCTGCAGCAAGGTACCCGGCAGAACGTGGAACGTTATAGACGAAAGCGGAGACAGCAGACCCACCTTTTTCAGGAGAAGAAACGCCATCTGGAAGAAGCGAGGAGGAGATGGAGCAGCTGTGCCGTTCTCACGAAACACGCAAGTTCTATCAATTCCTGGAGGAACTCTCGGAGGAATGTCGAGAGGAACTTCCGGAGGAATGTTGGAAGGAACTTCCTGAAGAATTTCTGGAGAAAATTCCTGAGGAACTTCCGGAGGAATTCCTGAAGGAACTTCCGGCGGAGTTCCTGGAGGAACTTCCTGGAGGAACTTCCGGGAGAATTCCTGGAGGAACTTCCGGGACAATTCCTGGAGGAACTTTCGGAGGAATTCCTGGAGGAACTTCCGGAGGAATTTCTGGAGGAACTTCCGGAGAAATTCTTGGAGGAACTTTCGGAGGAATTCCTGGAGGAACTTCCGGGAGAATTCCTGGAGGAACTCCCGGAGGAATTCCTTGAGGAACTTTCGCAGGAATTCCTGGAGGAACTTCCGTAGGAATTCCGGGAGCAACTTCCGGAGAAATTCCTGGAGGAACTTCCTGGAGTAACTTTTGGAGGAATTCCTGGAGGAAGTTCTGGGAAATTCCTGGAGGAACTTCCGGAGGAATTCTTGGAGGAATTTCCGGAAGGAATCCCAAGAAGTCCTCAGGAAGTTCCTCCAGGAATTATTCCGGAAAATTTCCAGGAATTCCAAGGAAGTTTTTCCAGGAATTCCTTGAACTTCCTCCTGGAATTCTTTCAGAAGTTTCCCCAGAAATTCTTTTGAAGAATTTCTACGTAAGTTGCTCCAGGAGTTCCTCCGGAAGCTTCTTCATGAAGTCCTCTGAAATTTCCTCCAGGGATTGTTTCGGAAGTACATCCATGAATTCATTCGGAAATAGCACCAGGACTTCTCCGGACAGTTCCTCAAGGAATTCCTCCAGACTTTTCCTGAAAGTTACTACAGATATTCCTGTGACAGTTGCTTCAGAAATTTCTCTGGTTGTTTCAACAGGAATTCTCCATAGAATTTCTCCGATAACTTCCGCAAAGAAGTCCTCCGGAAGTTCCTCCAGAAATTCTTCAGGAAGTTCCTCTACAATTTTTTCCGGAAGTTCCTTCAAAAATTCTTCGGAAAATCCTCCTGGAAATACTTAAAGAGTTCCTACGGAAGTTCCTCCAGGAATTCCTCCGGAAATTACGCCACGAATTCCTCCAGAAGTTACTCCAGGAATTGTTTCGCAAGTACCTCCAGCAATTATTTTGGAAGCGCCAGGAAATCCTCCAGAAGTTCCCTCAATCAACCTTACGAAACATTGTCCAGGAAATTCCGCGGATATTAATCCCGGAATTACTACGGAAGTTCCTCCAGAAATTCCTTCAGTAGTTCCTTCTGAAATTCCTTCAAAAATTTCTCCAGGATCTCCTCCAAAAGTTCTTCCATGAATTCCTCCTGGGGATTCTCCAGGAATCCCTCTGGAAATCCCTCCTTGAATTCCTCCATGAAAAACCTCTAGGAATTTCTGTTAAAGTTCCCTCAGGAATTTCTCCGGAAATCTTAGATGATCCTCTAGTAATAATTCCACAAGTACATTAGAAATATTCTTAAGAAAATCCTTCATAAATTTCTACAAGAATTCCTCCGAAAAATCTGCAATAATTCCTCCAGAAAAGACTAGACGGAGGGCAAGTACCTCCAGAAATGTCTCTGGAAGTTCCTCCAGGAATGCTTCCGACTGTACCTGGGGTAAATTCCCTGATATATCCTTCAAGAATACCTCCATGTCTCTGTAGCAATTCTTTTGATAGTTCATTCCAAAGAATATTGACCACTCGATACTCACTCCGTTGTAAAAATCACAATACTTTCCAAAAAACCACAAGACCCGCCGTGAGTGGTTCCGGACTATGCGAGTTCCAAAAGTTTGGGAAATTCTCCAAAATTCCTTCAAAGTTCCTCCAGAATTCCTCCTAAATTTTTCCAGGAATTCTTCGGGATATTTCTACAGAAGTATTCCCAGGAACTCCTTCTCAAGTTCTTTCAATAATACCTACGGAAAACCATACAATAATTCCTCCGAAAAAGTATCCTCCTTTCGAGAATCCTACAAGATAATTTTGGAAATATTTCTGCGAGTTCTTCCAGGGTATCCTACGATAGCACCTCCAGGAATTCTTCTGGAATTTCTTTCAAATATAACGTTGAAGTTCCTCTAGGAAATCTTGCAAAAGTTTATTCGGAAGAATTTCATGGTAATTCTCCTGGAATTTCTCCGAAAGTCCTCCAGAACATCCTCCAGGAATACTTTCGTAATTCCCTCCAGGAAATACTCCGGAAGTTCATTCAAGAACTCTTCTGGAAGTTACTTCAGGAATTCCTCCGGAAGTTTCTCCAGAAACCTCTGAAAGATCCATAGAAATTTGTCTAGGATTTCGCAGGAAGTTACTCCATGAATTCCTATGGCAGTTACTTCAGGAATTTCTCCATTAGTTTAAACAGGAATTGTTTATAAAATTTCTTCGAAAATTTCTCTAAAAAGTGCTCCAGAAATTCATCTAATAACTCTTCCGGAACATTCTCCAAGAATTTCTCCTGAAATTTCTCCAGAAAGTCTTTGGGAAGTACCTCTTGATAGCCTCTGGAAGTTCCTTACTTCCTACTACCTTCGAAGTCACTGAATTCCTTTGTAATTCCATCAGGGATTCCTCCGGAAGTTTCTCCAGAAATTCCTCCGGTAGTTCCTCCTCGTATTCTTCCGGAAGAACATCCAAGTGATTTTCTGGAAGTATCTTCGGAAGATTCTCCAGGAATTACAAGTTCCTCCAGGTATTCCTCCGTAAGTTTCTGAAGAAATTTCTCCGAAAGTTCATTCAGGAATACTTCCGGCATTCTACAGGAAATTCTCCGAAAGTTTATCTGCGAGTTTTTCCAGGAAATCCTTTGAAAGTTCCTTCAGAATTCCTTCGAAAGTAACTCCAGGAAGTACTATGGAATTTATTTCAAAAAACCATGAAAAAACCATGGACTTCCAATAGCAATATCTGAAAAGTTCATTCGAAATTCTTCCGGCAATTACTACGAAATTCCACCAGGGATTCTTCTGAAAGTTTCCCATGAATTCTTTCGTATGTACCTCCATGGAATTCATACAAGAACTCTTCTAGAAGTACTTTAAGGAGTTACTCCGAAAATTCCTTCAAGCAGTCCTCCGGAAGTTACCTCAATCATTTATCTGGAAATCAACCCTTTAGCAATATCTCCACATAAACACTCGAAAGTTTCTTGAGAAAATCCTCCAGAAATTTCTACAAAAAATCCTCCGTAATAAACTTTTGCAAGAATTCCTAGAGGAACTTCAACGTTATATTTTAAAGAAATTCCAGAGGAATTCCTGGAGGAGCTATCGTAGGATATCCTGGAAGAACTCGCAGAAATATTTCCGAAATTTTCTTGTAGGATTCTCCAAAGGAGGATTTTTTTCCGGAGGAATTATTGTATGGTTTTTCGTAGGTATTATTGAAAGAACTTGAGAAGGAGTTCCTGGAAATATTTCTGTAGAAATATCCCGAAGAATTCGTGGAAAATTTTGGGAGAAATTCCTGGAAGAACTTTGAAGGAATTTTGGAGAATTTCCAAACCTTTTGGAACTCGCATAGTCCGGAACCACTCACGCAATCCCGCAGTCTTGTGGTTTTTTGGAAAGTATTGTGATTTTTACAACGGAGTGAGTATCGAGAGGTCAATATTCTTTGGAATAAACTTTCAAAATAATTGCTACAGAGACATTATTTTATTCTTGTAGGATATATCAGAGAACTTACCCGAGGTACTGTCGGAAGAATTTCTGGAGGAACTTCCAGAGACATTTCTGGAGGTACTTGCTTCGTCTAGTCTTTTCCGGAGAAATTATTGCACATTTTTCGAAGGAATTCTTTTAGAAATTTATGAAAGATTTTCTTAAGAATCTTTCTAATGTACTTGTGGAGTTATTGCTAGAGGATCATCTAAGATTTCCGGAGAAATTCCTGAGGGAACTTTAACAGAAATTCCTAGAGGTTTTCATGGAGGAATACAAGGAGAAATTTCAGAGGAATTCCTGGAGAATCTCCAGGAGGAATTCATGGAAGAACTTCTGGAGGAGATCCTGGAGAAACTTTTGAAGGAATTTCAGAAGGAACTACTGAAGGAATTTCTGGAGGAACTTCCGTAGTAATTCCGGGATTAATATCCGTGGAATTTCCTGGACAATGTTTCGGAGGATTGATTGAGGGAACTTCCT
Organism: Armigeres subalbatus; assembly: GCF_024139115.2. Lineage (NCBI taxonomy): Eukaryota > Metazoa > Arthropoda > Insecta > Diptera > Culicidae > Armigeres > Armigeres subalbatus. The sequence goes on along the minus strand of NC_085139.1, from coordinate 249,529,558 downwards.
AGGATTTTCTGACGCTTCCAAAATAATTGCTGGAGGTACTTCCGAAACAACTCCTGGAGGAACTTCCGGAGGAATTCGTGGCGTAATTTCCGGAGGAATTCCTGGAGGAACTTCCCTAGGCCGGAGGCTATGCTGGAGGTACATCCGAAAGACCTTCTGGAGAAACTTCCGGAGGATTTCCCGGAGGATCTTCCATTCCTGGCAGAAATTCCTGGTAGAACTTCCTGGCAGAACTTCCGTGGAATTTTTGAAGGAACTTCCGGAAGAATTTGTGGAGGAACTTCCTGAAGAATTTCTGGAAGAACTTCCGGAGGACTTCTGTGAGGAAGCTATCGGAGAAATTCTATGGAGAATTCCTGTTGAAACTACCAGAGAAATTTCTGAAGCAACTGTCACAGGAATTTCTGTAGTAACTGTCAGGGAAATCCTGGAGGAATTCCTTGAGGAACTGTCCGGAGAAGTTCCTGGTGCTATTTCCGAATGAATTCATGGATGTACTTCCGAAACAATTCCTGGAGAAACTTTCAGAGGACTTTATGAAGAAGCTTCCGGAGGAACTCCTGGAGTAACTTCCGTAGAAATTCTTCAAAAGAATTTCTGGGGAAACTTCTGGAAGAATTCCGGGAGGAAGTTCCGGCGGAATTCCTGGAAAAACTTCCTTGGAATTCCTGGAATAATTCCTGGAGGAACTTCCTGAGGACTTTTTGGGGGAATTTCCCGAGGAATCCTTGGAGGAAGTTTCCAGAGAAATTCTATGAAGAATTACTGTTGAAACTACCAGATAAATCTCTGAAGCAACTGTCCCAGGAATCCCTGCAGAAACTTCTGGGGAAATTCTGGAAGAATTCTTTGAGGAAGTTCCAGAGGAATTCTTCTTATTCTTATTGGCATTACATCGCACACTGGGACATTTCCGCCTCGCAGCTTAATGTTCATTAAGCCCTTCCACAGTAATCAACTGTGATGTTTCTATGCCAGGTTAGCATTTTCGCATTCGTGTATCATGAGGCTAACGCGATGACACTTTTATGCCCAGAGAAGTAGAGCAAATTTCCAACCGGAAATTTCCTAGACCGGACCGGGAATCGAATCCAGCTACTCTCAGTATGCTCTTGCTTTGTAGCCCCGCATCTTACCGCACAGTTTAGGAATTTCTGAAGTAATTTACAGAAATTTCTTCTATGAACTGCCGGAGTATTTCCAGAAGGTACTTACGAAAGAACTCCTGGAGGAACTTTAGGGGAATTACTGGATGAAGTTTTGTAGGAATTTCTGGATGAACTTACGGAGGACGTCTTGAAAAAAATGTGGAGGAATTCCATTAAAATTCTGCCAGAAGGACTTCGAAGTGTTCGAGAAGGAAATTTCTGAGGACTTCCCGGATGTACTTTCTGTAGAATTACTGGATGAACTTTCGGAGAAATTACTAGAGGAACTTCTGGAGGAATTCTTGTAGAAATATTTGGAGGATGTTTTTAAGAAACTTTCAAATGTACTTTTGGAGATATTGCTAGAGGAACTGGTAAGATTTCTGACTGTAGGAACTTCGGAGAAATGCCCAAAGATTCTTCTGGAGGAATTCTTGGAGGTACTTCAGGGGAGTTTCTGGAAGAACTTTTGAAGGAATTCGTGGAGAAACTTCTGGAGGAATTTCTGAAGGAGCTCATGGAGGAACTCTTGAAGAAACACCCGGGGAATTCCTGGAGTAACATCCGCAGAATATCCTCGAGGGAGTCCGGGAAGACCTTCCGGAGGAATTTCTGGATAAACTTTCAGAGGAATTCTTGGAGGAACTTCTGCTGGAATCAATGGAAATACTTCCGGTAAAATTTCTTTCGGAAGTTGTTATGGAATTCCAGAAGGAAGCTCTGGAGCTAAAAAAACAAGGGATTTATTTCCTGGAAAATATAATGATTTTCATTTTTTCTTAGAAGTCTCTTGAAAATTTTCAAACTTTTTAGCGATATCCAAAAAATGTCTGATATTTATACAAAAACGCCCAATATCTACAGGGAATTTCCACCCATTTTGTTAGTGAATTTTCAAAAATATTAAGGAATTGTTAAAATTATACTAAAAAAACAGAGATAATTTAAAACATGCCAATGCAAAGAAATTCTCATGAATGTGTATATTTCGTGATATTCTGAAATCCTATTAAAATCTCACATATTTCCAGTAAATCCCTGAATTGTTTACGATTTTTAATTTATCTTCAACGTCCAAAAACTCATTTATTTAGATCCTAAGGATATCCTGAATACTGCAGAAGGCTTCAGGAATTTATCATCATTTACAATTTTTATAGCAGCTCAAAACCATTTTATTAACCATATATTATTTTGAAACCTATCCGCTTGGTGGTGTTAGTATATATGGCGATACTCGTTTGGTTCGAATCCGTAATATTTAGAAAGTTGTCGTCGTCATCAAATTTGTTGATGAAGAACATATTATTCGAGACGAGCCAGTCTCGGGATGAAAGTCTCGGTAATAAAGAATTAAAAAACATGTTATTTTTTAGTTCATTCGCTTGGTGGCGCAAGCTCCTCTGCAAGACCCTCCAGGAATTACTACGGAAGTTTCGCTAGCAATTTCTCCGGAAGTTCCTCTTGGAATTCTTTCGGACATTCCTCTGGGAATTCCTCCGCAAATTCTTCTAGTAGTTCGTCTGGAAATTCCTCCAGAAACTCTTTCAAAAGTTCCTTCGGGAATGCCTATGGAAGTTACTCCGGTAATTCCACCGGAAGTTTATCTGGAATTTTCTCAAGAATACCTCCGGGAATTCCTCTGGAAGTTTAAAAAAAAATTCTTCAAAAATTCCTCAAGAAATTCCCTCGGTAGATCCTTAGGAAGTTCTTCCAATAAAACTTCTGGAAGTTGCTCCGAAAATTTCTTGAAGTTCTTCAGGGAATTTCTATAATAATTCATTTGAAAGCTTCCGGAATTTACTCCAGGCATTCCTCTAGAAGTTCCTCTGTGGATTGCTCCGGAAATTCCGCTCGGAATTCCAACGGAATTTCCTCTGGGAATGTCTCTAGAATTCTTCTGGAAGTTTTTTTTTAGAAATTCCTGCGGAAGTTCCTCCAAGAATTCTTCGGGAAGTTCCTCTAGACAATCCTCCGGAAGATTCTACGAAAATCTCTACGGAAGTTGCTCAGAGAATTGAGAATTTTTAAGTTCTTCAGGGAATCCCTACCGAAGCCCCTCCTCTTGGCATTTTCCGGAAGTTCCTCTAAGAATTCCATTGATAGTCCCTCTGGGAATTCCTCCGACAGTTCCTCTAGGAATTCCCTTAAAATTTCATCTGGGAATTCTTCTGGAAGTTCGTCTTAGAACTTCTTGGACGTTATTCTGGCAATTCTTCTGGAAGTTATTCTGGAAATCCTTCAAGTAGCTCCTCCGGGACTTCCTTCGGAAGTTCCTCAAAGAATTCTTTAGGGAATTCATCCAGAAATTTCAGCAGTATTCCTCCGTTAAATGCTCCTCTGGGAACTTCTTCGAAAGTTCCTCAACAAATGACTCCAGAAGTTCTTTAGCAAATTTCATCGGGTGCTCTTCAGGAAATTCCTCCAGAAATTCATCCGGAAGTTCCTCCGGTAATTCTTCCGGACATACTTTAGGAAATTCATTCAAAAATTCCTTTGGAAGTTCTTAAGCAAATGCCTACAGAAGATTATCCAGAAGTTCCTCTGGGAAGCTCTACGAAAGTTCGCTTAGGAATACCTCCAAAGGTTCTTACGTGAATTCATCCGTAAAATTCCCCTATAATTTCTCCAGAAGCTCTTCATGATATTCCCATGGAAGCTGTTCCGGACTCCTCTTGGAATTCTTTTGTTCTTCTTGGAATTCCTTTGAAAATTCCTTTGGGAATTCCTTCAGAAATTCCACCCTGAAAATTCGTACAAAATTTCCTCTGGGAATTCCTCCGAAATTTCTAAGGAAATTACAACGAAAATCCCTCCGAAAGATCCTTCGATATATTCTATTGAAGTTCTTCAGGAAATTCATACGGAAGTTTCTCTTGGAATTCTTTCAAAGGTTCATCTAAGAATTCCCCCAGAAGTTCATCTGAGAATCCCCATGGAAATTCCTCTAAAATTTCCTTCGGCAGTTCTTCGAGAAATTCATCCGAAGTTCCTCGAAAAATTCCTGCGGATATTGCTCCGAAATTCTCTCCGGAAGTATTTCTCTTGAAGTTCTTCTTACCAATTTAACCCCATGATTTAAGGATATCACTGAATATTTTGAGGCGAAGCAATTCTAAAAATAACTGTAGTACATGTTACCGTTAACTCGATAATTATAGATAAATCAACGAATACACGATAACGATAACGTTGAATTAACGTTCACTTTATCGCCAACGAAGCATTATCGTACAACCGTTATCGTCATCGTAGTGGACGTTAAATTAACGATGATAATTTATCTATTAACAACCCTGCATGAACACCTCACCAGGAAAAGAACATCTGAGGTCCACCGTCTGACCGAGATTAAAACATTGCAAGATCGCTTTGGTGAGCAAAGTTTAGGGTCTGTTGCTTTTCCTCTGACCAAGATGCAATTAGGGCGCTCGTATCAAATAAGGTTATCAAATTTTATCGTACTGTATATAGAATAGTTAGAATATCAAATTTAGTTTTAAGTCTTTTTTTCATTAAACAAATCCTTGCTCAGGCTACTATGTAGGATTAACTTCCCCGGTGCGAACACTTTAATTATATAAAGAAATTAATAATTCTTAAGATCAAGGGCCATGTGGTCAACAACTTATAATGTAAAATTATTGTTAAAACAAATACTAGAAAATAAATACAAATTAATCGTTAAAAATCGAAGTTTCGTGTGAAAAATCGAAAAAAATGCTCATGAAAATATCTAAAAAAAATGTCTGGAGAACATCCGGTGAAGTTCAGAACAAGTTTCTTACGAATTTGATTAGAATTTCCTTTGCTTGATTAGAATGTTGAGCATTTTGAACTTTCTTTGAAAATGTTATAATTTACCTCGACAACTTGAGAAAAATCCCGTGGAGTTTTAGTAGAATTACTTCTTCAGTCTCATTTTCAGTGAAAATTCAAGTAAGAAAGTGCTGCGTGCAGAGAAGTATTTTCGTGGAAATTCAGAAAAAAATCGTGAAATATAATGAAAAATAATTTTCCTTAGAAAGTCAAAGAAGTACTATTGTGGTTTTGCTTGTGTGAATATAAAAGAATCCCAATAAAGCATTTCCTGATTAAAATAAAAAGATTAAGATTACCCGTGAAAATTATAAACCATATCCCGTGAAAATTTGTGTAGCACGCTCTAGTCTGATTATAAAGCTGCAGAAAAAGAAATAGGCATCATCCACAAAGTACGTCACGCTTCTAAGTGGGAGCGAGGGGGGTTAGTGTTCCGAGCAGCGTGGCGATCTATATAAAATTTTAAAGGTTTAATACAAAAAGTGTAACGGAGCAAAACCAATTATAAAAAAAACCTTAGCATGTACAAAAGACTGCGCGAAAAAGTGTCTAATAAAAAAATGTAAGTTTCTCCAGAGACTAGCCCACAGGCAAGCTTGCGGCCATTACCGCTCGCGGAGAATTGGGTACACGGTTCGAGGCCACGGTTGCGCCCCACGCTTGGCAAGCCGTTCTGCACCTAGTCAGCCCACCTCGCTCGCTGCGTTCTACGCCTTCAAGTACCTGCCGGGTTGGTCGAAAACACCACCTTTGCAGGGTTGCTGTCTGGCATTCTTGCAACATGTCCTGCCCATCGTACCCTTCCCTGGGTTCGCCGTAGAGTTGATCATGCTCGTGGTTCATACTTTCCCGCCACACACCTTTCTGCATACCGCCAAAGAAGAAGACCACCTCTATCGTAACACTGTTTCTCAGACGAGCCCTGTCGCACTCGGTTTTGCTCACTAGCATATACTTAGTCTTCGATGCATTCACCTCGGTCCAACTTTTGCTGCTTCACATTTCAGGTGGTATTTTGCAAGGTGTTTTTGTACATATTTAGCAAGGTAGATTGAGTTTACCACCTTAATATTATTGTGAAACTAAACAGAACACTCTGGCGGTGGGGTGATTTGTTCTAAAATCTCTTTCTTTCATCAATATCTCCTTGCACCTTATTCTGTGTGATCATTTTTACACCATCTGATAAGCTATTATTACCAGATACCTTTTATTGCATTATGCACCTTTCGCACCTCGCACCACGCCACCACTTTGGACTATTATGCACCTTTGTCATTCCGTGCCCCCCCTTCATATGATCGCTGTGCACGCTAGTGTTCTTCAAAGTTAATATGAAGTACGCTGACTTGAAGTCAATTGAACTTTGAATCGGGGCATACGTTAAAGGCCGCTGACCTTTTCCATGCGGCGTTTGATTCCAAAATGCGCCATGAACGTGTCGTCAGTTATGAAAACTTCAAGTCTATGGTTGGCAATGCAAAGAACAATGTTGACGTACTTCATATGCAAGCAACTGACTTCTTCAATGCTCACCGTTTTGGAGTATGCGATAAACCACTGCAAGCCACGCCCGTACGTGGATTCCATGCGAAAAGTGGTGTTTGAAAAAAAAAGTCGTTTTGAACTTGGATACGCAAACAATATCAACAGTAAAGACCTTAAATACTGCTAGTTGTTTTCCAAGAAGGAATTAATGTTGGTTATAAAGGATTCATCCTCTTTTGATTTGATACAAATGTACGTTGGCAAAATGCTCCTCAAGGAATTGAAGGAGAAAAGAAAACTTCTTTAATGAAAGTGGTTCAACCTGTTGTTACCGAAGAGGAAAAATCGTTTTTCATTGATCGTCCGACGAAGCAAGAAGGTCCTGATTAATTTTTGTTCTTGTTTCATACTTTGAATAAATTTTATCGCCATAACATGTCACAATAATTGAGTTTTACAGAAAAAAAACGGGTTTGCTAAAGGGTTCCCCTTTATCACATTTTTATGGTCCTTTAATATTTTAATTATGTCACAGTTTCATTCTCTTATTCACGTTATATTTGAAGAGGTTCTGGACAATATAATACCTCCCCTCTTCTTTCATGGACAACCGTCCATATATTCTGAAAGTAGGGAAAGACCTTGCATACTTACCAGCCACCCTTCTAAAATATTTACGTGGATTGTAGATGACCCTAAAAGCATGGTATATTTTATGGACGGACCTCAGGAAACATCACGCAGTGCTATGTGTCTTTTTATGTGATTGTTATATCTCTTTTTTTAGTGTGACAAATATGCGTCCATTTATCCCGGTGTGACAAGTATGCGTCCATTTGTTCGAATGTGACAAATTGACTTCAGATTTTTTTCGAGTTTTCTAGAATAAAACCTGTGTTTTGACAAAATATTTCAAAAACACGTATCAAATTATGACGTTAGACATCAAAACCTCAAAAATGTTAAAATGTAACATGTGACATTTATGCGTCCAACGGCAGTATAGTGACTGCATCCAGTCGCCATTTTTGTTAATGTTCTAGGTTCGAATCCCGTTGCGGTCATAAAATTTTTGTAATTGCTTAACGAAAATTTTCGCGAAAAGTGAGTGAGGCGTAAAAGTGATGAAACGAAAAAAGAAATTTATCAAGTAGGCACGATTTTCGTTTATCTTCTAGGTTCGCTCTAGAGAAAAGAGGGATGGGAGAGAGATGTTTTTCACTACAAACTCCGAAAAAAGATTCTCCTCCGACCCGAAAATCGCTTGATTTCGTCTCATCGAAACGAAAAGTACGAACCCTGGTTAACTGTTATACGTTGTACTTTTGCTTGCGACGATATCATGACAAGTGGAAAATTTAAGAAATTATGTTTTTATATTGCCTTGCTGTCTGTCAATAACTTTTATGAACATACTAGCTTTATGTACCCGGCCTTGCTCGGAATTGCCAGTTTGATTCGCAGTTTTTTTTTCACAATCGGAAAATGAATAAACCAATTGGTCAACAGGATAATTGCGTTTTCTTATCGATACTTCATCATTTGATCAGAAGAAGGCAGATTTCATTTGAAAACATTGACTGGTTTTGAAGAAGGGAGCAAACCCATAATCGCCATATTCCGGGCAAACGTTTATTTCTAAAGAAGGAAAACATCCACCGATGCCTTATTCCGGGCAAACGTCTATTTTAAAGAAGGGATCACATTCACCATCCAGAAGGAAACACATTAATCATTGCTTGTCACTGGGCAACCATAATTTCGATAAATGGTTAAATTGATCGATAACTAAACAATACAATAATGGGTTCAGAAGTTAGGCTGGAGCATACACACAAACATACAAACATTGAGTTTTATATATCTCGGGTACTTATTCAAAAGGACGTATGTGATTTTGTAAACAAAGATGCATACGTCGATTTGTCAAATATGATGGCACTCCTACGCAAACCAACACAACGAACATGTAGCCGAAACCTCCCCTACCTGTATGTGGCGATGGTTTGCGTGGGAGTGCTATCAGATTGCAGAAATCAACGTTTAAATTTTTGTTTACAAAATCACATACGTCACATACGTTGAATAAGTATCCGAGATATATAGATAGCTAATAGCTATATGTATTCGGCTTTGCTAGGGACTGAAAAGTAAATTATTCAATTAAAATGTCCAATGCTGTAGCACAAAACCCACAGAGGTAGATCTACCGCTCATAGAATTGTTCCTTTGTATCAATCTATTTTTATATATTTGTTTGGCCCTTCTACCTTTTCAATAAACATCTTCCAAAATAGAGAATAAGTGTACCAAATCTGGTTGTAATTTATCCTGGGAGTTACACTGAATTGCTCATTTTTTTAAAGACAACCCTTCCCCATAACTTCCCTTTTTCCCCAATGACCCTCCCACCTCCTTTGTTATCTTCTCCTTGGGATAGAAAATGTACACCAATTTTGGTTGAAATCGGTCCTGGGAGTTAGGTGTTACACTGAATTGCTCTTTTCTAAATACAACCCTTCCCCTTACCATCCCTTTTTCCCAATGATCATACCACCCTTTGTTATTTTCTCCTTAGGATAGAGAATGTGTGTACCAAATTTGGATGAAATCGGTCCAGGGGTTCAAAAGATACACTGAATTGCTTGTTTTCTGAACAATACCCCTCCCCAGCCCCCTCCCTCTTTACCAAATTACACTTCCATATGATCGACTACTCTTAGTGAATATGTGTACAAAATTTGGTTGATATGGGTACTGGGGTTGGGAGTTACACTGAATTGCTCGTTTTATAAAGACAACCCCTCCCCATACCCTCCTTTTTTACAATGACCGCCCCACCCTTTGTTATCTTTTTGTTTAGGGTAGAGAATGTTTGTATCAAATTTGGTTGAAATCGGTGCAGGGGTTCAGAATTTACTCTGAATTACCCGTTTTCTGAACCATACCCTCCCTCCAGACCCTCCCCCTTTCAAAGATTACACTCTCATATGGTTGTCTCCTTATATTGAATATGTGTACAAAATTTGATTGAAATCGGCCCTAGGAGATGCAAGTTACACATAATTGTTCGTTTTCTAAACAAAACCCCTCCCCCTTTTCTAAATGACCCTCCCACCCCCTTTGTCAACTTCCCCTGAGGATAGAGAACGTGTGTACCAAATTTGGTTGAATTCGGCCAAGTGGTTCAGAAGTAGTTAGCGAACATACATACATAGATTGATTTTTATATATATAGATTGCGTTACCTCTGTTTGAACCGTTTCCTGCCGGTCGGTATCCTCGGTGGTGTTGGTGGACACGATCGGGCCGGAATCTTCGATAACTTTGCCATCCTCGAACTTGAGCTGCCGCTGGACGCGCGTTTCGATCTGCCGGGTGGTGATCAGTTCCGTTTTCCGCTTCTTGATGATCTCCTCTGAAACATTGGAAAGAATGTAAATAAAACGTTATTCGCTGATTACCAGTTCAAGGTGTACCTACAGTAGCTTAGTTGATATAATAGTTATTTTTTAAATAGTGTTCTACATTTTTGTATTTTAATTTGTATTTTTTATAGACGCGCTACCTTTCATCTACTCACCAACTGATATAAATTTCATTGCGGTTTTTTTTTCTTTCCCAAAAAAAATTTACTCGTTTTTTTGTAAAAAGTAGGACAATTCAAAACTTGAGTTAACAAAAAGTGAATAATAATTTTACTCAGTTGTGGTGAGTAGGTGAAAGTTAGCGTGTGACGCTTGTGCGGATGCAACACAACGGTTTATTTGATGCAACATTTTTGCTCTTGTGTGCACGAAGTCATTCGCCTTTATGTAGTCTATAATACAGATACGACGTGTCGCATGCCGAGCCGCTACAACAGAGAGACTTGCTCTCTTTAGCAGAAGAAACGAACCCTCGCCTGTCTAAAAGCGTGTTGGCAATTTGAACAAAGTGTAGGTATTGCATAGATGCAGCAGGTGAAGAATTTTGCATTGCCTCTCAACATTACTGTTCTCAATGAAGTAATCAGCGATTTTGAATTATTGAATTACGTGAATTTTATTTCATCACCAAATTACACTTCAAATATAATATGCAGAGGAGGTGTTACGCTGCTACATACATTAATACCATGATTGTTAAATATATTTCAGTCTGAGAGCTTCAATGTGAACCAATGTCACTCTCTTCAAATCTAATTATATCTCAGAATAGGCTTGTTATTCCACCACCTTTAGCAATTCACCACCTATTTGATACACTTGAGAAAAAATCAGCAAGTGGTAGTGACTATTTAGTGTTTTTGTTAGCCATCATTATTATAAGTGACCGATGCATAGGGGCCGTACACATATTACGTAAGCACGGTGGGGGGTGGGGGTGGGGGGTTAGGTCAATATCTTACGCTCCATATAAATAAAAAAATATTTGTATGAAAAAAATCTTACATGGGGGGACGAGGGGTCGAAAAATCCAGAAAAATTGCTTACGTAATAAGTGTATGACCCCATAGTTATGGTGGATACTGCACTATAGATATGCAAATAACGAAAAAAATGACCTTCTGAATTGATTTATATTTCAAACGCAATTCGTCACGCAATTCAGATAGCAATGGTGCTTAAAAACGATCGGAGATCCGCAATTGGGTCACGATCAGGTCGATTTAGTTTTTTGTGTATGTTCGTCCACGAAATGGATCGAACAAGTGGAAGCTACCTACATTGTGGGTGACTCACCGACCTACGGTAATGTTTTAGCGTTTCAGTTTGCTATGCTCTGTTCGACTATCGGGCGGTCAAATTAGCACTGCAGCACACGCTTTCCGCTCTGATCACACGGTTACATGTGACATAAATGACAGATCGACTCACTCTAAGTCTGACCTACGCAAAATTGCGTCGAATATCATTCAGTTTTGTTCAAAATGGGATAATCCAAAAACTGAGTAAAAGATAATACAGTCAAACCTCCATGAGTCGATATTGAAGGGACCATCGACTCATGGAAATATCGAGATGTGGAATAGAAAATCCTCGGGAAGCTGTTTGAAGGGACCATCACAATAGCCCAGAAAATATTTTTTAATATGGCATAATTTGCTTCCATGAGTCGATATCGAGTCATAGAACATCGACTCATGGAGGTTTAACTGTACTTTAATAAAATGATGTTTGAGCTAAAATTAGAAATATGTTTACCGTAAAATATACTCAGATAGATATGTAAAATTTAGTCATCAGTCATTTAAAAGTACAAGATGGAAGATCATTGTTTACTGTCACGAAATCACCATTTTATTGAATTAGTATCCTTTGCTCAAATTTTAAGTTACCTTATTTTTAACGCAAAAAAGTCGGATTTGAGTAGGTCAGGCTTAGCGTGTTTGATAACGGATTGAGTCACATTGTTCAGGGTAACCTAATGCTACTGGCAATGTAGACGCAACAAGGTGACGCTATGCGACACATCAGCGACAATTCAGTGCAATTTACACGTAAAATATTCAAAGTTTCAACGATAATCTTTTTTTTTTTGAAAAATTAAAAACAGATAATTAGTTTGACTGTCCATCGGAAATTACTTTGAATTCCCATTCAAAACTAGTTTGAATTTCCTCGGGAAAACTGTTTGTACTTCTAAAAGAATGTGTTTTGACCGTTTCAATGGAATATCCTTTAAATAGGATGTTCATTAAAATTTCAAAAGGAAGGAAATGGAATTTCTGCCGAAAATATAGAGAAATATCGAACGGCTTAAAAATCCTTTTAATTTTCTCGATGTAATCTTTGATAAATATAACAAAAGAAACCACCTGGAACTTTTCGTAGGAAACTGTACGGTTCTTGTGCGGTGGTGAAATGTTGATCCTTTTTCGTCGGTGAAAAGGGGACGCATGGTGGTTGTTGAAAAATGGTTGCATAGAACAACATGGACATTGTTGTTACATGGTTCAAAATGATTGTCTCTTCGATGAGTCACTACTTTTTTTCAATTGAATATTATTGTTATTTTAGTTCTGCATCGTATGAATGAAACAATAATAAAATCGTTCTTTGACAACTGTCTCATAATTATAAGATTGTGTTCGGGCTAACTTGTGTTCGACAGTTCGGTTTGACCACCTTTTGATCGACGAATATTCGAAGTGAGATAGAAACAAACGAAACAGACCAACCAGATCAATAATAACAACAAAACATTCATAAAAAGTGTTTAAAAGTGAATTTGATGATAACCAACGTAGTGTCATGTTAGTGAAACCTATCCGAAAGAATTTTTAGTGACGACGTGAAAAATATTGAGATAAATACGAGAAAAATAATGCGTGCAAATGTGAAGTACCTACTTAGTAGTGTGGTGAAAGTTGTATCAGTGGAAAACGGATTCAAAATCCAAGTCAGCAATGAACTTAGAGGGGATAAGCAGCGGACAGATCTGGTGCGGTTGCGGACATTTACAAACGAAGGAAACGCAGACATGTGCGAAGAAAAGAGTACTGGACCGAAGAAGTTACATTTGGTGTGGCGTGTGGTCCGATTTCGTCCGGCGGAAAAGGCGGTGAATCGTTGAAGCTCGTGGCAATGCTAGTGAATGTCAAAAGGAGCTATAATAGTTGAAGTGAAAAGTGATCTAGAGGCTATATTTGCGTATTGTAGTACAGTTATTGATTGGCTCCTCCTTATAGCCGTGCGGTAAGACGCGCGGCTACAAAGCAAGACCATGCTGAGACCGAATTGAAAATTGTCTGGACATCCCTGGGCATAAAAGTATCATCGTGCTAGCTTCATGATAATACGAATGCAAAAATGGTAACCTGGCTTAGAAACCTCGCAGCTAATAACTGTGGACGTGCTTAATGAACACTAAGCTGCGAGGCGGCTCTGTCCCAGTGTGGGGATGTAATGCCAATAAGAAGAAGAAGAAGTGTTATTGATTGAATCAGTACAAAAACAATTTCTATTATACGCTCTTCGTAAATTAGGTTGGACGTCATTTCCTCTTCCATCTTATGGGCTAGGAGAACCGGATGAATGCTGTCATCAGAGAAAAAGTAGAATCACTAAAATTGACTACGGCAAGGTATAGACAACGCAATTCAAAATAATTTAAAAAATTACAAGCTGATTTATTTTTGAAAAAGGTGTATTACACGAGATTAGAAATTCAATAAACATCAAAAATTTTACTTTTTCCAGGATTAATTCGAGAAAAATATTTATTATCATGAACAGTCACATCAGAACAGAACATATATGTACAATGTTGATAATCAAAAGTCTAACCCGGTGCTTCAAATTATTTTCAAATACATATCATTTTGAAATTTAAAAAAAATGTTTACATAATTGCATCCCATATCTCGCTGTGGAAATTTTTCCGTGATTCTATTTTTTTCTTTTTTGTCATTTCTCCTGGCGTATGAAGCACGTTGTATGCTTATAAACATACAAACATTGAAGGAGCGTCGAGAATCGGCAACGGTTTCATTTGTTAACGATATAGTTTCTCAACGTGTTGGTTCAACTGAAATTTTATCGAAATTACATTTTTACATACCTTCTCGGCTACTTCGACATAGAACATTCTTTTTTAGCCAACCACTCCCGAACAAATTACGCCAAATTTGGGCCTCTCAACCGAGAGATGTTAAGGCTCAAGACTCCATCACAATGCACAATGGGGAAATCCGATTCCAAAGGTGGAAAAAATTGATAACTTTCTTCACGAACAACTTACAGAAGAGATCAAGAGCTTATTCGAAAGATAATTTTGCAAAGAATTCAGTAAGTGCTGTTTCATGGACGTGGAACGCTTCTGTATGTAGTTAGCGAGCTCGTTTTGCCCTAATGCCCCATATATCGCGAGTTTCCAAACTATTTGTCATTTTATCTTTAAGACATTGAGCTAAAATTGTGTTTATCTCTTCACTGTGGATCCACAGAAGGGCACTAAATGTATTTTGTTGGTAAAAGTTGGAAATTTAGGGATTTTGGGGTCAAATAAGCATCAAAGTGTATTGTATGTGCAATTTTCATGTATTCTGTAAAAAATAATAATATTTACAGATAAGTGTTGATATTATTGTTTCAAAGTGTTGAACAGATATTGACAAATGTTTGCCGAACAAAAATTAATGAAGTAAATCGTTTCACAAATGTTTTATTTGGTTATTTAATGAGTAAAAAACGATTTTTAAAAACTTTTGAATAGCACCGATGCCAAACATTTCCAAGCCATACCCGATAGCACAACTAGACAAGAATAGTCATATGTTATGAGTCTTGATGTGATCATAGATAGGAGGTGATGGGAGATACTCTTTTTTCTTACCTTTTTGCCCAAATTCCCCTATGAAACAATATAGCTCAATGATTCTGAGCAAGGAAATGATGTAGTAATGTTAATTTAATTGATATTTTCCAATTATATAACGAAAATAACAAATAATCATATAATTCATTAAAAATATTGAATTATAGGGGATTTAGGGGTCATACAGCTCATATAATGTAATTTTTTATACAAAACAAGATAACTTTTCTCACGAGCGACTCACAGATAAGATTGAGGGCTTACTCAAAAGCGAATTTTCCAAGAAATTCAGTGAGACATGTTTTATAAACGTGAGACACTTCTGTATGTAGTTATTAAGCTAGTTTTGCCCCAATGTCCCATTGGGGACAATGTTTTGCAATGTTTTGAAAATTAATGACTGTATCGCTTGTTTGTAATAGTGAGGCAATTGGTACGGAAAAGTGCAGCAGCGATAAATAAATTGTGTTTACAACTGAGGTGGGTGTTATATCATAACACATGTTCACGGTGTATCAAATATATGGGTATTTACCGGTTAAAATTTTTGTATACACCACTTGGAATGTAACAGTAGCTTACATAACATGTGTAACTATTTATTTCTGGTTTATTTGTTCAATCCGACAAACAGCAATGATTTTTTCCAATAAATAAATCTGGCAACGGTGAAGAGATGATTATGTTCTTGTGTATGCACACCTTTGTTTGCGTGTTGGCGTGGACGTGGCTGGCGTATACGTTGTATTGTTCGGATTGAATGAAGTTGCATCGCGTAGATTTTGTTCTCACCATTTCACGTATTGCGCTAGTGAATTTGAGTCTTTATTGCATTTACAATACAGTCGTCAAATATGTCTCTCACTTCGATTTTTGGAAAGCAGTTTTCGACAGTTTTTGGACGTGAAGTGAATTAATCGGTAGTCAAGGTTGAAGAAAAAGGTGAAACTCAGTTAGTGAATATGTTTAAGGAGTGATTAAATCTAGGAAACAGTGGGAAAAGATCAAATGAAAAATCAAGTGCGTGTGTATGTGTTTGCTCCGAACGTTCGGTGTTAGTATGCGTTCGATTAAAATGCGAATATCGGTCTAGGAAAAAAGCAGTTTTCAGCGTTTTTCCAGCAATTCCTCAGTAATTGTTAGTTTGGATAAGTGAAAAATTAATATAAAAATGTAATGAATATGCAATGATTGAGGTAAGTCACCAAATAGCCCCAAAATATTGAATTTAGTTCAAAACTTTATTAGTATTAGTGCAGATTCGAATAAAATCATCGTCATCATCGGATTGATTACGGTTTATAGTGCCTTAACAGTCAACACTACGAAACTATTGACTTAAGAACACGTAAAAATTACGCAATGATGCAAATCGCGAGTCGAATCATGGACGATTCTCTGGACCTTGAGTCGGGTGAGGTTTGCCTCGCGCTTGTTTTGAATCGTGGATGAGCTTTGAGAATTTGTGTTTTTACCAACACTGCACATAAAGCGTACAAGCCCAAGTCCTGGTATTAGGAGGGACGCTAAACAGACCTGCCACGACGAGGTCCTAAGTATGGGTTATGCGCAGGCTCAATAAGCCGTCTTTCAATGCAATCATTGCAAACGACATAGAAGACAATACGACTCGATACAATCAGCAACGACCTAGGCGACAAATAAAGGATCACGATCGGAAGCTTGGAACATGGAACTGCATGTCGCTAGGTTTCGCAGGTTGCGACAAGATGATGTACGATGAATTACATCTCCGCAACTTCGACCTCGTAGCACTGCAGGCGATTTGGACAGAAAGTGTGGAAAAGCGGGCATCGCGCGGCTACCTTCTACCAACGCTGTGGCACCACTAACGAGCTGGGAACCGGCTTCATAGTGCTGGGAAAGATGCGCCAACGCGTGATTGGGTGGCAGCCAATCACCGCAAGGATGTGCAAGCTGAGCATAAAAGGCCTATTCTTCAACTATAGCATCATCAACGTGCACAGTCCACACGAAGGGAGACCCGACGACGAGAAAGAAGCGTTCTATGCACAGCTGGAGTAGACATACGATGGATGCCCACGGTGGGACGTCAAAATCTTCATCGGTGATATGAACGCTAAGGTAGGAAGGGAGGAAATGTATAGACCGGTCATTGGACCGGATAGTCTCCATACCGCATCGAACGACAACGGCCAACGATGCAAAAAACTTTGCAGCCTTCCGCGGAATGGTAGTCCGAAGCACTTTCTTCCCTCGCAAGAATAGCCAAAAGGTCACATGGGAATCACCTAATCAAGTAACGAAAAACCAAATGGACCACGTTCTAATCGACGGTAAATTCTTCTCCGACATCACGAACGTCCGCACTTACCGCAGTACGAACATTGAATCCGACCACTACCTCGTTGCAGTATGTCTGCACTCAAAACTCTCGACGGTGTATAACACGCGTCGGAGTCGTCCGCTGCGGGTAAACATTGGGCGGCTACAAGACGGTATACTAGTTCAAGACTACGCGCAGACCACCGCAACCGCTGCACTTGGCACGGTGCCCCCGGATCAGAGAAACGTCTGGTATGACGGCGAATGTGAGCAGTTAGTTGAGGAGAAGAATGCAGCATGGTGAGATTGCTGCAACACCGCACGAGGGCGAACGAGGCATGATAAAAACGGGCGCGGAACAGACAAAACTTGAGCTTTCGGAGGAAAAAGCACCAGCAGGAAGAACGAGACCGTGGAGAGACGGAGCAACTGTACCGCGTTAATAACGCACGAAAGTTCTATGAGAAGTTAAACCGTTTACGTAAGGGCCACGTGCCACAACCCGATATGTGTAAGGACATAAACGGGATGCTTCTTACAAACGAGCGTGAGGTGATCCCAAGGTGGCGGCAGCACTACGAAGAGCACCTGAATGGCGATGTGGCAGACAACGGTGGCGGTTTGGTAATGAACCTAGAATCACGCGCGCAGGACATACGACTTCCGGCGGAATTTCGCTGAATTTGAGCATGGCGAAATCTGATGTCTTGATTTCGTTTCGTTTCGTAAAATTACTAAAATTTCGCTAGAAAAAAAATAGCTTCTAACGAAATTTAACGGAATTCCGCGGAATTTCGAAACAAATTTAAACTAAAACCATACTTTATGTTATCAAAAAACCAGCTAGTGTGGGAGAACGCGAAATGATAAAACTAATGTCTGCATCGACGAGCACAAAATTATTTATTGCGGAGTCGATCATATTGTAGAAGCTTATTAAACGAAGCAAATTGATCTTGCGTTGGATTGATTTGAAACACAGTTTCCGTCTTCTTGTTTTCAAAATATCTTCGTTTACAATAAAGATTTAGTCGCTTACCAAGGGGCTTCACATTAATTACCTTCACTACTACCTTCACCAGAGCATTCCTCGGTCTTTTATAACAATGAGTGTTAAACTAATTTCCCACTCCTAATCCTAAATTGACTGTAAGGACATGACCAGCATCGTTATTGGCCATGAATTGGAAACTCCGAGAACTATTTGCACAATATGTAAGCAATATTGAAGATTTGTGGGCATTTCTAGATCTTCGCATGGAATTTTCAACAAAAAAACAGAACGGGTTGAAAGGTCATTAAAATTGCTGGAAGTTCTTTACTTAGGATTGTTTTCAGCTCATACTGACCATTACAGCTGTTCTCATATGCCAAGGGCACACAGAAAATAGCTCAGTTCGTTGAGCTGATTGTATATAAGACTATGGATTTGTGGAATTCAATCTGAAATACATACCATTGTGCATTTTAAAAAGGTGCACAGGATTCTTTTAAGTATTCATTTTCTAATTTTGACTTAGCTCAATACTATAAAACCACGCTGACCAGACAATATGAAGTATGATTCAGCATAATTACATTATTCTTAAGTGAACTAAGGTTTTAAACGAAATTTGAATCCGTTTATGAAAAATCCCACCATTTCTATATTTTTTATACTTATTGATATAAAACTGATATAAAATTGATCATATTCGGGAGCACACACTCCACGGTGAATTCCTTTCAAAGCGGCACAAATTCAGGGGTCTTGCCTGGTATATGCGGCGAAAATGCAGTGATTTATCACTGACTGCCTCTCTGTTATTATAACTCTATTGGTCGCAAAACAGTTATTTGACTTCAAAAAAGTGAAATCTGAATTGTGTACATAATGTAAAACCAATTTAATAAAAAAATTCGCGGAAAAAAAATTAAATTTCTTTTCGTTTTGAAAAACTTCGAATTAAATGAATCTTGATTTCGTATCGTTTCGAAGTCTCGAAAGTAAATCTATTTTTCGTTTCGTTTCGATCCGAATCAACATAGACACTTTAAATTTCGTTTCGTTTCGTTTCGTTAGGAAAAAGCGTGTTATCCCATACCCTTACGCAGGAGTGGATGGAAGGTGTCGTGTGTGTCATCTACAAAAAGGGCGATAAGCTAGATTGTAGCAACTACCGCGCAATCACATTGCTGAATGCCGCCTACAAGGTACTCTCCCAAATTTTATGCCGCCGACTAACACCAATTGCAAGAGAGTTCGTGGGGCAGTACCAGGCGGGATTTATGGGTTAACCACAGACCAGGTGTTCGCCATACGTCAGGAATTGCAGAAATGCCGCGAAAACAACGTGCCCAAACATCATCTATTTATTGACTTCAAAGCCGCATATGATACAATCGATCGGGACCAGCTATGGCAGCTAATGCACGAGTTTTAGTTTCAAGGGCATTCTCGAGTCCCTTCGAAACGCGCAGAGGGTTACGGCAAGATGATGGTCTTTCGTGTCTGCTATTTACCAGCGCTTTGGAGGGAGTAATACGAACGGCAGGGATTGACAAGAGTGGTACGATTTTTACGAAGTCCGTCCAGTTATTTGGTTTCTCCGACAAAATAGATATCATGGCACGTAACTTTGAGAGGATGGAGGAGTTTCTATCGGTGGTGACGAAATCGAGGTGGTTGAAGAGTTCGTGTACTTGGGCTCACTGGTAACCGCCGATAATGATACCAGTAGAGAAATTCAGAAACGCATCATGGCAGGAAATCGTACGTACTTTGGACTCAGCAAAACTCTCCTATCAAATAGAGTTTGCCGCAGTACCAAACCGGCTATCTACAAAACGTTCATTAGACCGGTAGTCCTCTACGTACACGAGCCCTGGAAAATGCTCGAATCAACGCGAACTTGGAGTTTTCGAGAGGAAAGTGTTGCGTACTATCTATAGATATGGCGGGGTCCAGGTGGAAGACGGTACATGGATGGGACGAATGAATCACGAGTTGCATCAGCTGTGAGAAAACCACCCATCGTACGAGTTGTCGGACAATTACCCGGTGGAAGGAAGAAGGTGCGAAGACTGCGGGGCTGACAACATGCTGCCATGGACCGAGTTAAATGGAGTAGACCTTCATTTACTGAAATTTCGGCGCGATCCCGGCCACGACCGCCGGAGGTAAATTGGATCTTCAGTACGTTTCCCACGCGAGTGACGTCATTCGGCAAGTGACGCGCAGTTTCTGCTGGTCAAGTGACGCTCCGATCGAAAAAGTGCGATAGAAGCCGTTCCCGTGGCCAGCCCCGCTCAAGAATTGGGGGGAGCGCTGGTTGCGGAGCACCGCGTCGGGTGACGCCGATTTTCGGAAAGTAGGACGCGTGCTTTTCAGTGCGGTGGAGTGACCTTCCCTTTGCTCTCGGGGCTTGAAATCTGGACAGTGCAATCAGGGCGAAGTGCTTAATCGTCAAAGATCGGATCCGGTCCAATCAGCCCGCGGACATTGGAAAACTTCGTGATCCGGTTAGTACATCTCGGCCAGTGCTTTTTCTCACCACCTGGTGGAGACCCGTAGTATTTAGCTCGTTTGCTTTCGCGTTACGTCTCTCGTCATCGCATGCACGCCGCGTATCTCCTATTCAAGCGTGTTTCATCCGCACGTGCCGGTTGGTTAGCGGCGGAGTGCGGTAACACGGAGATGGCCACTGGCCACTCCTATCGCCTACGGGAACTCAGGGGAGGGGAGCGAGGATGGCACCAGATTAGCGACTCGAGTACACCGATCCCAGGCTCCCTGCTCACATGAATGTGACGAATACTGCAAGCCAGCTTTAAGTGCTGAGGCTCCGAGATGCGAACGATCAATTGCTACCGGCAAACCCCTTCCTCCTCCGCCGATCAGTGGAAGCTTTCCTCGGTGGGATCATCGACGGCGCCAGCAAGGAGAATCAGGGCGCATCATACGTACTCAAGGTACGAACCAAAACCCAGTACACCAAACTACTCTCGATGAGACAGCTTACCGACTGAACGTGGTTAAATGCGTAGCATCATGCTACGACGCGATGGACCTTCCCGATGACTACCTTTTCAACGAACTGCGTGACCAGGTAATCCGGGAGAACTACCGGATCAAAAAGCGAACACAAGATAAGCTCTTTAATATATTAATATTATAATATATTAAAATTTGTTAGAAACATGGTGCAGGATGTTGTTAAAATATCAAAATTTCTATCAAAACAAAAAACTATCAAATTTTGTTAAAATTTTATCAAAAAAATAACATATTTGATTAGAAATAATCAGATACAAAATGTATTGCTTCTGTACAGTTGGAAATTTTAACAGGTCGTAATAGGTTTCGATATTGTGATCAACAATCAGAAATTTTTGTTTTCGTCAGAACATAAATATTTTTCAAGAACATGGAAGTAACAACATTCCAAATTCTTTTCAAATTATATTAGCATTGTTATATCTATGGCTGGGAGACTTTGCTACATCTATTTTAATTGCCTACTATTGGGCAATTCGGTGTTCAGCATTTTTCAATCATATTGTGATAAAATCCTGTTACAACATTTGAAAGATAATGACTACTAAGAACAAAATTGTATCAAAATAAGCTATAAATATCACAATATGTTAAAATTGTGTTCAGTTTCTGTTATGCTCTTCTAGTCGGGTACTGCTGCCATAGTACTAACAATCGCAGGTATCGTCATCCTGGAATACATCACCTTCGGATGGACCCGATGCCAAACTCGGAACTACTATCCGAACGGCGCTACCGATGCTGGGAGTTCGGTAATACGTGCCCCAGTCCCAGTCCCGAACAAATTTGTGACAACTGCTCCAAGCACCACCAGACCATGAATACGGAGACATGATTATCCCTAATGTAGCCAATTAACTTTGCTGCTTCTTTCATGCATCATGCATCCTCTATACAGCGTGTTCCAATCCATGGCAATTGCCTACTTTTAGGCAATTATTGAACTGGGGTGTAGGAAGGGGGTGGTCCAGCTTCTAGACAGTGGAGTCCCTACTCCCTTGCATAGTGGGAGGGGTTGCTGAAACTGGGTATTAGTGTCGGTGGGATCCTTCTCTTCTATATAGACCGGAATGATTTGTTCACTGTACTGTATTTGGTTTTACGTAGTTTACGTCGAGCGGTCGTGTCTTGTATACAACCCCAGGATTTTTGACATAGAATTACGTCCTTCCAAAGTTTCTAATTTGGGACCGCCACGAAAAGTGGTCAGGAAGTAAAAGCCAATAACGCAGCCGTTTTTCAACGGTTTCCTAAGATTTTGATATGAATCGATTAGCAAACTTTCTAAGAATTCATACAACTAGTAAAAAACAATTGATTCAATGCAATTAACTATTGAAAAAAATAATTTCGCTGAGTAGTGTTGAAATTTTACTTTTTCAGTAAATTGCCTACATTTCGGCTATTACCCATTCGGCATAACTATGCACAAAATGTTGATGATCGAATTACAATTCCACTATCTTACTATACATAATTCTACGTTCAATTTGCTGTCGTGTCTTTGATACAATCTTCTACTTTTTTCAAATCCTATTTTCCAAAAATGTATCCAATTTTGACGTAGGACTTACGTCTTTCTTTACTATACCGGGTGTCATTTAGATTTTTTGGAAATCGAGAGCGTTACGCGGGAAGGGAAGATTTTGAACGTTACTAACGTCTTTATCTTTCGATTGATTTTTAAGATTTATATATCAATCGACTCGGACACTCTCCACCATTTTGCCTATTTTATTGAAATTTAAGATTATTAACCATAAGCTATTGAAAATTTCAATTCTTGTCAAAGCCAGTAAAAATTTCATATGTAACCAATCTCGTGCATTCCTAACACGGACATCAGAATGCGGTATGTCATGGGCCTTCGGGTCTACCGGAAGATTTTCTTTGTGTATAAAAGAAGCAGCGCCTGCCGTGTGCGAGTCTCATTCCAGTTCGAGACAGCAACACGTACGGACGTGTTTTTTGCTCGCGCATTTTTTCTAAGTGTTTTTTCTCGTTCTTTCGCTGTTTACGTTTTCGCTTAGTCGCGTTGGCGTTATTTTCTCCCGGACCCGTCATGGGAGACTCAGTGGCCGATTCGGTCGCGGGAAAAGTGTATAAGCGCATGGCTCTTGGAGGCGAGGGTAACCTCTCCAAGCAGCTTTTGCAGAGCAACGTGTTCTCGCCGTTGCCGCTTGATGACGCCGACATTCCGCCGAAAAAGAGGAAGAAGCAGCAATCGCAGCTGCCGCAGGTACAACCGGAGCGGAAGGAGAAGTGCCCGCCCGTGTTTGTGAAGGGCGATCCGCCGGATTTACGCCCAAAAGTGCGCCAGCTGATCGCTAAGGGGCTGAAATGTACTTTTCAGCTCTGCAGCGAGGGCGTCAAAGTGATGCCGGTCAAAAAGGACCATCACAAATCCGCCGTAGAGTTCCTCGAGGTCCACAAGTATGAGTACTACACTCATGGAACCGCTCAAGGCTTTGCTGCAAGGACTCCACAACATGAAGGAGGAGAGCTTCAAGCAGAGCTTGAAAGTTGCGGACTGAAGCCAGTAGCCGTGCACAAAATCGCTCGTCACGACAAGGCAAAGAAGTTTACCTGATCCATTTGGAGCACGGCTCCATTACCTGGAAGGACCTGAAGCTGGTTGGCGTTATAAATTACACCGTCGTTGACTGGGAGCGATATCGGCCAGTGCACCGCGATGTCACGCAATGCACCAACTGCTTCAATTTCGGGCACGGCACCAGAAACTGCCGCATGAAGCCGCGCTGCAACAAGTATGGCGAACCCCATCCGACTGACGAGTGCGACAAAATGGAGGTGGCCGATCCCAAGTGCGCCAACTGTGGCGACAAACATCGGGCCACCACAAAGGGCTGCCCAAAGCGAGCCGAGTTCCTGGAAATCCGGAAGAAGGCTTCCACCAGGACCATTCCGAAGAAGAACCGTGTTCCTGTAATCAACGAGGTGAACTTTCCAGTTATCCCGGCTCCCCGTCGTGTGATTCCAATACTCCCACCGCTACAGCCGCACAAGCGACTGGCAGCGGCAGCTGCATCGGTCCAAGCTCCAGCATCGTCGGCACCATCCACCAGCGAATGGCCCCCGCTTCCTCCTCCTGGGTTCCGTCGGCAGTCGGAGAACGAAGCCGTCCCACCGGAAGAATCTGCCCCGCTGTACTCTCCGGAGCAACTGATGCCGATCTTCGCGCAGCTCGCCACTCGACTGCGCGGCTGCAAAACCCGATTCGACCAGGTCTTCACACTTGGCATGTTCATCATTGAAAATGGCTGCTAGGGTGGGCCTGGTCAACTGGAACGCTTGCTCGCTAAAGAGCAAAACAATCGAGCTGAAGGATTTCCTTGAGGAG
Source organism: Armigeres subalbatus (assembly GCF_024139115.2). NCBI lineage: Eukaryota > Metazoa > Arthropoda > Insecta > Diptera > Culicidae > Armigeres > Armigeres subalbatus. The sequence continues at coordinate 249,505,095 of NC_085139.1, read as the reverse complement.
AAGGAAATAGACGTGGCGTTCATCACCGAAACGCACCTAAAACCGGAGGTGAACATCAACATCCCGGACTTCCGCATCGTGCGACTCGACCGGCCGACCAGGGAGGTGGTGTGGCCATCGCTCTTCGCTACAACATCAACTGTCGTCTGCTTCCAAGCTTCCAGCTCAGTGTCATCGAGGCCATCGGTGTCGAAATCACCACTTCGGTCGGCACAATCGCGCTTATCGCGGCGTACTGTCCAACGCAAGCCAAAGCCGGCGATGGATCATCGGCTGCCCTTCGGAGGACATCGTCAAGCTGACGCGGAGGCAAGGCCAGTATATCATTGCCGGCGACTTGAATGCCAAACATCAAGCCTGGGGCAACAGTCGCGGCCATCGAAACGGCACCATCTGGAGCAACGACATGGAGGAAGGCCACTACACGATCCTGAGCCCGGATTCCCCCACTCGGCTGAGTCGGTCCGGTGCCCACGCAACGCTCGACCTCTACGTAACAAACCTGAGTGACCACGTCTCGCAGCCGGTTGTATACCAGGAGCTCAGTTCGGATCACTATCCGGTGGTGGCGGAACTTGGCTCCTCGGTCAATCGGCACCTGCAGTTACGGTGAAACTACCATCGGGTGAACTGGCAGCGTTTCCAGCAGTGCGTCGATAACACCGTCGACTACGAGGTGCGTCCGGAGACGCCGGAAAGTATCGACCGCCAGCTGTGCGCTATCGAGGAGGCGATCACGGCGGCCCGAGAGCAACACGTACCGACGGCTCGGCAGGTAAGCAACTCCTTAAACATCGATACACTCACCAAAGATTTGATTCGATTGCGGAATGTCACTCGCAGGCAGTTTCAGCGTACTGGACTGCCTGAGCTTAAGGCACGCTGCAATCGAATCACAAAAATTATCAAGGCCAGAATGGTGGACCTCAAAATAACGACTTCTCGAATAAGATCCGCACTCTCCCAGATTATGCTAAGCCGTTCTGGAAAATGACCAAAATTCTAAAATCCAAGCCTCGGCCCATTCCACCTTTGATCCCACTAGACAATAATGGCTCTAAGGATCGCTTGATAACTCCTGCAGAGAAGGTCGCTGAAATAGGTCGTCACTTCGTCAGCTCACACAATCTTGGACAGAACATCGTCAGTCCACACGAAGCAGCCGTCAACGAGCATGCTAACAACATCCATTTGATTCCCAACGACTTCTCGGAGGAGTTGGAGATCTCAACAGACGAATTGACGGCCTATATCAAATCGTCGAAGAACATGAAGGCCCCAGGCTTCGACAGCATCCTGAATCTCGAGCTCAAACACATGAGTGCTCCGTTCTTTGAGCACCTCTCGCTGATCTTTAATCATTGTCTCCGGCTTAGCTACTTCCCATCGTCCTGGAAGTCAGCGAAAGTCATCCCCATCCGGAAGCCTGGGAAGGATCCTTCCTCCCCCAAAAGTTATCGACCCATCAGCCTTCTCTCAGGGTTATCCAAGCTATTCGAAAAGCTATTCATCATCGGTTACTTGAGTCTGCCGAAAATCTCAACATCTTGCTCGAGGAACAGTTTGGTTTCCGACGCGGTCGGTCAACTGTACACCAACTGACCCGAGTTACCAACGTCCTCAGACGGAACAAGTTTGTCTCGAAAACATCCGCCATGGCCTTACTCGATGTCGAGAAGGCATTTGACAATGTATGGCATGATGGCCTGGTGTACAAACTACAACGCTACAATCTTCCCAGCTACCTGGTGAAAATCATCAACAATTACCTGTCGGCAAGGACATTCCGGGTCTCAATCAGCGGAGCGAGTTCCAATGCGCACAACATCGTCGCAGGCGTTCCCCAGGGCAGTATCCTCGGGCCCCTGCTTTTCAATCTGTTCACCTCCGACATGCCAGAACCTCCAGAAGGCGGCATTCTGTCTCTGTTCGCAGATGACACATCCATCGTCTACAACGGTAGAGTGATCAGAGCGCTAGTGGCAAAACTCCAACGAGGCCTGGATGCCCTGACAGAGTACCTCACCATCTGGAAGATCTGTATCAACGCGGCGAAGACCCAGGTCATCATTTTCCCCCACTCCAAATCCCCTAAACTTGTTCCGCCTGGGGACTGTAAAATCATCCTCAATGGCACGACTGTGGAATGGGCCAATGAGGCCGGCTACCTTGGCTTGACCCTCGACAGCAAGCTTATTTTCAGGCAACAGGTTGACAAAACGGTGACAAAGTGTAACGTCTTGTTGAAACTACTGTACCCTTTGATCAACCGCCGGTCGTCATTGTCCCTGAAAATAAGCTTGCTGTCTACAAGCAAATCATCCTCCCTGTGATCGAATATGGCATGCCGGTCTGGGAGAGCTGCGCTAAAACCCACCACCTCAAACTTCAACGGGTCCAAAACAAATTCCTGAGGATGATCCTCCACACCTCTCCCAGGACAAGAACATCCGAGGTCCACCGTCTGGCCGGAATAAAAACCTTACATGAACGCTTTGATGAGTGTAAAGAAAAGTTTAGGGTCCGTTGCTTGCATTCGGATCAGGCACCAATTAGGGCGCTAGTTCCAATCTAGGTTATCAAATTTTTTTTATTGTAAATATTAGTGTACATAGTAGTTAGGTTATCAAATTTTAAAAAACACACCAGCGCCTCCTAAAGGCCGTCATGATACATTATATTTTAAAAATTAAGTAATAGCATAATAATAATAATAATAACAATAATTGAAATTGAAGTTGGAGGGCCAAGCCGGCCGATCACTGTACATGTATAAAAATGATTGTAGAACAAAACATGTTTTAAATAAAGAAGAATTTTACTACTACTACTACCGTGTGCGAGTCATTACAATTTGTGACAGCAGCGCGTACTGACGTGCTTTTTGTTCGCGCATTTTTCTTTTCGTTTCGTTCGTTCGATCGCTGTTTACCAACACAGCGACAGCATGCAGTCTCCAGCGGTAGAACTGCCGGTGGGTCTGCGAATATGCATGAAAGAAGTGGGCGCATTTTTTTTCGCATTCTGTGCTTGATGATGGTCGGATGCATTGGTGTCGGTTGCGATGGATGCAATCGCCCATCGCCATCGCTCGGGTTCCACGGCTAGAGACCGATGATGGCTGAGGCAGCGAGGGCAGCGGTGGTGGATGATGAAGAATAAAATTAGAGAGATTTGGTCTGCTCATCCAGGTGTTTGGTTTCATAATCCACATGATCCCGGGATGGGTACGAGTCATAGCATATGACTAACCGTATGTTAAGTTGTGCTTGGTAATAAACGAGACGTACATTAAAACATGGATATACTATAATAGTTCGGATTCCCCAGCAAAAAAAATCAACTATACTGATGAAAATAAAAATTTGATTAAAATAATTACTTTCATTTATTTGCAGAAGGTATTAGCAATTAAAGATGCACAATCAGCAATAGTATTAATATCCATTTTAGATTAGAAAATTTCGCTGTATTACATGTCAATGTTTTTAAAAAGTTCGCAAACAATAATTTCCAGAAAAATATTTAAATAAACTTTATCCTATTATTTGTTTTTCATTCTCTGAGAAATTGTATTATTAAACTTGACGTAGACTCGGAGTTTGGAATCAAAACATTAAATAATTTTTCGATGATGTATTCGCAGTACCTCCTCTATTTTAGTAGGGTTACTGCTCCTTGACTTGTTTTTTATTGTTGTAATTTTTTTTCAGCGGAAGGCGCGCATGTTTATAGCAAAAAGAAGTAACAAAATTGGTGCTGTATTTCTTTGTTTGGAAAACGGAACAGCTCCCCTAAAATAGCACATTTTGCCCAAGTTTGAAAATTTTATAAATAGATTTTTTAAACTTCAAATACTACCATCAATAATAAATCTATGAATGCCCTACATTTGTTGTCGTTGTCGTTGCCAATATCAATACTATAATCAAACTACATAGTTTTAAAAGTCAGAAGTTAAATGTAAATACGTTACGTTTACACAAGTCCTACGTCTACTCGCGGTTATGTTGAAAACATTACCCATTGCTCGTTTTTTTTTTCGGTAGAAATAATCATAACTCATCATGTTATAATCATGTTATGACGATCATGAAATCTTCTTTCCTCCATCCTCCACCTTACCAATATCCTTGGCAACAGAAATGTGCAAACTGAGCCTCACACAAGAGTACATGTTACTCAACCTGAATACACCACCCATCAACCCTCTCAACACCCACCGTCCCTATGCCCAGGAAAGTAGAATCCAAGCTGCAGACGGGTATACTAATAGTCAGTGCCCCGCCAGTGCGGACGCTACACCCCAACCGGAACTGGCGGACTACTCCCGGTGCTCGGAAGCCATCCCTGCCAAAACGGATCAAACCATCTCTCCTAGGGACGCCGTGGGAAGCAAGTGCATAGCAGTTGGCGTACTTGGGTCGCGACACGCTCCTTCAACGGATGACGCGGGACGCAAGCCATCTTCCTACAGTCAAGCGCAAAGTTCAAGTGCCGCAGCCGTGGACAAAGCCCAACTTCTCCCTCCACTAGGGTCGGAGGCAACTTCACTCCTACCTTCCACCGAGGGTCCACGGAGTCGGCCATCGACATTTCCATGGCCTCGAATAGCATCATGCGGAGGCTGATGGGGACCAAAGAGGTAGCGACCACACGCCGATCCTCCTGGCCCTCGATACCGCACCAACCAGTATCACCTGACCGGCAGACTGGGGCAGTTTTCTGCGGGACATCGAACGCGAGCTATCCCTACTCCCACCACCATCCATCTCCAAAATATCCAACTCATCCTGAGTGCTGCCGAAAAAACCATCCCAAAGACAAGCCCCAGCCCGGGTCGAAAAGCCGTACATTGGTGGAACAACGCAACGGTACGGAGGTAGCAGTCAAGGCCCATCGCAAAGCCCTTTGTGCTCTGAAAAAAGCGAAGGAACATCTCCCAGCCAACCATCCGCGGATCATGGAACTCCGAGTCTCCTAACAGGCTGCCAGGAATGACTGTCGTCAAACCCTGCGCGAGGCAAAGGAGAAGTCCTGGACTGACTTCCTCGACGGCATCAACCCAGATCAAACCGCTAGGGAGCTTTGGAGGCGAATCAAATGCTTTCAGGGCAAGAGGCGAGGAAGAAGCAGTACATTTTTCATAAAAATTCCACAACCATAAAAAAAAATGCCATGAGGCATCAATAATTTGATGTCTGTGCCTGGAACATTTCATCACATTATAATTTAATTGCCTACTTACAGGCTTTCGATTTCGAATGCAGACACTGAACATTCGTAGTGTCACATATAATGGTACAGTCTCACTTTCACAATTACGAACTGTACGAACAAAAATAAACCGTAACATACTCTCTCCATCGGCGGAGTTACTGAGCGAGATTCAACGTGGATTGCTGATAGCCGATCACTTTCACCAACAGCCTTTCGGAAGAAGAATACAGCATCAGCTTCGGAGATCGCTGGCTTTCAAATCCCACCGGATGACGGAAACGCCTTAAACTGCCCCTTCACGATGGCCGAGCAGGACTTCGCTCTTAAAAAACAAAGGGAAATTCTGCTGACCCGGACTCCACCTGAAAACCTTCCCCCGGGTGGAAAATTCGCCTTCCTGGAGGCGATATATAAGAAATGATCGGACGGAACGCTTCCCTCCGAGTGGAAGTCTAGCATTGTCGTTTCCATCCCGAAGAGCCAAGGCCCAGCAAACGAGGCAGGAAGCTATCGCCCCATTGCGATCACCAACGCTGGGTCGAAGATCTTGGAGCGGGTGGTCAACCGGCGATTGACACAGTACCTGAAAGCCATATTGTAGAGTGGATGATTGGCAGCACGCTTTCTGGTCCGGGCGTGGCACGGAGGCAGACCTTGCATCCATGAGCCAGATACTGGAGGATGCCAGGATACAGGGTAAGCACACAGAGCTAGCCTCGCTGGACATCACTCCGCAACAGTCGGGGTTTTGGTGTCACCGGCAACCTCCTCCATTTTGTCAAAAAAATCTTACTGGACCGCTCTTTCAGAGTCTTACTCGGAAACCAGTCATCTAAGATTGTGAAGGAGGAAACCCCAGGGATCAGTGATAGCCGTCACTCTGTTCTTGGTGGCGATGGAAGACGTCTTTGCCGACTTTCCCAAGCACATCTTTATGTTGGTTTACGCCAACGATATCTTGCTGCTCGCCGTCGGAAAAAATATCGAGGCAACCAGAAGAAAGCCCTAAACGGCTGTTAACCGAGTATCCAAGTGGTGTCAGACTTCAGCATGACGGCCACCAAGTGTGTGCACATCTGCGAAACCGGCCACCGACTCCAGGCCATCAATCTGAATGGTATGACAAGGAATGCCGTCAAGATACTGGGATTTTCTGTGGACCGCTGTCTCACCTTCGGCGAAAACTGCAGGAAGAGCCGGGAGGTTTGCAAGGTAAGAATGAACATGCTGAAAATGATTTCCAGAAAAAGAACTCGGAGCGACCGAGCTCTGTGACTGTGACTCCAGGTGGCAGACGCCGTCATCACCAGCCGTCTGATGTACGGCCTTGAATGGCTTCAACACCGCTGAGATGACGCACGGAAAAAATCGGAGGTGAAGGTTATCACCTTCACTATAACATGATCCCATGTTCGATATAAGTAGCTGAAACGAAGTTAATTGCCTACATTATAGATCGAAATCCGTGGTTGTAACGTACCAGACTTTGAACCGTGATGTAGGCAATTACCATGAAAGAAGATTTTTGTACCATATAACTATATCAACGTTTGTTATAATGTTGATATGAAGGTATCAACCTCTGATTTAATTTTGTTTGGATTTTTGATATAATTTTTGTTATTTTAACAACTAACCAGCCAAATTTATAACACATTTTGTTAAAATATTTTTTTGAAATAAATAGCTCCCCTTGTTTTAATTTTGTTACGCATTATTGATCGGGTACTGAGATGATAAAAAAAACTCTTTACCTAGACAAAAACCATACTGTAAGACTGAAATGCAATAAATCTGGTTTAAAAAAAATCTCACTCACCTTCCCGACTGATTGGCTCCACCTCGTTATCGTCCGACTTGATGTCCACCTGTGGAAAATCATCGGAAATGATTACTCTCGACGTGTACCGAAGGTTATTGGGATGAAAACTATTGCTATTGTTCGGCAACCGATGTCGATTGCTGCTGCTGCTGTTGTTGTCGTTACTATTGCTAATGTTAGTTCCTCCTACTACCGATCGTTTCCATTGTTTGCGTTTGTGACTTTGGCGTTCGGGCAGTGATCGTTTCCACCGCTGGTAGGTGGTGGACGTGTTGTTATTGTTGCCATCGATGCGCTGCGATGGCGACACCGTCGAAGACGGCGTCCACGGGGTGTACCTTAACCGGGCATAGGACACCGCACTGTCATCCGATCGCCGGTAGGGTGATCGTACCGCAGCGGCGGTCGCAGCACTGATGATCCGATGCGTGCGGGTGGGTTCAAACTCGGGCTTTCTTTGGGTGGATTGATGGTGAAGACGGCTTGGGGCCGTCCGGTCGGCATTCTGAAACGCGGGCGGTGAATACGGTGATGGCGGAGACGGTGCACATGGAAGCACGATCAATATCACCACCATTCGAGAAGCATTGGGCTTCGGTAGCACTTGTGTTAACTGTTCGGCTTATCATTCGATTACGTTCACCTTCGGTTGGCGAATGAATTGCACTTTAAACGCACTAATAGTCGATTTTGTTTAATTGTGAGATTCTATTGAAAAAGGGGAGGTGTATATTACAAAACGGAAGGTCAAAACGTAAGTGTGGCTGTGAATGAATTGAGCACTGAATAATTTTCGCAATAGAAAATCGGCACATTAATTGTCAATTTGCGTTAGTTTAGCTGAGCGGGAATCGAGCTTAGTTCATCATGGTCTACCTTGTAATTTTATCCTTAGTTCCCTGTTGTGAGCCGCCTCACTCTGAAACTGTTATTTTAATCAATTTGTGCTATCCACCATCATTCTTCAAAAAAATCTTCAAAAGTGATCCCAATTAGTGTTGTAAAACGTCATCTGCGTGTCATTTGACATTTGTCATTTGAGCAGCAAAATTCCTCTCAAACCTCAGATTACATATTTACTGTTATGTCCTGTTAGACAAAGTTATTACAACAAACTAACTCAACACTAACTTATAGTATCATACCCCATATCAAATCTAGCTACTGGGAAAAGTTCTTGGAATAGGATATATCATATATGACTTTAACCTTGTATGCTACGGCCAGAGCCCTTGGCGAAACCTTTTGTTGGGCGCCTGTATTTACTAAGGGAAATAAAATGCAATTTTACATTTGGAGAACAATTTGAATCTTTCCAAAAAGAAGTAAGATGAGAAGTCATTGCAATGTCCATGTGGATTGAAGAAAAAACCTATTTTTTTATTCTTGCGATACTTTTTGAAGCAATTAATTTGAGGAACTTTGCAGAGACGGGTTGGAAGTTCATAAAAAAATATTTAAACTTCTTTACGGCCGTTTCTGAAGTACATCAAGGGTTTTAGCAGCTTTTAAAATTATATAAACATTATAGATGTTTAAAACAAACAGTGCGGAGGGGGGTTCAAATTATTAGTCATTGCGTTTCGCACTAAATGAAAATTTTCTTTATGGTTTCTGTCTATGTTAAAAAATTAATAATGCAGTAAGTAATGCTCGTTTTGTTGTACTCGTTTAAGTACTAGAAATTTGAACAAAAAAAAGCTTATGCGAATCAAAGAAACAGATTTTTCCCAGAACCCATGCACTGCTAGATCTCGTTGGGTCAAATAAATCCAACTCTTAATGCTCGTAATCACTATCGGACCTATTCAGATCGAGGAAAATCTAACACTAGAGTGGTTCTGAGTCAGACTTCTGACGATGGTTGGCCAAACTAAAAACTTGCCAAATTCGCATTTTGAAAAACCTACTTGAAAGTGGATTGTTTGGAGGTCGGAATGGACCTAGTTAGCTAAATGAAATTCAGATCTGGAGCTGGTTGATTGATGTTCCGAATCGCTATCGGATCTAGTCGGATAAAAAAATCTAAATCTGACATGGCTTGGTCGGTGGTTTGAAGACATAGTTAGGTCAATTGGAACCAAAGCTAGAGTGAATTGAACGATGGTTCAAGTCTAATCACTTATTAGGTGGGTTGGTTGTTGGATGACCATCGGATCTTTTCGGATCAAAGAATATCCAGTTTTGGATTGGTGTTTCGGTGTTGAACTTAAGTGGTTAGAAGGCACTTGTGCACATAGTTGAGTTATTGACCAACTCTCAAACGGTTTGGTCGATTAACGGAAACGCTATCGGAAGTAGGAGAGCGAAGAAAAAACTCTCAATTTGATTAATATTATTGTACGTTGATTTCCCAATTGGACCTGACCGTTCGAAACAGTCGTTCCTTAAACAGGTGAATAATCGCCGTTTTTCACCTTCACACCCGTTTTCACAGTAAAATCTGTCAAAACAACCAATCTGCCACGTGCTGTTTGCTGTTTCCTTCAGACTTCTCTTTCTTTTCTGATGCTTTGACATCTGTTTCGACAGTAAAGGACCAAAAGACAAGGCAATCTACCAAACATTTATTGATTTTGCAAACCTTGGTGAAAAACGAACGTTTGAAATAGATTAGTGAACCGACCTTCGAGTTCATAGGTCATTTAAATCCAAAATAGAAGAACGAACATCCGTAATGATCAGTGCTAGACATTAACTCTAAAGCCCTCAGTACACTGTTTCTCATGATGACAAATATTTGTTTAGTCAGCCTGAAATCCATCAGTCTGGTAGATGTCCGGATAAACTTGACAAACATTTGTCAATATGACAGATAGTGAACTGGTTAACGCCCAAGGCCGCCTTTAGATGGGGTACCGTTTTGACTCAAATTCCATACATGACTCATAATCCAAACACTCGCATTTAAAAGTTAATTTGAACCATATTCGCGTAGTTTTGTCTATATGATCCTGAATTCTTTTGCATTCTTGGTCCTCCGTACAAAAATCCGAGGAAATTCTTAGTTTTAGGGTGCTAAAACGCCAATGTTCGGAATATGAGTCATGTTCGGAATTTGAGCCAAAACGGTACCTACTTTGATTATTTTTGTAATATTCAATTGTTTTGATTTCGAAATGTTTTTGATTTCGATCAACAATACAAAAAAATGAATAGATTTAAGAAATTATTTCTTGGGGGGGGGGGGGGTGGTGGCATACACGCTCCTGCATGTTGTACAACTTTGCCTCCGCCCCCAGGAAGTTTGCTTCGGTCGGAGTTAAGTCGGACCGACTGTGGACAAATTTTACGACGCACATAGGAGCAAATGGGCCGGAGTCAAAGTTGTACCACATGTCGGATCGTGTACGGGGCCTCAAAGATTTTGGCGCCTCCTGAAGGCTGGTGCCCTTGGCGGGGGTCAACTTGGCCAACCGCACGCTACGGCGCTGGCTACGCAAGTTGAAAAAAATAACAATTACAGTTGTGCGTTGCTTCCGTATTGGGTGGTGTGCCCTTGAAAACGCGAGTACTTTCAAATTTGGATTCCGTGAGGAGTGTCCTTAAGTACCGGGACTTTGGTTCCCAGGCCGTGGCAAACTACACTGGCCGGCATAATAAAGTGCCCACTTGCCGTTTTTCATACAAAATGGTCAACTTTGGAGCTCTAGATCTCGGGTTCCCGTGAACCGATTTGGCTGAAAATTTTACCAGAGCTCAGATATAACTTGAATTTTAACATATCTAAGTTTCGACCAATTTATTTTTTAAATATCTTGAATTCTATAGGTTGTAGACTGATGACATATTCAGCAAAAACGCGTATTTTGCCAATACAAAAAAGTTTGCTATATATACCTGTACACTTAGAGATGTAGTTTTCGAGGTATTTGAAAAACAATTTTTGCCAAAAATTCACGTTGGTATTACCGCAATAATTTTAACCCTGTGAGTCAATATGCTCGAAACATAGATATGTTAAAATTCAAGTTATATCTGAGCTCTGGTAAAATTTTCAGCCAAATTGGTTCACGGGAACCCAAGATCTAGAGCTCCAAAGTTGACCATTTTGTATGAAAAACAGCAAGTGGGCACTTTATTATGCCGGCCATGTAGATGTGGATCACGCGATTTGAAGCGACATTAGCAAATCTTTTACTTTTGAATCAACTCATTCGAAATACGTGTATCTCAATTGACAGAATAGAATTTTACAATTGAAAAGAGGCACCGATCAATTGAGATGGTATGGAAAATGAAAGGGGCAGAAAATGGCTTTACTATTTAGCTTTCAAATGAATGAGAGGAATTTTATCAGCACTGGATGGAAGGGTCCTTCGCCGAAGCCATACAGAGGAATCAAATCTTCGCAATCCGAACGAATGAACCTTCGCCAGGAGCTGATGATGTAAGGCAGCGGTTCTCAACCTGGGGTACATGTACCCCTGGGGGTACCTTCACTGGCCTCAGGGGGTACTTCGGATAAAAATGCGTAATGGCGGATGTATTAGAGTTCCAATCAAAACGTTGAATGAACATATTTTAAAAATATTTAATCTACATAATTAATCTACAAAATAAATGTTGAATAAAATGTTAAGAATATGGTTCTGAACTAAAATCTAGAGTCTAAAGGATCGGAAGCCGTGATTTAAGAGACGTGAGGGCTTTGTCCGAAAAGTTCAGTTGCTTCTTTGCTAGAGCCTGCTTTCAAGAAGTTCGGAAGCCTGCTTTCAAGAAGTTCGGAAGCCTGCTTTCAAGAAGTTCGGAAGCCTCCTTCCAAGAGGCTCGGAAGCCTCCTTCCAAGAGGCTCGAAAGCCTCCTTCCAAGAGGCTCGGAAGCCTCCTTACAAGAGGCCCGGAAGTCTCCTTCCAAGACGCTCGGAAGCCTCCTTCCAAGACGCCTCAGAGTCTCCTTCCAAGAGGCTCAGAGCCTCCTTCCAAGAGGCTCAGGCCTCCTTCTAAGAGGCTCGGAAGCCTCCTTCCAAGAGGCTCGGAAGCCTCCTTCTAAGAGGCTCGGAAGCCTCCTTCCAAGAGGCTCGGAAGCCTCCTTCCAAGAGGCTCGGAAGCCTCCTTCCAAGAGGCTCGAAAGCCTCCTTCCAAGAGGCTCGGAAGCCTCCTTACAAGAGGCCCGGAAGTCTCCTTCCAAGACGCTCGGAAGCGTCCTTCCAAGACGCTCGGAAGTCTCCTTCCAAGAGGCTCGGAAGCCTCCTTCTAAGAGGCTCGGAAGCCTCCTTCCAAGAGGCTCGGAAGCCTCCTTCTAAGAGGCTCGGAAGCCTCCTTCCAAGAGGCTCGGAAGCCTCCTTCCAAGAGGTTTGGAAGCCTCCTTCCAAGAGGTTCGGAAGCCTCCTTCCAAGAGGCTCGGAAGCCTCCTTCCAAGAGGTTCGGAAGCCTCCTTCCAAGAGGCTCAAAGCCTCCTTCCAAGAGGCTCAGCCTCCTTCCAAGAGGCTCAGGAAGCCTCCTTCCAAGAAGCTCGGAAGCCTCCTTCCAAGAGGCTCAGAGCCTCCTTCCAAGAGGCTGGAAGCCTCCTTCCAAGAGGCTCAGAAGCCTCCTTCCAAGAGGCTCAGGAAGCCTCCTTCCAAGAGGCTCAGGCCTCCTTCCAAGAGGCTCAGAAGCCTCCTTCCAAGAGGCTCAAGCCTCCTTCCAAGAGGCCTCAGAGCCTCCTTCCAAGAGGCTCAAGCCTCCTTCCAAGAGGCTCAGCCTCCTTCCAAGAGGCTCAGAAGCCTCCTTCCAAGAGGCTCAGAAGCCTCCTTCCAAGCAGCTCGGAGAGCCTCCTTCCAAGAGGCTCAGAAGCCTCCTTCCAAGAGGCTCAGAGCCTCCTTCCAAGAGGCCTGGAAGCCTCCTTCCAAGAGCTCAGAGCCTCCTTCCAAGAGGCTCAGAGCCTCCTTCCAAGAGGCACGGAGGCCTCCTTCCAAGAGGCTCAGGAAGCCTCCTTCCAAGAGGCTCAGAGCCTCCTTCAAGAGGCCTGGAAGCCTCCTTCCAAGAGGCTCAGGAAGCCTCCTTCCAAGAGGCTCGGAAGCCTCCTTCCAAGAGGCTCGGAAGCCTCCTTCCAAGAGGCCTGGAAGCCTCCTTCCAAGAGGCTCAGAAGCCTCCTTCCAAGAGGCTCAGAAGCCTCCTTCAAGAGGCCTCAAGCCTCCTTTCAAGAGGCCTCGGAAGCCTCCTTCCAAGAGGCTCAGAAGCCTCCTTCCAAGAGGCTCAGGCCTCCTTCCAAGAGGCTCAGGAAGCCTCCTTCCAAGAGGCTCAGGCCTCCTTCCAAGAGGCTCGGAAGCCTCCTTCCAAGAGGCTCAGAAGCCTCCTTCCAAGAGGCTCAGGAAGCCTCCTTCCAAGAGAGGCTCAGAAGCCTCCTTCCAAGAGGCCTCGAAGCCTCCTTCCAAGAGGCTCAGAAGCCTCCTTCCAAGAGGCTCAGAAGCCTCCTTCCAAGAGGCTCGGAAGCCTCCTTCCAAGAGGCTCGGAAGCCTCCTTCCAAGAGGCTCGGAAGCCTCCTTTCAAGAGGCTCGGAAGCCTCCTTCCAAGAGGCTCGGAAGCCTCCTTCCAAGAGGCTCGGAAGCCTCCTTCCAAGGGGCTCGGAAGCCTCCTTCCAAGAGGCTCGGAAGCCTCCTTCCAAGAGGCTCGGAACCCTCCTTCCAAGAGGCTCGGAAGCCTCCTTCCAAGAGGCTCGGAAGGCTCGGAGGCTCGTCAATGACTGGATGACGGTAATTTGAGCCTTAAAACAAAATCTTAACTAACAAAGAAGAAGGGGAGTGACAACACAGCCCAAACGTACCGGCCCATATCGCTGCTCAACAGCGATTATAAATTGCTTTCCCGCATCCTGAAAAACAGGATGGAACGCGTTATGGAGGCCCATCGCGTCCTAAGCAACGGACAGAAATGTTCAAACGCAGAGCGAAACATCTTTCAGGCCACTCTCGCTCTGAAAGATCGGATCGCCAATCTCCGTCACCACCGTCGCGCCGGTAAGCTCGGGTGCGGCACTCGTTCCTCTTCGAAACCATGCGGTCGCTCGGGTTCAACCAGCCCGGTGGCATCCCTATCTCACACAATAGGTTTGTTTTGCAGCCAACATTACGCGACCGTATCCCACTGACAATTCTGTATCCTGATGAGAATCAAATGTGATGCTTGTAAACAAAACACATACTATAATGAATTTTACCCTGAGATGCTGGCTGCAAAAACATGGCGGCGTGCCACCCACCTGGGTTCAACGGGGAACTCATTTCTCTTCTCTCGCATATATCCAGTCGGTCCACATCCCGGCTGCTTATCAATGGGCACCTCTCTCGATCGTTCGAGATCGCACGGTCGGTGCGGCAAGGCGTCTCACTGTCCATGCACCTGTTCGTGCTTTATCTTCACCCACTGGTGTGTAGGCTTGAGCAAGTATGTGGGAATGATCTGCTCGTTGCCTACGCCAACGACATCAGCGTGGTTGTGACGCCATCGTGGCAAATAGAAGCGATGAATGAAATATTTTGTCGCTTTGGGCTTGCCGCCGGCGCAAAATTGAATTTGCGAAAAACGGTTGCAGTGAATGTTGGCTTTTTCGAAGGTAATGAAATTGGTACCCAGTGGTTACAAACAACCAACGTAGTCAAGATTCTGGGTGTTACCTTCGCCAACTCGATAAGGCCGATGACCACACTCAACTGGGATGCGCTGGCGGGCAAGTTCTCACAGAAAATGTGGTTGCAGTCCTTGCGCAGGCTGAATCTGCACCAGCGGGTGATAATGCTAAATACATTCGGAACGTCGAAGCTGTGGTACCTTTCATCTGTGCTGCCTCCGCTTGGTGTTCACCCGGCGAAAATCACAGCTACGATGGGGACGTTTCTGTGGAGAGGAATGCTCGCGCGCGTTCCGATCATGCAGCTAGTTCGGAAAAAGACAACGGTGGCTTGAATTTGCACGTGTTGGCGCTGAAAAGTCGCAGCCTACCAATCGACATCTGCAAGAGATCGAATCCATTCCCTACTATAAATCCCTTCTTTTACATGCAATTCCTCGCCCCGCAATTTCAATAGACAATCCTAACCTAAAATCAATCCTATCAAATTTATCCCAAATTCCCCAGCATATCCAGCAAAACCCCTCCACCGATCTGATCCACCGGCACTTCGTCCAGCACAGCGAACTGCCAGAGGTGGAACGAAACAGTCCAGCGCTTGACTGTTCACGCGCGTTGCGAAATATTGGGATGAAAGAGCTTTCCTCATCGCAGCGATCCCAACTTTACCTGCTGGTGAATGGGAAAATAGAGCATCGGAAGCTTCTGCACGTGATGCAACGGGTGGCGGACGAGAACTGTCAACACTGTGACATACAGGCAACTGAAACGCTCGAGCACAAGTTCTGTAGCTGCTCTCGTGTCGGCCCGGCCTGGACGGTCCTACAGCAGAGGCTAGCCGGCTACACGAATGGTTGGAGGCGACTGTCGTTCGAGGACCTCACGAGACCTGTTTTGTCAGGAATTGGAATAGCTACGCGAGTGGAAATTCTCCGCTTGTTTGTGAAGTACATCGGCTTTGTTAACGAGTGTAACGATAGAATTGATGTAGACGCTTTAATGTAGACGTAACTGTTAATGATAAGATGATATACATTGTATTGATATCATACTTGAGAATTGCGGCTCCGCAAAGTGTCACACATGACAGAGCCTTCCAAATAAATGAAATGGTAAAAAAAAATGCTATGGATAAGATTAAACTAATGGCACATGATATTGATCACTTATTACAAATAGCATAACTTGATCTCCTCGTGATATTTTAGTGCAATATATTGATATTGTCGTCTGATCTTTTAACTCTTATATCAATCAGAGTCATATCTCATTTTGCTATCTTATCAACATTTGTTATTATTGAGCTATTTTCGTCTACTCGGGTACCGATATAGGAAAAATACACGAAGTCCAGTTCATACAAGAACTGCCTGGAGTAAAGGCCTTGAGCACCTTGAGAGCTAATTGCTTTCTGGTATTCGCTTATTGTAATCCCTAGAATTGTGTAGACTAGACTAGATTGAGGTCCATAGAATTGAATTGGATGAGCGTTCAACAATTTTTCCATTACAGTTCACCCAAGAAATTCCTGTAGTTTAAGCCTGAAGGTCTGCATGCCTATCCAAATAGCTCTTTTTCAAAACGGAGAATGCGCTTTTTCATTCATAGAACAAAATTGGATAAGCACTCAAAATTATTTTATTCCAAAACTTCGAGAGCTGATAGTTCTATCATTGCCCGAATAGACCTTAAAAAACACTCCCCTTCTTCTTAACTAACATGATGACGCCCTCCACGAAGGCATGGGGCAGGGTTTGGAGAAATCGCCCTCAATAGATAACGAACAACGATAAAAGAGAGGCTAAAACTGTTCCGAATCACAACAAGCCATGATAACAAATTTATCAAACTTGTATACAAGTGCAAAAAACAGAATCGGATAGGCAGCCCCCACAGAAAAATGTTGATTTGCGCTTTGTTTTCGCTCCTTTCGTATTGGTTACTGCACAGTTGTGTAGAACAAGTTGAAATGCATCATCAGAGCAAGTGCTCCCCAAATTTGGAGCTCTGTACAAGAAATTTATCATGGGGTATAACATCCCGAATCAGTTCTCTATCATGACAGCTTGCGAAAAAAAGTTTCTCGCGGTATGCTACATATCATATATGTATACAGAGATGATAAGTGAGAGACTTGCTCTTTCTCTTTAGGATTCAATCCCTGCTTGGGGGAGATTGGCGTTGAGTGCTTCATTCATAAGCATGATCATTTATGACTGCTGATAATAGCCGTCGTACGCTAGCCGTAGTTGCGCATAGAGGTGCTGTTGCGTATCGTGGAATTCCTCGTAGACGGCACGAGATTTCCACTTGAAAAAAGATTTGATTTTTGGCTTAGCGTACGACAGCCACCATTGAATACACGACGCGTAGTTTCTGCGTCCAATATTGCCACGGTTAGAAGATGCGGTCGAAGGGCCCAGAAGCCGCGCCCGGGCTCGTGTCCCAATGGAGGAAGACAGAGTCTGAACGTTAGCGCTTTGTGATCTGTAAAACAACAAACACGCGTGTAGGCCGACTGTAGTTTGTCGCGAAGACCACGGCTCACATAGATCTGATCGAGTCGAGATCGTGCGTTTCGACAGACATAGGTAAAACCGGCATCACGTGGACACAACTTGTCCCACACATCATGTAGCTGTAGCTGCTGTACAGCTGTTTTGAGGGACGGACTGGTGTTCGGGCTAGACGAATCGCACGCACGCAGTACGCAATTGAAATCGACAGCTACGATGACGTTCTCGGTGTGGTGGCGGAGATAATAGGCAAGCGTGCCATTGAAGAACTCCTCTCTAGCAGCGCGCTGTGCAGTGCCGGAGGGAGCGTAGACGTTGCAGATCGTCGTGTCGTGCACAGGGAAGGAAAGCTGTTCGTTCTCGACTTCCTGCAGACGAGGTTTGGCTATGAAGGCTCGGAGTGCGTTCAGTTTTGTGGAGTTCGTGATCGTGCCGATGTTGATGGCAACGTCACCGTTGTGGCATTGTTGTTTCTTGCCGGGCGGGCGCCCCCGGCTTTGGCTAATTCTCGTCGATGTGGACGATTCGTCCGCATCGTTGCCGACGGTTCGATCTTTCGATCGCATCGCGTTTGCTGTCAACCAAGACCACTTCAGCGGTCTGTGGTTGTGTGCGGTTTGTAACGAACTGGGAGACATTCTTCGTGCAATTGGATCAGCAGTTGGGTTTTTTGAGCCGGACAGTTCGGTCTGACTCGACGGCTGTGGCAGATCGAGGAACGCCTCCAGCGATGCTGGGGGTGGAGCGACAGAACGGTTTGGTGCTCGGAGGTTTTTCAACGTTCGTCTTCTTCGGTGGTTGTCGTGGCCCAGCTTACTTCGCCACGTTCGCATTGCTCTTCTGGACTAGCAACTTTTTGTTCTGGACACACGATGTGCCAGTATGCGCTTGCTCTTGGCAGTATTTACAAGACACAATCTGTCCCTTGTAAACAATGTAAGCCTGTTGTCCATCGATCGTGATCCACAAATCGATGTTTCGATGGACAAGCATTCGGGGCGACCAAATGCCGAGCGGCCGAATGCCACTAGGCCGAACAAACTAGTAGGCCGAACAAACCAGTAGGCCGAAAGTCATTTGGTCGAAAGGGTTATTTGGCCGAATGGGTCGTTTGGCCGAAAGGGTCATTGGACCGAAAGGGTCATTTGGCCGAAAGGGTCGTTTGATAGAAAAGGTCGTTTAGCCGAATGGGTCATTTGGCCGAAAAGGTCTTTTGGCCGAAAGGGTCGTTTGGCCGAAATGGTCGTTTGGCCGAATGTGTCATTTGGCCGAAAGGGTCGTTTGTCCGAAAGGATCATTTGGCCGAAAGGATCATTTAGCCGAAAGGGTCAGGTGGCCGAAAGGGTCATTTGGCCGAACGGGTCATTAGACCGGAAGGGTCATTTGATCGAAAGAGTCGTTTGGTCGAAAGGGTCATTTGGCCGAATAAGACTTTTTCGAATAGGTCATTTAGCCGAATAGTTCATTTAAAAAGTGAGAAATTAGAAATGAGAAGATAGACGTTTCTGAGAAGATAGACGTTTCGAAATGACGGAGTGAGACGTCTCGCTTCTCACTGTTCATTTTTCTCTTCTCACGGTAAAGAGAGAGACGTCTCACTACTCACTTCGCGCTTCTCACTTTTGACAGCGAGAAGTGAGAAATGACGAGTGCGAAGAGAGACGTCTCTTTTCTCACTTCCCATTTCTCACTTCTCACTGTAAAAAGTGAGTAGTGCGAAGTGGGTAGACGTCTCACTACTCATTAAGCGGTTCTCACTTTTCACAGTGAGAAGAGAAAAATGAAGAGTGAAAGTGAGACGTCTCACTTCTCACTCCTCATTTATCATTTCTCGCTGTTAAAAGTGAGAAGAGCAAAGGGAGTAGTGAGACCTCTTGGATCATGAACCAGCTCAAAGGACCCATATGACAAAACCCTGCTCACAATTATCGCTATTCGCCGATGCTTACATAAAAATAAACTCGTGGTCACTGACCTTCATCTCTCTCGATTCAGAAGAACAAAAGACTGTTACGCAAAACCACGTTATTCACTCTAGTTCCTACGGCGTTGTTCGGGCAAGAAGCTTGTTCTTGGAGACAGAGAAGATATGTCGGGCAAGGCTGAAGGTCGATCATTTCTCCGAGTCCGCAAGTGGGAGATTTGGTGATATTGTTAGAGAAGGATATGCGCAACGGCCCGAGGACACAATATCTCCGTGATCGTACGACGTGCAGTGCTGGACGTGCAACAAAGAAGTAAAGCTGAGGCAGATGACATTCTATAGCGTTTCGGGTCAAGAAGTGTTGAAGACACTGGCAACACTGTGTTGTGATTAACCACTCTTATTTATGAGAGTAGGACAAACAATGCATTCGATAATAAATATTCTTCTAATTGGCTGTACCAACGGAAAGTATCATAAAATGTACCCGAAAAATGCTAATGCCTGTAGTGACTTGAGATGTCGTAAAATTTCGATTAATCGATTAGTTACTAATCGATTACTCTCGGTTCTTGACGATTATTGAATCGATAATCCGTTGGAAGGTAATCGATTCAAAATTAATCGATTATCACAACAATTAATAGATTAATCGAAGTAAAAACGTCTTTTTGTGAGGCGTATACGAACCGAGAAATTTGTCCAACAATTAATAAGGCATTGAATAAATATGTAACTCTTCCTAATAACTCCTACAAATTTGAATTGGAGTGAGAAATTATAGACCAGCGCGGGGTGAAAGTTTTTGAACAAGCTTCTTATTCAAATTTCCCGGAATGTTACATTTCATACAGTTGGTCTTAAATTGAACCACGACGAAAAAGATGCATAAATGCATTTTTGTTCTTTGTCAAAAGCCGACAATAAATCTGACAATAAACCGACCACCTGGTTTATATACGCTGAATATAGTTGCGAGACTTAAGGTCATACACGTGGATCCGTTTGTCGCGTCTTTTCCTGCGTTGTTGAAGGATTTTCATTTAACGATGCATGTTCGACGACGATGGGAAAAGATCACCACCCACCGCCTCGGCTGCATCAACCAACTATGCTGATTCTTTGGGAGTGCTCTCTTTATACCATCGACATAAAACATATAAGGCCTATAATACACTATACAAATCCATAAATAATTACAAAATTCTAATGCAAGCATTAAATTAACCAACCATATGTCAATAAACTTTATTAGATGTTTTCGAAATAATCAAATCTAATCCATAGGTTAACTGATTTAGATGCTTTTTCATTGGCATTGAAAGTAAGTGCTTTCAAAGCGGCCGCGACTCAGTCTGCTATTGTACACAGCGCGCTCTGTTATTACGGATACCAACTGCAGAAAGAATTGCGACTACTTGCGAGTAACGCTAACGACCCGGCAGCAGCGATTGCCGCTGCCCTCCTGACAAGTGCAGATTTGAGCGGAAATTTATGACAATTGCGGTTTTTGTACCACACACAAAGCTCCACCTGACAGTCCCATTATTGGTATTGCTATTAGGTGGGTCACTCGGTCGAAAAAACCACAGCGCCCGATACGTCCCCGCATTACTGCTCGGGATGACGGTGCTACGAAGCCGGGGGGTTGTTGTGAGAAGCATGAGACCCCACATTTCATGTGCATTGCATTGTGCTTGGGGTTTAGAATAGAGCGAAAGAGAATATGTGTGACCTTATTCTCCGCGAATGATTTTACGATTTATTGCCTGTTTGGTCAGATGCTGTGAGGTGTGGCAGCAGCGGCAGCAATATGAGAAATTGTGTCTCGGACAATTTGTTATCCGACAGGTTCAAATATTGACTAAGCTGTAAGTAAATCAGTGTAAATGTCACGCTTGATTACTCCTATATAGAGTATGATCGGAGATGAGAAATATAATTGTGAACGACTGTAAGCTACTCCTCGCACTATGAATATTATCTGAATCGTTAATCTGACCAGTTTCGTTGATAACTTTCCTGAATTGGATACATTTTCTGAACCCTCATGTCATTCAGTGCTCCATTACGTGACAAAAGTCGAAAGGCAGGAAGAAGAAGCCCATCGTCCCTCTGCCATCTCTGACTACGCCCTTGTACTGTATTCGGATTCGGAGTGCAAATGTCTCTTGCCGCCACGCCCAACCCTTGAAGGCAATAAGCACGACTAACGAAGGCACCGAAGCCTCCAACAATCGATTGTTGCAAATAGATAAGCCTCGACCCAAAGCATTCCATCGTAGACAAATCAACTCGCATTGCAGGTACCAAGGGTTAGGGTGTGCTTCTAGGTCAGTTCTTGCTCTGTGGATCAATGAACTGTTTTCATTTCAGGTGCTTTCCGCGGAATGAAAAACGAGGGCTCGAACCGAATAAGGGCTGGCACCTAATGACAGCCCTTTTGAGCCAAATGATCCAGTTGCCTAGCAACTGTATCTGTAATAAACTGCAAAGGTGAGCCTTTTCTCAAGATGATTTGATCCGCCAAAGTAGTGAACATGGTTTCTTCCTCAGGCTAGGATGAAAAAAAACCAGCACAGTTAAGCAACTAGATTTTAACTACTTCGCAAATAACCGGGAGGCTGGCGGTCCCGGTGACCGGCATCGATGAAGTAATGAACCCCAAAGGTACGCTCTACATTGCGTATGCGATGTAATTCATAGGCCTTGTGCAAGACTGTTTGGTATATGCAAACAAGAGATCACATATCAATCATCTTGAATGCTTGACTGAGCAAATTAGTCTTGTGATCTATGGTAGACTGCTGACCAAAAAATTAGAAAGGAAACACAATCAAGTAATATGCTCAAGAGGTCATCTAAATTTCATTCCATCCTGTACATAAAGACGTTTTTTAAAGGCGTAAATGTGTAGAGTTAGTGACCTAAAAAAAAGATTCTCAAATCACTTACAATTGTACCTATTTAAATATTCAGCATTAATTACTCAGTGATTTGTTCCTTTTTCACCAGCGAGCAAGATAGCATTTGCGCGACCTCCTAGGTACTTGATCGTGATGATAGCGCGGACGACCATATGGCACACAACCTATCGATTGGTTGCAATTCCATTGCAATAGATGCAAGGGCACAAATAGGTTTTGTGTCGTTCCCCTTCGATGTAGCATCGTTCTTCGTCAACACTAGAGTTAGTACCTCTGCTAAGAAGATTGCTAGATATTGAAAGTGTGACGTGTCTCCGCATTACTTCTATGTGGTACTGTTTTTTAACGCCACACAGTGGCAGTCCTCGAACCAAAAACTTGTCGAAACTTGAATAGGTTTCTAAACGAATTTTAGATGAAATTCTTACAGATTTCTCTCCGGGAATTTCTGTGGAAAATCTCCTAAGGAATCAGTGCAGAAATTTCTGGAAGAAATGCAGAAATTTTTACGAAGTTTTGGAAAAAAAAACTCAAAGGTGCAGCCCAATCGGGCTGTGCGCAAAGGTGACGTAGGACTACGTAGCTATTCGAAATTGATAGTATTAGCCATAATAATTTTTGTCGTTTTATTAACATTGAGCAAACTGCTCGGAGGCCAACTGAATCAAGAAGTCGAATAATTGTAACCAGTTGGATGGAATTTGAGTCTCTAACCGTGGAATTAACATGACTCATCGGCCGCTGAAGTCACTCGACTGGCTTTCAGTCGGGGACATCACAATCCTTACTTTGCCAGGTACGCTTACATCGCGGGCGAAAACCAAACTTTGCAAATAAATATATTTGCGTTTGGTTTCACGCCACTTCTGATTCTGCTTATTTCTCCTTTATTTCGGCCATTTTTGAGGACGGTGTCCTCCAAAAAGGTCTTCATACAAAAGAAGGTTGATCCGACTATCCGAAATAATCTTTCTTCAAAGATTTTTTTTTAATTCTTTATTAAAGTGTTTTTTTAATTTTAAAATTAAGTTCAACACTAAACCTTTCTTCAAAGAGATAATGCAGTAAATTTGAATGGATGGGATCACTAACAGCAACCACGCTACTTTTCCCAATTCCCATTCCAATAACTAACTGCATCCAATCGCTTGTCGACACCTTGTCCGACCGCCACTTGATGATATTTCGCTAAGCCTCCAAAGGTTGAAATAAATGTGCAGCATTGTCACACTATCACCCACTTCGTGCTGCTTTGTCCGCTCCGCTGCATCGAATGTCGATCCGCTCTCTGTGGAATCCCGATCAAAATGGCTCGCGCGTGCCGAACAGCAGCTTGCTTGTATTTAATAAATTAAGCCCGTAAGCCCCGCCCCTTTGTGAGCTGATATGGGTGTAAATATAATGTGCACTTATAACGATTAATGAAGGTGCGGGGCTAATGGATTTACATCATTAGATATAAGAAAGCTGCTTTTCGGCGCGCGCTAGTCATTTCGATCGGGATTCCACAGACAACGGACCGTTCGGAGAATGACAAATTCTAAGAATCCAATGAAACTTTCTCGGTAGATTCTGAATGTTGGTTGTTTATCTAAGATGCGTATTGTTGCGAGGAATGACAACAGAAATTTGACTCAAGACGAAGTTTCTTCATATTACAAAACATTATCTTTCGGCATCTGTCTGTCCGAGCGACGTTCACCGATGGGTGGTTGCTGTAAATAGTTTCCACTGAGGTGGCGTCTTCATTGATTTTATACAAACGAAGGTTGATCCGACTATCTAAAATAAACTTTCTTTAAAGTGCAAAACTCAATCGTAAATAGCGAATTTGATAGCGCGTCGGAGGGAGATGATGTAGTGAATTTTAGTGGATGGAATCACTAACAGCAACCAAGTTACAACGCCAAAACCGATGCCACCTAAACAGTCCATTTTCGCATTTAACTCTTTCTTTCTATAATATGTTGGTCCTGAGAAGAACCAATTTTCTTTTCCCAATGCTCCTTTCCAACTTACTGACACCACAATTTGTAATAAATTTTCAGCATCGGCACTGGCGGTGCGGGATCGCCACAGTGCTATTTTTATGGTCAACCTTTTCTTCATATGAAATTCTGGTTCGTTGAGGTTGAATGATCTGCAGCAACACATCGAGCATCACCACCAATGCGATGGATTTTCTTTGAAAATGGTATTAGCGCCTCCGTGATGCTGTGTCCGCTCCGCTGCGATCGCTTTGATGCGTCTGCTATGCGTAAAATCTTGTTCAAACTGAGGATTTGATCTAAACCCGCAAGTGATTGATTTTTGATGTCTGTGTTAGTGATGCATGTACGTGATTGGTTAATTTACCTATTTCTAAACTTTTTATCAATTATCGATAATAAATAGTTAAAAATCAGTATTTTCAAATAAATACAAAGAAGCGTTGACTCATCCTTGATCGAATGGTCCAAAAAAATTGAAAATCCATCGAGAAACGGCTTAGATATTAATGTTTAAAGTCTATCATATTTTCATGACGGTCCCCGATTTTAGCAATCGTATAGTGTACCCCAATATAGAAAACACAGACGTAGTCCTACGTCAAAAAAACAAAGGTGCAGCTCAATCGGGTTGTACAATAGAGGTAGTAACCTATAGAGGATGATTGTCGCTGTGGTTCCCTTTGTTCTCGTTTCCAAGCATGTTGGGTACACTTCTGTCAAAACGTACTGATTTTTCCTTCTTTGACATTTAGCGCCCTATCCTCGCCAGCAAAAGATGTTTCGCCAGTGACTACAGCAACAGCATTCCTCTATGGCTTATTTGCTCTTTCCTCTATAGTTTATTTGGTTGTGCGCAAATGTGACGTAGGACTACGTAGTCTCATGTAATGGATTTCACAAAAGTTTCCGACTTTGGGCTTGTTAACGTTTGGGATTGGAAATGCGCATTATTGAAAATAAATCATTTTACCAAACACCAGAACAGTTGAAAAAATAATCTAATTTTGAGTGGATTTACTGAATTGGAAATGAATTCAAAATACCAGAAATTTGAAAATTATTCTTTCTTTGCTAATTAAAAATGTTACTTTTAGCGCCTTTCCCCGGTTTGTCGTGGCATTGCTAATAAACTAGATCAGATTTATTTCTTACTAGTCGACCCGGCAGACGTTGTCCTGCGTAGTAGGCGAAAATGCCCATGTGAAATTTCCACACGAATCCTAATTTTAAATTTTTACAATTTGCAAAACCTTTCGCATAATTTTCGCATGAGGAAATATCATATAAACCCGTCGGAAACGGTAAGGAACATATCTGCTGAGGAAATGAAGGAAATCCATCCAGCCTTTTTCGAGTTATGCGGATACGAACACAGACCATTTCATTTTTATATATAGATAATGCGCCTTTCCTAACATTATTAACAATCAAATGACTAAATCTTGTAAGAATACTTCACTTCCTACTCATAAATGGCTGCAGAAGCTATCGCAATGAATAAATTTTCTGCCGCAACCCTCGCTGACGGCCATAAACGCTACCTACCTATCATGGTAATTGAATTTTCTATCGATTTAAAAAAACCATTTTGAATCAACTCTCTTTTGTTAAAGATCTATGACAAAAGGTCGATGGACAAAAGGTCAAAGGGACAAAAAGTCGACGGGACAAAAGGTCGAATGGACAAAAGGTCGACGGGACAAAATGTCGAAATTATAATATTGGTTTAAATTGAAAAGCCATAGTATTGAGAACAATACAAAGGAAAACTATGATGTAAGTACCGTCATCGGGGGTGACACTTGGCCAAATAAGGGTCAGGTTGGCCCATGTTTTCAATAAATTCAGCACAAGGAAAATGTAACATAAGATACCTTTTTGAGCGGTTCAGATAGCCGACCTACAGACTGTTCGTGAGAACGATGGCCCAATCTTGACTTGAGCCCTCAACCTCTAATTTCCACACAAAACTCTACCACCAATATGCAATATGCATAAGCACATTCATTCATTTATTTAGTTTACATCTAAACAGAAACACTGAATCAACAATTTGACGCCACAATACACGAGATAATAATTCGAGAACACAGTGTTCTTTTTAAAAAAAACCCAGATTTATCCACCTAGCGGTGATGGTGCCTTTCTCGTTCGTTCAAAAGGTTTGGAAAAATCTAAAATAACACCAATATGTGTTAAGAAAATTATTTTGAGCTTTTTAGTGGAATGTCTTCACTTGTCAAAAGACGAGTTTGTACAATCCCATTTAATTCCACCATTGGGATTGTACAAACTCGTCTTATGACAAGTGACCAATATGTGGTTTGGTCTTATTTTTCATATTTGTTTATAGGCATAACAAAATTTCTCGCCAAACGCAACTTGTTGCAAATAAAACGAATGAGCATAAGAGCAAAAAATGGCATTTAATTTTGTAGTTTTAAAATTAGTATTTTCGCCATAGCTTCTGACCCAATTGTACGATCCAGCCAAGTTTCCAGGGGCGTCTCGTGGACTTTTGGTACACCTGTTCTACCACCCTGCTCCATGTATCAAGCTGAGTGGTTTCGTATGAAAGTTGTGCGTTTAATCTAATATTACAATCTTTTCTTGTACAACTAAACCAAATATTAGAGAAGAGAAAAAATCATGTAGAAAGGATTTACAAAACAATAAACAACTTATTAATCTCTTTTGTTCCAAAAATCTTTTAAATTAGGATGCACTTAAAATTTTAAACTCTCGCAAGTCGTCCGAAATTTAAGAGATCTTTCAAACCCGCTTTTTCGCCATTCGGGGTACATGTGACTTATCGCCGCTAATATTTAAACTCTTATATATTTTGTTGCTATGAAAGAAATCTTATTAACCATTATTAGTATAATT
Organism: Armigeres subalbatus; assembly: GCF_024139115.2. Classification (NCBI taxonomy): domain Eukaryota; kingdom Metazoa; phylum Arthropoda; class Insecta; order Diptera; family Culicidae; genus Armigeres; species Armigeres subalbatus. The sequence goes on along the minus strand of NC_085139.1, from coordinate 249,478,261 downwards.
GTTTGATGCGACCCCAGATTGTGACGACCAATGAGTCACATTTAGAAGCTGTTGTCACATTTAGAAGAAATGTTTTCCAGTTACTTAATTTTTCAAATTTAGTGAATTTAGTTTTCTCTATATTGATTGATTCTGAGTATTCGTAAAAAAGCATTATTTGATGTCTCTTTTGAAAAATCAAACATTAATTCAATATTGTTTTTGATGCATATTCATCAGGAGATAAAAGAAAAACAAACTGTTCTTAATCATCGGAGTATGATATGAGAACGAAAGCGTGCGCGCGCCTTTCGGCAAAGCACAGCCCGACACTTCGACCGAGTCTAACCGAAATTACGTCGCGTCGTTGATTGTTCTTGCAGCGCGTCGAACGGATTGGACTCCTGCGCAGCATAGCAGATCTTGCATCTAAACGTGCTTGCTTCGCATGCGAAAGAGGATGATGTGAAGAAACGGAGAAAGCTGGCAACGCTCACGCTGGTTCTCTAGGCGCGGAGAACGAGTGAGTATACCAAGGAGGAAATCATTTCAAACCATTTGTCATGGCGCAAAACATTAAATTTTGCGCTGCTGTTGGTTCTTCATTATAAATCGTACAACTGGGAAAAGCTTTCTATGTGATCTGGTGTGGTGTGTCGGAGAAACACATATTTAGCTGCAATTTGACTGTACGCCAAGCATGTGGCGTTGACTTGATCTGCCTACGCAATATTTTGTTTCGTTAGATGTTAAACCGTCATTAGAAATATTACGTGGAACTTTGTTTAAATAATTTTACTGAGTAAATTATTTGTCCTAATAATTAATTGCCAAGAAATTAATTTCCTACTTCTGAACTAAAAATGGTTACCTTTTCCATGAACAGGTAGAACCTATAGACGAAGCGCCTGAATTTGTATTTTGGCCATAACTTTCGATCCCATAGTTCAATCTGGCCAACTTCAAATAGGAAACAATGGTACAGGATTCTGCGTCGAATGCAATTTGTTGCAAGCAAATCGGTTGAGGATAAGTGCCCGAAAAATGAGTGACATTTTTTACTCGATTTTTTCGTATGAATTTGTATTTTGGCCATAACTTTCGATCCCATAGTCCGATCTGGCCAATTTCAAATAGGAAACAATGGGACAGGATTCTGCGTCGAATGCAACTTGTTGCGAGCAAATCGGTTGCGGATAAGTGCCCGAAAAATGAGTGACATTTTTTGAGTAGTTTTGCACACACACACACACACACACACACACACACACACACACACACACACACACACACACACACACACACACACACACACACACACACACACACACACACACACACACACACACACACACACACACACACAGCAGGGCAGCAGGGACTTTGTCCAAGGGCTTGACGACCCCTCCCCATGGCCACTGCGAGTTAGACCGGGACCATCGTCCCTAACCCCTAATCCCAAGGCGTCAAGCGACCCGTGCCGAGGGGATGCATGGCCAGGGGGGTGAAATAATAAGCTAGGCCTTTAACGGAGCCTGTGGGGTACCTGGGCACCCTCCACAGTAATTGTCGCTTACCGCGTTATGCTGGGCTCTGGCGTGGTGGACCTCTTTTCCCGAGCAACTAGTGGGACCAAAATGGAAAACCAAGTCAATTCTTCAAATAGTGGTAGTAGTGTAGGCGACAACCCCTTCGCAAGAGGTGGGTTGGTCAGGTCTCCGCCTAGGAGGCCAGAGGCAATAGTCGGCAGCTCAGTGCGCAGCGCCAGCGTGGGTCACTCAACCTTCCTCTCGGCTATAAAAACGCCGGTAGGGGTTATTGACGGCCCATGGCTTGTGGAGGCGATGAACCGCAAACGCGATGGGCTTTCGGCCTTCGAGGTGGCGACGGAACAGCTGGACGCCATCATCGACTTTGCGTCATCGAAGCATAATATCAGCAAAGACCTCAAGAGGAGCTTGCAGAAACTTCGAAAGTCGATGCTGGACGCCAAGCTGGAGAGGGCGGTCGGGACGGCCAAGTGTAAACTCGCGAAATCGGTGGAGTCGAGGTCTACCCAGACTGAGGCCCAAGGATTCGCGGACTCGGGCAAGGTCGAATCGACCGAAGGCGTGTTAGCGAAGACGGTGGTGCCAAAGTCAACCCAGACTGAGGCTCAAGTATTTGCGGGTACGTCGGGGGTGACTGCTCCAACGGAGCAGACTCAAAAACGGGGGAGACAGTCTCCAGGGGATGAGCTCCCTGGGGGCCGCTCCAAAACGCGGAGGGTTACTACCCCGAACAAGGGTAGTGGGGCTGGGAAGCTGAACCCCGGTCAGGTACCTCCAAAACCGGGGGAGGAAGGACCTGGAAAGGTCCGTCCACTCAGGAAAGACGGTGATAAGGGGTTACGGCAGGCTGAAAGTTCTCAGCCGCACCAGACCAGGGAAATAGAGGGGGGTGACGCCTCCTGGACCATGGTCAAGAACAAGAGGAAACCGAATACGTCAAGAGCCGAAAAGAAGGCCCAGGCGAATGAGGGTAGTAAGAAGTCTAGGGTAGGCGCCAATCCACTATGGTCCAGGATACAGATTTACGCGGAAAGATGAATTTTACGCCAAAACTATATTTTTTAGAAAAAACTGTTGTTCTACAAAATTGTTCGAAATAGTAAGGTCATCATTATGGTTTTACCAAAAAATAGGGTGGCCCATCATATAAAAAAAATTAGAAAATATTTTTTTTATTTCTTGGAATATTGACATGTTATGTTTTACAAAGTTGTAGCGTGGCTTATTCCAATCAATTTTGCTAAAAAAACTTTTTCTGTAGCTCTTAAGTTGGCTGATTTAGAGCATTTTTACCTAATTGGATTAGGGTGTACCTCAAAAAAACAGTATTTTTGATCTTATTTTTTTGTTTTAGATTTCTCGAAAAAGTCATCTTCAGGTGACTTTTAGAGCTCAAAAAAATGCAACTTTTGATGGGTAAATATGCACAATATCTTTTTCCGATCAAAAGTTATAATCGTTTTTCTGTCAAAATTACATTTTTTTCATAAGTTGATATCTCCAGTTAGGGCAGACCAAAAAAATATGTTTACACGGCATTTGAAAGATAAATTAATATTATTTATTATGTCAAAAAATTGGGGATATGTTATTTTTTTATCTCAAGTTTTACCAATTTTACTAAACTCATGTTTTTTCAAATAAATTAATATAACTCGACAACGGAAAAAGATTCAGACGATATTCTTATAGCAAAACACGCGTTTTGAAAAGCCCCAAAAGTCTTCAGAAGATGACATTCGTGAGAAATTAAAAATAAAAAATCTACAGCTCTAACACTTTTTATAAGTTTTATCATTATCATCGTATTGCAAGATTTACGAGAAAAGATGCATTTTCGGTCTGAAGCATACTTTTAAGAAACAAAATTTGTTCTACAAAGTTGTTCTGGATACTTGGGCCCTTATTATAGAGTTACCGAAAAATAGGGTGGGCCATTTTATAAAAATGTAAAATTTTCATTTTTTTTTATTTTGCGGAATATTGACGTAAAATGTTCTACAAAGTTGTAGCGCAGCTTTTTCCAATCAACTTTGCTATATAAACTTTTTATGTAGCTCTTAAGCTCACTTGTTTAGAGTAATTTTACTTATCAGGATTAGGGTGTCCCTCAAAAAACAAGATTTATGATCTGCTCATTTCATTTTTTATTTTTCACGGATGTCACCTTCTGAAGACTTTTGGGGCTTTTCAAAACGCGTGATTTGCTATAAAAATATCGTCTGTATCTTCTTTCGTTGTGGAGTTATATCAATTTATTTGAAAAAACATGATTTTAGTAAAATTGGTGAAATTTGAGATAAAAAAATAACATATCCCCATTTTTTTGACATAATAAATAATATTAATTTATCTTTCAAATGCCGTGTAAACATATTTTTTTGGTCTGCCCTAACCGGAGATATCAACTTATGAAAAAAATGTAATTTTGACAGAAAAATGATTATAACTTTTGATCGGAAAAAGATATTGTGCATATTTACCCATCAAAAGTTGCATTTTTTTGGGTTCTAAAAGTCACCTGAAGACGACTTTTTCGAGAAATCTGAAACAAAAAAATTAGATTAAAAATACTGTTTTTTTGAGGTACACCCTAATCCAATTAAGTAAAATTGCTCTAAATCAGCCAACTTAAGAGCTACAGAAAAAGTTTTTTTGGCAAAATTTATTGGAATTAGCTGCGCTACAACTTTGTAGAACATAACATGTCAATATTCTGAGAAATAAAAAAAATATTTTCCAATTTTTTTTATATGATGGGCCACCCTATTTTTTGGTAGAACCATAATGATGGCCTTACTATTTCGAACAATTTAGTAGAACAAAAATTTTTCTAAAAAATATAGTTTTGGCGTAAAATTCATCTTTCCGCGTAAATCTGTATCCTGGACCATAGTGCAATCGCTCCAGGGGCGATGCCCTAGTCATCACGGCGGACGAGGCTAAGTACTCGGACGTTTTGAAGGCGATGAGGAGTGACGTCAAGCTCGGTGAACTCGGCGCCGACGTACGTCGAATAAGACGTACCCGGATGGGCGAGATGATCCTCGAGATGAAGCGGGGCGTCTCGCAAAAGGAAGAAGTACAAGAAGTTGGCGGAGGAAGTCCTAGGCGAGACGGTCAAGGTGAGGGCACTCACTACGGAGGTGAATCTAAGGGTTAAAGACCTGGACGAGATCACCGAAGTCGAAGAGCTCGTCACGGCACTGCGGCGACAGTGTGAAGTGGAGACGCCCACCGCAGCCGTTCGGCTACGGAAAGGTCTGGCAGGGACGCAGGTAGCATTGGTTCGGCTATCTGCAGCGGACGCTTCCAAGGTAGTCAAGTTAGGGAGCGTCAAGGTGGGATGGTCGGTATGCCCTGTGCGCATATACGAGCAACCCGAAGTTTGCTTCAAGTGCCTGGAACCGGGGCACAAGCAATGGGACTGCAAAGGCCCTGACAGAAGCAATCTCTGCCGACGCTGCGGATTGGAAGGACATAAGGCACAATGCTGCACGAACCCTCCCAATTGTTTGATTTGTTCCAGCAAAGCTGTGAACAGCAAGCACCCCATGGGGGGTTCGATGTGCCCGGCGTTTAAGCGTGCTGCAAAATCAAAGTGCAGGTAACGCAGCTGGCTTGCTCGGCCTCGCCCGAGTGTTTGGTGTGCGCAGGTTTAGAGGAAACGGCGGAACACGTGTTGTTCGTGTGCTCACGTTTTCGCACAATGCGTGACCACATGCTTGCCACATGTGGTCTGGACACTACCCCGGACAACCTAGTTCGGAGGATGTGTAAAGATGAAGTTGGCTGGAACGCCGTTTTATCGGCTATCGCCCAAATCGTCTCGGAGCTACACAGAAGGTGGCGCGTGGACTCAAGGATGGCTAGTTCAGGCGCAAATAAGAGGTGGTCCAAGGGATCGGAGTCGGCTTCATGGGTCATACCGGTGGTCATGCTCTGTGGTCGAACTCGATCCTTTTATCGAACAAGTGGCCGCGCGAAGAACAACATGGTATCGTCGCTTTCGCGGCGTCAGTCAACTCCAGGCGGGTTCCGAGCCCGAGGACGGAAAGGGTCCTCGTCAAGGCTGGGGCAGGCGTAGGCCTCGCGTCAGCAGAGTCCCTCTGTGTGCTGGCGAATAGGCCCTATCGCAGAAAGGTCAATTTGGGGTGCACGCGGCATCATCATTCTTGATACCAGTCGTGCAGAGGGAAGCAGGCGCGAAGTCGACCCTTCCCACCTTCCGAGGACATAGGGCGTGGTAAGGCCACCTGGAAAGCCGGCAACGCGCTGGCACGATACCATGGTGTTCTTCTAGAAAAGCGAGTTACGATGTTCGGTGCTGCAAGGACACGCAGCTAACCTCGAGGGTGCGTTGTGCACTGGCCCCCCTTTGAAGCATTACTTTCTGGTTGTACCGAAGGGACTATGGGCTTGGCGGCAATGGAAACGGTTTAGCGGGTCGGGAATGTAGTCCTGCCTCCCTCGGTGATCCCTAACCCCGCACTTCCTGGTCAACCCAGGATGTCTGTTGAGCAGATTCCCCCTCCATTGTTTAGGAAGAAAAAAAAAACACAGACATCACCTCAATTCGTCGAACTGAGTCGATTGGTATATAACACTATGGGCCTCCGGGCCTCCTATAAAAAGTTCATTTTTGGAGCGAACATATAGCCTTTACGTATACTTTGTATACGAGAAAGGCAAAAACTTCTGCAGCGTCGCCAAGCAATTCTGATTTGCACTTTGAAGTGTGTTCGTCTCGGCTTAACCTCTTCTAGTGTATCTGAGAAAACCCGATTTGTTTTCAATAATGTTCCTTTCCAATTACAAATAGAAATAAAATCTGAATTTTGAAAGAAAATATCACTTGACTGCTACTGACGCCAACGTTTCTGCAGCGTTGCTCTCCGACGAGCGTTTTTGGTTCTGATACTAACGGAAACTTCCTTCAGTACCGCGGGAATGTAACCAACGCCATTGTTTGCTATCAACCCATTCTTTTCTTAAAATGCTGGTCCTGAAAAGAGTCGATTTTCAATCTACAATGCGTCTTTTGAATCACTCACAGCCATCAAAAGTTAATCCGAACCTTAAAAATTCACTGCTGCAGCTGTCCGACGGCCACTCGACGATTTTCTTCTAAGACGCTAAGAATAAAAGTTCAGCATCTCCACTGATATACCGAGGCCGCAATAAACGTCCAGAGTGAATGTAAATAAGAGTGGCGACACTTTTAGAATTAGAACAGAATTCATCTGTCATTCCCATACAAAATCGTGTTCCAAACGAGCAGGAGACCTGTCAAATGCGGCACATGTCGCCACTCTTAATTACATGCACTCTGTCGACGCCTAAGAAGAACAGATTTTCTTTTTACAAAGCGCTTTTCTAATCATTGATAGAAGCGAAACGATAGTCTGAGAATTGCGTGGATATTTCTCTTGAGTACTGCTACTTTCGGCGATGGCCAGCGCATTCTAATGCTTTGTTTTTTAAAGTTGGGGAAAATCTTAAAGAGTTCGTTGATCGATTGATACCAAAATCTCTGAAATCGCTACTTTTCGTGAAGGTCTCAAATTTGAATATGCAGAATTACCTCCCTATCTTCGCAAAGGATGTAATCCTACGTACAAATTTAGCCCCACCCCCTAGAATTTTTCGTTAGTTACGCCAATGTGAATCACCAATAATCGTATTTTGTGTATATGGTATAAAAGCAAAAATAATCTGGATAGTTAGATTTTTTGTTGAATGGCTTTTAAGTCCGGTATTATTATCATTTATTTTTATCCGCTACAGAATTATAAAAGTTCTAGCAAACAATTTTCCAGATTTTATCCAACTTAAGTGTACATGTCCGTCACTGCAGACCGTTGTGCCGCTTCGGCGTGCCGATTTGTTCCATCGACTTACTATTGTTCTATAATCTTCTCCGGAGAGCTGCAAACTCTGCCGTATGTAACATGTAAGGGGGCTTCAAGATGACAACCCCTAATGATAGCTTTCCACCGCATGGAGCGCGGTACCAAGCCGAAACCATTCACGTGCAATCAATCTTGTCGGTTGAAGGTGGATTGATTATTGGTTTTTACACTCTTTTTCCTCATTCGGTACGGCATTGGTTGTTTCCATGGGTCGTAAATTTTGCTTGCAAAATGGTTAGATTTACAATCTAATGTTCAGACGTTGTACTTAATTTTCCGGTTGTTGTCTATTTAGATCCTATTTTTTTAAAATAACGTCCTCGTTCAAGTCCTCGTTGCTTTTTTTTGTTCTGTGCACAATCGATGACCTTTTGCGACGTCGTTCTTTTCTTGAATACCACAACACCTGTGACCAACCTATTTAACAACTATTTCCATTCATCCGCCCTTCACGATTCACAAATAAAGCGTCATAAACAAACCTCATCACCTTGTCCGTCAAAGTGTCACCCGCAAACCAACAATAGCAACAATGTAAACAGTAGCTGCCACTACTCTCACTGATTATGTCACTCTTCTTGGTCTGCGATCCGAATTAGCATCATTTATCTTGCTGCCAGTCGAAAATTTATTCGACATTGTGTCACGCCCCTCACTCACGGCACCAACCTCCTGAAGCTCTCCTCTATCCACAAACAACAAAAGAGGCCTTCACTTTGGTTCGTTCAATTTCTGACGCTTAACACTACTCGTGATGACCGAAATTTGTATTCACGACGACAACGCTTCACCCGCACTGAACTTTGAAAGCCGAACCCCTGCACTGGGTCCTTGACCAAAACTAAAGTCGCTTCTTCCACAAATTAGTTCCCAAGCCGAAAACCGCCCGTCCATTGTGTGATATTCTTCAGTTGAAAGAACGCACCAGTCGTTTGATGAATAAAACACATGTTCTCGACGCCGTTTCGCGCGCAAAACTAATTCATCTCGCTGCTGGTTGCCAGTGCCTGCAACAGGGGAGGTCTCCGCAGGGACCCTTTGACACACCATTGGAGCTAGGCCCCTAGTAGGTATAGGTAAATTCGCTTTCCGTTCGATTGGCCCGCCTCGCCTCCCCGCGCCGCCGCAGCTATGGTTCTCACAGTCACCGTAAGCCACCAATTACATACAGTACTACCCGGCAGCGCTGCAGCGGCGGTGCAATGTGTGCCACCACGGCGACGGGGTCTCGCTCATACCATCAGCAGAGACCCTTCAGAACGGGAATCGTGATCACGCCAAGCAATCGGGGAGGCCCCGGCGATAGGTTTTCAGTGCAATCAGCGCACACGTTTTGCGTTCACGTCACGCGAAGTCGCGCGCTCCAGATTCGACAAGCGCTAACTAACGAATCCGAACCTCAAATATCACCCACTTGCCGAAGGGAAATTTTCGCTTTCAATGCAGGGCTGGAAACTGTGCACCTGATAGTTAGCTGGAGATGACGCGCAATACTGACACAAATGTATTGAGCTATCGTTATGTAACAACAGAAATCCCTCAACAATAAGCTTTCAGCCCAATTGTCGTTCGAGGGATTTTGTCCTCATTCGCTATGTTGCGATAAGTTCCAGGGGAATGGTGACTTTCAGGATATCTGGTTTAGCAAGGGAAGTGGCCGTAATTTCGATGATTATATGGTTTGGATTGAGGCCAATCTAAAATGGGGATTCTTTAAGACAATTTCAAATACATTTCTGCGACGTTTAAGTCACATTTGGTTTCGGAAACCTGATTCTCTCACGGAAGTGATCACTTGTCCAACTAAACAAATTGTAATTAGGTTTGTTGGGATTCAAATTACGGTTGTGATTGGGATTGGAATTGCGATTGAGAGTGCTCGTACTATTGACTCGGATTTCTTGGGATTGTGATTGAACGTTTGATTAGGTTATGTTTATTTATGTTTATAGTATTAAGATTGATGTTGCCATCAGCATTCCGATTGCGATTTGCATTGGGAATTGAAAAAGTATTGGAATTAGCTTTTCAGTTTGAATGCAGATTATTATTAATGCAGGATTGGTATTACGATTGGGGTTGAAAGTTAGATAAGGATAATGATTTGGAATTGGGATTACTTTTTGGATTGAGATTAGAACTAGGACAAGGATTGGACATAGAAATGGGATTTGATTGAGATTGAATTCAGGTTCGGATTAGGAATGAGGTCATAAAATATAGTAGAAAGTTGTTTAGAGCGTTTTAGATTGTCTTCACTTATTATTCCATCACTCTGTGACTCATGACAAATAGGAGAACTGCTCCTGAAATTCATCTCATGGCTCCGATATTCATCCCATCAAAATCAAAACAATGGAAAGGAATTTGATTTGTTTCTTATTTTCGTTATTTTTGTCATGTCGACAAATTAGTGCTGTATTTCTTTGTTTCGCGATGAGATGAATATGTGTTCAGTGCGATGGTGGATATCAGAACAGTTCCCCTATGAAAATAAGATTGTAATTACGAATGGGATGCAGAGAGGTATGACGATTGGTATTGAGATTCAAGAGATATTTACTTTAGGATTAAGATTACGATTGTATTTCGACTTACATTATAAATGGGATTGCAAAAATAATTAGGACTAAGATTGTGATCAACATGGGAATGGGTAAGGGGACTGGACTGGACATCCGGTTGCTATTGGGAGTAGGATTGCTATTGGAATTGAGCATTATTGAGATTGGAATTGAGAATGAGAAAATATTAAGTATTATTAGGATAGGAATTTGGATCAGGATTTAACTTGGGTCGAGACTAGGATTAGGATTCAGATTCATATTGGAATTGTGATTGGAAATGAGATTGAGATTTGTGTTTAGATTAGGATGGAATTAGAATTGGGAATGCAATTAAAAGACAGGATCACCCTTCTTCTAGCATTAGTCAGCGGACATGACATTTACACTACACCCAGTGAACCATTATGGAATCTCCAATCTTTCCAAAACTTACTTTTTTTTTGCTTGGACGGGTTTGGAAGCTGATCAAAAGTTTTATTTTGTAAATCATATTATTGTTAAAAAGGTAGAAAAAAGCAAGCAATTAAAATCATGATCATTATTCACCTTGAAAGGGTTTCAGATCGTATCATGCTTCAAAACGATTCAAATATCATCATTATTGGGGGAAGGGCCGTTTGGCCGAGAACCATTCGGCCGAATGCCACTATGACCCAAGGCCACTATGCAGAATGTCATTTGGCCGAACAGGTCTTTTAGCCGAATAGGTCATTTGACCAAACAAGTCATTTGACTGAACAGGTCCTTTGGCCGAATAAGTTATTTGGTCGAATAGGTCGTTCGCTCGAATATGCCATTTGGCCAAATACAGGCATACCTCGATAGTGCGTATCCTCAATTGTATGTACGTGCATTTTATTTCGACAGTATGTACGGTTTTAGTTAAGATTTAAAAATTTGTTTTGATCGTGGCACATGCGTGGGGTTCATCATATGCTACGTTATAATACCACATCTGATTTAAAAACCATCGTGAGATTATAACGAATTTAGTGGCAAAACTTTGAAAAAGCATCGTGTCATAAATGTTTGACAGTCTTGCGTAACGCAAATGATTCTATATTCTGAGTTAAAATTGTTTCGTTGATAATTGGATTTTATTTCCAGATGGGTCAGATAATATATTCAACGAAAATAAAACAGATTTCTAAAAAGATTCACAATACAGAGTGTCCTCTATCAAGGAAGTTAGTTTCAGTTCTAGAACCCGTCCACATGCTTTAATTCACCCAATAGACCAGAGAATATTTCCCAGAAAAGTAAATTAATTCCATCATGGGAATAGTGGTGCTAGAATTGAATTCACGACAAGATGTTTAACTGTTTAGTTCAGGTTACCTTAGGTTTAGTTCCATTCTATCCACTTTATTATTTATTTATTCAGACTAAGGCCGGAGTGGCCTATGCGGTAAGAGTCTTCTCCATTCGGCTCGGTCCATGGCTACACGTCGCCAACCACGCAGTCTACGGAGGGTCCGCAAGTCATCTTCTACCTGATCAATCCACCTTGCCCGCTGCGCACCTCACCTTCCTGTGCCCGTCGGATCGTTGTAGAGAACCATGTTACCGGGTTACTGTCCGACATTCTGGCTATGTGCCCGGCCCACCGCAGTCGTCCGATTTTCACGGTGTGAACGACGGATGGTTCTCCCAGCAGCTCATGCAACTCGTGGTTCATTCGCCTCCTCCACGTACCGTCCGCCATCTGCACCCCACCATAGATGGTACGCAGCACTTTCCTTTCGAAAACTCTGAGTGCGCGTTGGTCCTCCACGAGCATCGTCCAGGTTTCGTGTCCGTAGAGAACTACCGGTCTAATAAGCGTTTTGTACGGCGGCGAACTCTATTCGATCGTCTTGCGGAGTCCAAAGTACGTACGATTTCCAGCCACTATGTGTCTCCAAATTTCTCTGCTGGTATCATTTTCGGCAGTCACCAGTGAGCCCAAGTACACAACTTCTTCTACCACCTCGATTTCGTCGCCACCGATGCAAACTCGCGGTGGGTGGCTTACATTGTCTTCTCTTGAACCTCTTCCTATCATGTACTTCGTCTTCGACGTGTTGATGACTAGTCCGATTCGTTTGGCTTCCCTCTTCAGTCTGATGTAGGCTTCCTCCATCTTCTCAAAGTTTTGTGCCATAATATCTATGTCGTCGGCGAAGCCAAATAGCTGAACCGACTTATTAAAAATTGTAGCACTCGTGTTAATCCCTGCTCTTCGTATTACCCCTTCCAAAGCGATGTTGAATAGCAGACACGAAAGACCATCACCTTGCCGTAACCCTCTGCGCGTTTCGAAGGAACTCGAGAATGCCCCTGAAACTCGAACTACGCACATCACCCGATCTATCGTCGCTTTGATCAACCGTGTCAGTTTATCTGGAAATCCGTGTTCGTGCATTAGCTGCCATTAGCTGGTCCCGATCGATTGTATCATATGCGGCTTTGAAGTCGATGAATAGATGATGTGTGGGCACGTTGTATTCGCGGCATTTCTGCAGTACTTGGCGAATGGCGAACACCTGGTACGTGGTGGAGCGTTCGCCCATAAAACCCGCCTAGTACTGCCCCACGAACTCCCTTGCAATTGGTGCTAGTCGACGGCATAAAATTTAGGAGAGTACCTTGTAGGCGGCGTTCAGCAATTTTATTGCACGGTAGTTGCTACAATCCAGCTTATCGCCCTTTTGTTGATGGGACACACGACTCCTTCCATCCACTCCTTCGGCAAAACTTCCTCCTCCCAAATCTTGGTAATGACCCTGTGCAGCGCTCTAGCCAGTGCCTCACCACCGTGTTTAAATAGCTCTCCTGGTAGTTGGTCAACCCCAGGGGCTTTGTTGTTCTTCAGCCGGCCAATCTTCTCCTTGATTTCCTGGAGATCCGGAGCCGGTAAAATTATGTCCTGCGCGCGTTCTCCCAGGTCCATCACCATGCAGCCATCTTCGTCTGCCACATCGCCATTCAGGTGCTCTTCGTAGTGCTGCCGCTACCTTTGGATCACCTCACGCTCGTTTGTAAGAAGGTTCCCGTTTATGTCCTTACACATATCAGGCTGTGGCACGTGGCCCTTACGTGAACGGTTCAACTTCTCATAGAACTTTCGTGTGTTATTAGTGTGGTACAGTTCCTCCGTCTCTTCACGGTCTCGATCTTCCTGCTGACGCTTTTTCCTCCGGAAAATCGAGTTTTGTCTGTTCCGCGCTTGTTTATATCGTGCCTCGTTCGCCCTCGTGCGGTGTTGCAGCAATCTCGCCCATGCTGCATTCTTCTCTTCTACTAACTGCTCACATTCGCCGTCATACCAGTCGTTTCTCTGATCCGGGGGCACCGTGCCAAGTGCAGCGGTTGCGGTGCTACCAATGGCAGATCGAATATCTCTCCAGCCATCTTCAAGAGACGCTGCGTCTAGCTGCTCTTCCGTTGGGAGTGCCACTTCCAGCTGCTGCGCGTATTCTTGGGCTACTCTACCGTCTTGTAGCCGCCCAATATTAAGCCGCGGCGTCCGACTTCGACGCGTGTTGTACACCGTCGAGAGTTTTGAGCGCAGGCATACTGCAACGAGGTAGTGGTCGGCTTCAATATTCGCACTGCGGTAAGTGCGGACGTTCGTGTTGTTGGAGAAGAATTTACCGTCGATTAGAACGTGGTCGATTTGGTTTTCCGTTACTTGATTAGGTGTTCTCCATGTGGCCTTGTGGATATTTGGATATTTGCGGAGAAAGAAGGTGCTTCGGACTACCATTCCGCGGGAGGCTGCGAAGTTTATGCATCGTTGGCCGTTATCATTCGATACGGTGTGCAGACTATCCGTTCCGATGACCGGTCTATACAATTCCTCCCTACCTACCTGCGCGTTCATGTCACCGATGACGATTTTGACGTCCCGCAGTGGGCATCCATCGTTTGTCTACTCCAGCTGTGCGTAGAACGCTTCTTTCTTGTCGTCGGGTCTCCCTTCGTGTGGGCAGTGCACGTTGATGATGCTATAGTTGAAGAAACAGCATTTAATCCTCAAATTGCACATCCTTGCGTTGATTGGCTGCCACCCAATCACGCGTTGGCGCATCTTTCCCAGCACTATGAAGCCGGTTCCCAGCTCGTTGGTGGTGCCACAGCTTTGGTAGAAGGTAGCCGCCCGATGCCCGCTTTTCCACACCTTCTGACCTGTTCAGCAAATCTCCTGCAGCGCCACGACGTCGAAGTTGCGGGGATGTAATTCATCATAGATCATCCTGTCGCAACCTGCGAAACCTAGCGACTTGCAGTTCCATGTTCCAAGCTTCCAATCGTGATCCTTTATTCGTCGCCTAGGTCTTTGCCGATTATATCGAGTCGCATTATCTCTTATATTGTTCGTAATTATTGGTTTTCCAGGCGGCTTACTGGGCCTGCGCAAACCTCCTGTCTCGCCGGAGGGCCGTCGTGTCAGGGCTGTTTAGCGTCCCACCTAACACCAGGACTTGGGCTTGTGCGCTTTGAGCGGCACACGGTCGCTTTGGCAGAGCCTACTTGCGGATACATGCAGCTTTTTATAGAGGTTTAACAGGGCCCACTGTCAAACCCCACCACATCCTAGGCAGGCGCCACAACTCGCAGATGGCCTGGGGAGGGATCGTCAAGCCCTTGGACATAGTCCCTGCTGCCCCCTACTACTGCACTTTCATATTCTTAGTGGACAATAATGGTATACTAGAAGTGCCGATATGCTGCTAGTAGCGAGTTGACTCGACGATCGTCGGCGATGCTCGATGCGTACGGTACGATGCTCGTATGTTGCACTGGAAGAACTCGATGTCGCAGGAATACGGGAATTTCACTTGGGCGGTCAGGAACGAGGGGTCTAAGCCGTCGGACACTGGATTCAAAATTCTCTACTGGTCTTCACCTTTCCTAGGCCAATGTCGCCTTTGATTGACGAATGCTGCCTAGCATTAGTCTGACAACAACGAATTCTAATCAAACCGGCGGGAACCGGACCTGGTGTCTTTTTGTCACTTTCACGGTCCAGTCGAGAGGGATAATAGCGTCCACGTGATGAATTGGTATTTACCCGGGTCCGGAATAACGGTTGACCCAACCTAACACCTTCGTTTGAAGGATTTCCTGATCTAATTTGTGCCCTTCGCACGGCACACGGCGTGGTCAATCAAGTCGTAGCGATAGGATTTCCCATAAGTTAACTAAACGCTTGTTGTAATGCACCAGCCGTTCACAATAGTTAGGTTCTAAAACTTTTAGCAATCTTTATCTTCCTTTGTTTCCAATTTCATCACTCCTCTCAGTAGCACTGCCTAAACTGGACTATGGACACTTATCATTTTAAGATGGATCTTTATCTATTGATCCGCATATTATATACTCCAACACGACGCGTCAGTTTCTGATTGGTTGTTCAATCGTAACATAGTAACATTTTTTTAGCGCCTGGCGCTATACTCTCCCTTTTTGACCAAGGGGTATTTAAAACATTTTTAATTTTTAAATTCAAATTTCGCCCGCGTATTTTTAATCTTGATTTAAAATATTTTTGTAACCACATAGTGGACATCCGAAGACGTCGACGAGCAACTGCACGTCATCCAGGAGACGCTCTCCCTAGCCCGCGAACAGCATGCACCAAAGGCCCAGCAGGTAAGCAACAACCTGACCATTGATATACTCACCAAAGATTTGATCCGTCTGCGAAATATTACTCGCAGACAGTACCAACGTACTGGGGTGCCTGCGCTTAAGACCCGGTGCAATCGCATGACTAAAACAACAACAACAATTCATATGAGCGCTCGTGGCAAAACTCCAACGAGGCCTGGATGTCCTGACAGATTATTTCACCAGCTGGAAGATCTGTATCAACGCGGCGAAGATCGTCTTCCCCCTCTCGTAATCCCCCAGGCTTGTTCCGGCTGAGGACTGCAAAATCATCCTCAATGCCACGACAGTGGAATGGGCCAATGAGGCCGACTACCTTGGCTTGACCCTCGACAGCAGGCTTATTTTCAGGCAATAGGTTGACAACACGGTGACGAAGTGTAACGTTTTGTTAAAACTACTGTGCCCTTTGATCAACTGTCGATCGTCATTGTCACTGAAGAATAAGTTTGCTGTCTACAAGCAAATCATCCTCCCCGTGATCGAATACGACATGCCGGTCTGGGAGAGCTGCGCTAAAACTCATCACCTCAAACTCCAAAGAGTGCAGAACAAATTCCTGAGGATGATCCTCAACACCCCTCTCAGGACACGAACTTCTGAGGTCCACCGTCTGGCTGGTATCATAACACTCCACGAGCGCTTTGGTGAGTGTAACGATCGGTTTAGGGCCCGATGCTTAGTTTCGGATTAGGCCGCTATTAGGGCGCTAGTTCCAATTTAAGTTATCAAATTCTCAATGTAAATATTAGTGTACATAGTAGTTACGTTATCAAATTGAAAACAAAAAACCAGTGCCTCGTCAAGGCCATTATGTTGAAATTATCTTAATAATTATTAATTAAATATGAAAAAAACACTGTATAATACTAAAGATGAAGGGCCAAAGCGGCCAAACACTTGGAATGTATAATTATTGTTAAACAAAATTGAAATGCAATAAAAATTAATTTTACTAGGGGGAGGAGGCTCTCATACAAATGAAACACAAATTTCCACTTATCTCGAGAACTAATCAAGCGAATGGAACCAAATGTGGCATGTGGGAGGTATTTTATGACAAGAAATGATTCTTCGACGCCAAAGTCCAAAAACCTCACAATTATTTGATAAATTCAATTCGGGGTTCACCCAAAACCGCACCAAGTGGCTTTTCGACTGACTTGTGATCATTTGTTCATACCAGGACAACGGAAATAGTTCCATGTCAATTTAAGCGTACATTTGCAGTAGGATATCCTCAGTTATGGGGTTGACGGATATCCGATACGATTTGCGATCAATTAAATCTGCTAAACTAAAGTTTGAGCAGAAAAATCGGTAATTTTTCGTTGACACTTGATGCGATTGGCTGAACACCGACCAAATATCCCGAAGAACTCTCGTCGAGCTTAGTCGTTGAATTATTTTCCATATGCCTATTGAGTACCCAACATATTCATTAAAACTATTTTCAAATAAGGCCTCACATTTCTAAAGCTGTTAATCGTTCAGCACGCGCGCGGACCTGGTACGCTCATGTGGGCTCGTTCCTGATGCGTACTGCTAGCGATTTGTTTGTTTGTGTTGTACAAAATACAACAGCGCGAATGTGTTAAATATTATAAAAATCTGCAATCTATATCCAAGGATCAGGATTTTTTTATACTACTCATTATACTCTTGTTAAAACAACAAATAACTAAAATCTCGACAAAACTAATAATTAAATCAAATACATTGTTTTTATTAATGTTTCATAGATAATATTTACAATTTAAAATCTCATGCATATAAATGATCTAATGAAATCATAAAACCTTTCAATGGAACAAATAATTGTATTTCAAGGATTCGATCAGAACTTCAAAAGGCAAGTAGGGACAAAAAGTTTAGAATCGAATTTAAAATACCACTAAAATACCAAAGTTTTCTAGAAATGTAAAAATGTTCATAGAAAATTTGATTGAACTGAATGCTAAATCTCAATCAGATCGTTGTGCCATGAATGACCTTTTAAATAAATTATCATAATTGTGTGAATTGATTGTAAATTATAAGATCCGCCTTTGCAAAGCAGCAGACCTCATAGAAATTGACATCTTATATATCATAAAAATCGTATTAAAAATTCTAGCAATCACAGTTCCTGAAAAACTCACACTAAGTTCAGTGCAAAATTCCGTCACGCCTTCCGAACACTTTTACTTTCTATGTCACTTTTTAATTACATTTCACTGGTCTGTAGAACTAAAATTCACTATCCGGGTGATTTTTACTTTAACCGGACCAACTTCACTTTTTTCCCTATCGGCACCAGCCCTGTTATGGAAAACCTTACGGGAGGTTCGTCGTCACTTGTTGCGATCAAGTCGCTTTCGCTCGAAGCGGCCGAGAAAACCACCCGCACCAATAATGTGGCGCAAAACAGTTGGAAAATATGACCCCGTCCACCCCGTTTTTCGAGAAGGCATGCGGCGTCAAGACCGAATGACGCCAAACGCGACTGATTGATAGACTAACGGCAACACACTCGAGTACCTGACTGACGGAAAATCGTGCCGCGCGCGGACAATCGATCGCAGAACAACAATCGATCAACAACAGTCTCAGAAGTAGAACTGCTACTGGTCGAGGTTCTACGATCGGCACTGGCACTAGTGCTGCTTTTCGATGACGACGACGACGACGACGACGACAACGGCGACCAAGTGACGGTTTTAGGCAAGCAATTGCTCCTAATGATGGGGGGTGGGGTCATGATGAGAGCAACCGCGCAGTCCAACTACGCCGCCGCTGCTACATAAGCTGATGACGGTAAGTATTTTGCTGCGCTTGGTGTGTGGTGCCGCGCGATTGATTGGTGGCAGGTGCTAAGTGGCATAAGATGGTAATGCTCCTCTGTGTGTGCCGTCGTCGTCTTCGTCAGTAAGGTGTCCTACCGATCACACACTGCCAAGAAGATGGCATAAGGCGGTGTCTTCAATTAGAGTGGGCTGATTCCACCTCGGGCGTAAGCATGTTTTATCGATAATCGATTAGGCGACATGCCGCCGGAGCTAATGGTTCGAAGAATTGTTCGAAATGGTATTTTATAAAGGTTGATGGTCAAAAGTCTTTGACAAAGGTGCAGCAGTGGGGGACTTTTATATATATTTTTTTATAATATTTTCTGTATAGTTCCTTCCACGAAACCTTGCTTTATTCGCGAAAAATACGTCCAAAAAAAGCAAGTTTCATTCTAAGCCTATTACTAATTTCTGCATTATAATCATTGTACGCATTTTTTCCCGTCAGAATTGTGATAAAATTTGACTCAGATATACTAATTAAATTAATATTATTCATCAAAGCAAAATATATTCACCGAAGTGTAAAATTTTTATTTCTCATGCAAATAACGATAGGCCCGAACATTTGTTGTGAAATCATTGCTCTTGTTCCGGTTTGATAAAAACCTTTACATATAATAACAAACTAAAACACTCCATTCATGGAAACAGTTATTAAGTAAACAATCAAATCTGGTGAAATGGGTAGCATTATATTGAAATGTCTGTTTGCATACAAAATAACTAATGAACGGGTTGACCCAAGCGTGCTTGAGCCAGTTGTTTCGTCTACTGATATTTTAATTTTTTAAATAAGAAATCATTATTAATGCTTCAGTCATCACTCAGTTGGTGAATTTGGTTACAAAATTTGTCGCACAAACAGAACTCAACATAAGTAAGGCAAACAACACGAGCCAAAGCAATCAACGTCAAGTACCCAATATGCAAACAATAATTATAGCGCCCTTCTCAGTTCTCATCTTCTACCGGCCACGAGCCGTTGCGATTCGATGTAAGTATCATGCATTCGAATCGCATCATTATACTTAAGTTGACCATAAACAACCTCATCGATGGCCATCATTGCCATCATAGCTCTTATGAGCCGCATATTGTAGAGCCACGACTCATTTCTAACATGGCACATGTGTCAAACGGATTGTGTGTAGCAAACAACACAGAAGACATCGCCGATCGATCTGCGTTTAGGCAAGAACCAATATTGGTATACCACACGCATCAGCTTTTGGCATTGCTCAACTATTGGCCATCCGGTGCGGGGGGATGCGTCGTGCTTCTTACTTGCGCTTCATCAGAATCATCTTCTTGGACGATGATGACCGATGGACATTAGGGTGATAATGAAACTTGTGCGGGACAAATACATCTAAAATAAACTTAGACAGGTCTAATGTATTCATCTGTTTGTGTTGTCTCTAGTTCCACATGAAAATGATTTAGGGGCAAACCGTGATTTGGGGCTAATTTGGACAATCGGCCCTAAGATATCTTTAACCATTTTTTTACCAAATATAAATAATTCCAATTTGGCTCTGATTTCTCAATGCCTCGATTTTTTTAAATGTAACACATTTGAAAAACAGTTCCACCCTATTGAACCTGCTCTGCACATTCGATCGTTTATTGTTTTTGGTGGGTGACTGAGCAAACAGTCAGTCGCATAAGTTTGCCGAGTAGTTTGTTTAACTTATTTCGAGATGGATGCGACTCTTGGAAGACTTTAAAGCCGTTTGCTATTTTTGGGACGTAAAAATGTCGAAATCGGTGATGGATATCAGCAGCGCATCATTAATGGAACTAAATGGTTCTAGGGGAGATAAAGTTTTGAACTCATAGAGCTCTGTACGTTGTATAATGTTGATTTGGTTTAAAGTAGGCAATTTCCTCTTGTTTTCAATTTGTCGTGTATAGAAACAAACATGTCAAATCATTTTATTGCAAATTTCTTCCAAAACGCGAAATGCAAAGATCTTGCAAGAATTTTCCAACCAAAATGCAAGCAGCGAGCTGTCAACTTTTTGGTGTCAAATCCTATCCTTCTTATGAGCTTGAAAGAGAAGGACGATTAGACGTCAGCTGAGAGCTGTCGGTTTGTTTTCGTCGAGATTTTTTTTTCGAAGCGCGCCAAAAACAGTGATGCCAGACTTTCAGGAATGACTTTAATTGTATTATTACGACAATCAAAAAATATGTTTTAGAAGTGAAATTTGTCGTATTTTACTAAGTATTTTACTGTTTTGAAAATTGAATATTTCTTGGAATATAGTCTGGCTAAAAACTAAAGATTTTATTTGACTCCTCCAAGACTGAAAATAATTTATTTGCGAAGTACCAATACAATTATATTTTCATTGCTAACAACACTGGTTGCAAGATTTTCAGGCGTTCCTCAACATTTGCTAGCCAGATTCCATGCATTTCGACATTCCACTGCAACTTGCAATATTCCATTCGGCAATGCTGGAATATTGGATATGTAAACATAACCATCGATAATGTAACAAGGCAGTGAATAACTAGTACCTAGATAATGACCAAACTTTGTAGCTTCATAAAACTGAACAAAAGAGAAGTATTAAAACAGTTGAA
Organism: Armigeres subalbatus; assembly: GCF_024139115.2. Taxonomy (NCBI): domain Eukaryota; kingdom Metazoa; phylum Arthropoda; class Insecta; order Diptera; family Culicidae; genus Armigeres; species Armigeres subalbatus. The sequence goes on along the minus strand of NC_085139.1, from coordinate 249,457,175 downwards.
CCTAATAATTGGTGTACTGTAGGTTCGAGTTTATCAGCCAGGTTGCGGTGTTTTGTGTGAGTTTTCACAAAGACAGTGTTCCTTTCGTTAGTTGTTTTCCTCCCAGGCGGTAAGAAGAGTTGGTTGCAGAGATCTAAGAGGGAATTCCTCAAGACTACTCGTTCTTTCCATTAATATGTTATGGGCCCAGGAACCGCATAACATCAAACGGCAAAAATGGAAAACAGAACTCGGCGGTACCTCGCTCCGTTGTTTAACGGAGAAGACCAATCGTTTCCTTTCTGGAAAATCCGTATGGAGCAGCACCTCAAGCAGAAGGGTCTGCTTCATTCTTTACAAAATACCGTGGCGGAAGAAATCTATTTTCAATCGGTGACAGGTCCCAGTCAACACAAAATCGTATATGATGTAACATAAGATGCTAAAGTAGAGGCGATATACGTACATATTTTATGGGGAAGTACCTATATGACCTCCACTTTAGCATCTTGTTGCATCATATACGATCTTGTGTTGACTGGGGTGCCAGTGCTGTGCAGGAGATTGCACCACGGATATAGCGCAGCTGTCAACCCCATACAGATGCACCGTAGAAAAAATGAATTTGACATTTTTGGAAATTCTGACAGTTTTGGGCATTCTGACATTTTCGGTTTGTGCACGCTTAATCCAGTTGACCTTTCCCATGAGTTTCAACGGGGTTAATTCCTGTAAACGACTCGTTATTTTTTAGCGTGCACGTGAGTGCATTACACGATTCAGAGAAATAAATCATTTTCAAGTCATAAATCTGTGTAAGTCAACGAATAAAAGAGTAAACATATTTAGAAGACCTGAAAGGAGGCTTCCGAGCCTCTTGAAAGGAGGCTTCCGAGCCTCTTGAAAGGAGGCTTCCGAACCTCTTGAAAGGAGGCTTCCAGGCCTCTTGAAAGAAGGCTTCTGAGCCTCTTGAAAGAAGGCTTCCGAGCCTCTTGAAAATAGGTTTCCGGAGTCTTGAAAAGACGCTTCCGAGCCTCTTGGAAGGAGGCTTCCAGGCCTCTTGAAAGGAGGCTTCCAGGCCTCTTGAAAGGAGGCTTCCAGGCCTCTTGAAAGGAGGCTTCCAGGCCTCTTGAAAGGAGGCTTCCAGGCCTCTTGAAAGGAGGCTTCCAGGCCTCTTGAAAGGAGGCTTCCGGGTCTCTTTAAAAGAGGCTTCCAGGCCTCTTGAGAGGAAGCTTCAAGGCCTTTTGAAAAGAGGCTTCCACGCGTCTTGAAATGAGGCTTCCGAGCCTCTTGCAAGGAGGGTTTCAAGCATTTTGAATGGAGGTTTCCGGACCTCTTGAAAGAAGGCTTCCAGGCCTCTTGAAGGAGGCTGAGCCTCTTGAAGGAGGCTTCCTGAGCCTCTTGAAAGGAGGCTTCCAGGCCTCTTGAAAGGAGGCTTCCGGGCCTCTTGAAAGGAGGCTTCCGAGGCCTCTTGAAAGGAGGCTTCCAGGCCTCTTGAAAGGAGGCTTCCGAGGCCCTCTTGAAAGGAGGCTGGGGCCTCTTGAAAGGAGGCTTCCTGAGCCTCTTGAAAGGAGGCTTCCGAGCCTCTTAAAAGGAGGCTTCGAGCCTCTTGAAGGAGGCTTCCAGGCCTCTTGAAAGGAGGTTTCCAGGCCTCTTGAAGGAGGCTTCCGGGCCTCTTAAAGGAGGCTTCTGAGCCTCTTGAAAGGAGGCTTCCGAGCCTCTTGAAAGGAGGCTGCCGAGCCTCTTGAAAGGAGGCTGCCGAGCCTCTTGAAAGGAGGCTGCCGAGCCTCTTGAAAGGAGGCTGCCGAGCCTCTTGAAAGGAGGCGGCCGAGCCTCTTGAAAGGAGGCTGCCGAGCCTCTTGAAAGGAGGCTGCCGAGCCTCTTGAAAGGAGGCTGCCGAGCCCCGTGAAAGGGGGCTGCCGAGGCTCTTGAAAGGGAGGCTGCCGAGCCTCTTGAAAGGAGGCTGCCGAGCCTCTTGAAAGGAGGCTGCCGAGCCTCTTGAAAGGAGGCTGCCGAGCCTCTTGAAAGGAGGCTGCCGAGCCTCTTGAAAGGAGGCTTCCGACGCTTCTCATCATCTTGAAAGAATGTCGAGCCTCTTGAAAGGCTTCCGAGCATGTTAAGAGGAGGCTTCTGAGTATTTTGGAAGGCCGTTTCTCAGCATCTTGAAGGAGGCTTCTGAACCAATTCTCTACTGAGTTTCTTGAAAAAGGCTTCCGAGTCTCTTGAAAGGAGGTTTCCGAGATTTTCAAACCAAGCTTCCAAGCCTCTTAAGGACGAACTTTTTGGAATCCAATATTTTTTCACCTCACGTTTTCAAGGGCACTACTATCAATACTGAAACAATGAGCAGCTGTCATCTTTTTATTCTATGTTTGCTGTGACGCAACGAAGCCAAAATAAAAAGATGACAGTCGTTATTCGTCGCTTCTTTGTTGAGATTGGTGCCTCTGTAAATGCGAGGCAAAATTCATTTGGATTCTGAACAGTTTCACTTTAAAAAGAGGCTTCCGAGTTCATTGAAAGAAGAATTCCGAAGAATTCCAAGCGTCTTGAAAGGAGGCTTCCGAGCTTCTTAAAAGCAGACTCACGAGCTGAAAGGTGGCTTCCAAGCTTTTGGCACAATGCTATTGAACTTTTCGGAAAAAGGCCTTCATGTCTCTCAACTGGATACTACCGAACTTTTAGATTCTTGATTCTAGTTCAGAAGCATACTTTTCAACATTTTGTCTGGATCAGGTAGATTACATTGAAGATTTGTAAAATTTATTCATTCGATGTTTTGTTCTTTTGATCTTTTATCCCGCAGCCCTCCATACACTGTACTCCGCAAGGTGAACAGGATTCAAAAGTCTTTGATTTACTGATCGTCATACCTATTACGTACAATACAAAGTTTTGGAACAAGAAATTTTTAAGCTTTATCACTATTGGAATTTTAATACATTCGCCATTAAGCATTTTTGTTCGCGGTACCCCCTGGTGCCATCGAAGGTACCTCCAGGGGTACATGTACCCCAGGTTGAGAACCGCTGCATTAGACCATAAGCTCCCAAACTGAGCTACGCTTTAGTGGACCCAGGGGTCCTCAATGATAACGGGACATCAAATCGCATTTATGGAGAATTCACTTACAGATGTCTGCCATGGTTCCTGGATGTAAACGACACCGTCCCGATCTGCTCCAAGCCCTGCGGCTGCAACGCAAGAGTGGCCTACTTCCACATAATCACTTCTTATTACGTCTTTTCGTGGGGAGCTAGCTCGGTAGCCCCATCGATGATGCTTTTAAGGATAGTTGTGGCGTCAGCTACGTGCTAAAGGTTCGCGGCCGCCACCATTTCCTGCGGCTGTTGAAGATGGATAGGCTCAGTGACGGTACTTCGGAAACTTCGTCCTGAATTCGGCAAAGTGTGATGTTTTGAACCAGCCGTATCGCAGCCAGACGTTTATCGGAAGGCAAGTTAGTGAACACGCCCACGCCACTATCATCCTGACCCAGGCTAGTACCGTAGCTCCATGGGATATCACCTTTTTATTACGAACAAACCACAGTATGTCCAAGACATCTACGGTACTTAGCGCCGTAGCGTGTGGTTGGCCGGGGTGGGCCCCGCCAAGGGCGCCTGGCCTTAGGGGGCGCCAAAATCCAGAATTCCGCTATAGGAAATGATGGCAAATTATTCAAAAATTCACTGGTTCAAAGTGAAACAAATTTAACCTTTTATTACGATTCTCTCGGGGACTACATACATAATCAATCATTTGACGTATTTTCGGAAGGCCCTGTTCCGACAATAACTGATACAGGTTGTTACCGAATGGTATCACTTTGTGTATGGTGTTGGAATGCAGGGAAATAATTTGTCAAGTTAGTGTCTAATCGTAATTTTAAAACGGGCAAAGTGGGTGGCAAATGAATACGGTTATCAAAAATATGTGCTCCAGAGTCTTCGATGAAGAAAAGAATGAAGCGATCAGTAGAGGTACGAGATACTAAAAACCTACAGCCAACTCGCATGTTTGAAGTTTATTCCATTGCTCGTGAAACTCGGAATTTGGTGATAAGTGGTAAATCAGCCCAAATAGTCAGTCCGATCGTTTGACGTTCATGAACGAACTAAGTGGAAATCCAAAAAGCTACGTGCGTGTGTGGTGATTGCGCCTTTTCGACGCCTCTCACCAACTGTAGGTGTTATTAACACGAGAACGCCATCTTGCAAATCGGCGTCCTGTTGCTGGTAGTTTTCCGCGTGCCTAAGTGCACCTCCAGAGCGATGAATTATCATTTGGGTGGCCAACGTTTGGTTATTCGTTTCTGGGGTTGACAACTGTTGGCCCCAGTTCTGCGAGACGACTTCCGTGGACCAAAGCTATCCGGTCGGCAGACGACTTCCAGTGAGCGGTGCGTAGTGAAGAAGCCGATCGTCCCCGAGCTTGGCAAGACCTGCCAAGTGAGAATCACCGAGGTTGCTAACATTCTGCCCAGAGGTGCTGGGACTTCTCGTATTACTGAAGGTACTTTCTACGGGCGGTACCACGCAATGAACGCCATTTTGTCATACGGAGTCCTGATAGCGATAGGACAGCTATTGTTCGTCCCAGCTTTTCTCACGTATCGTGCCAACTAACGCCGTGTTATCGGCTTCCGTCAACGGATGAAAATTCCGGAATTTACCTCGGCCATAAGATCGTTGAGAAGCAACACCTCGTGGACGCCGGATCATTCGACGACCATCTGACCAACGACCATCAAGCTACACGTCGCGCCAGTACCTAACGCCATCTGCGATAGTACCACTGCTAACTGACCAAGCCATTGCCACTGTATCTCATCGCCGCCCAATTTAGGAATGTCTTTTTCATTATTTACTTGATGGAAAAGAAAGTGCAAGGAAATGGAAGGAACAGGAAATGCAAATGGAAAGGAGCATGAAACAAGCTTCTGGGGAAGGAGCCCCAGATAAGGACTTCAATAAGCCAAAGGCGAAGCGTAAATCAAATACATATAGTTTTTGTTCGCGACTTAAAAATGCAAACCGTTATCTAATAATAGATGTACGGAAGTTCTGATAAGAAATGTGTATGAATTTGAGATAAATTCCCTCATTTTATGCCGACAAACTATGCGATCGCGCTTGATCCAGTATAATCTTTATAAACTGGTAAAGGAGAAAGTATTTGAAATGATATGCATCGTATGCTGATTTTATTTTATTTAATATAACTCAATTGGTCGCAAAACAGTTATTTGACTACGAAAAAGTGAAATCAGAATTGCGTTCATAATGTAAAACCAATTTAATAAAAATTCCGCGGAAAAACATTAAAATTTCGTTTCGTTTCGAAAAATTTCAAATTAAATGAACCTTGATTTCGTATCGTTTCGAGGTCTCGAAAGTAAATCTATATTTCGTTTCGTTTCGATCCGAATCAACATAGACATTTTAAATTTTGTTTCGTTTCGTTTCGTTAGGAAAAAGTTTGCTATCGCATACCCTTAATTTTTCATGGTCCCCTGTGAGGAAGTATTCTCACACATTTTTATCTGGATAGAATGGCGGGTGATAAATTCGTGAGCGCCGGCTCGCCGGATAATTTAGTTTTAATCCACAAATTTTCCTTCTCTTCGCCTCACCAAATAAATTTTACAAGCATATTTACAAAAATTTAGGATCGCAACGGGATTCAAACCCAAAACAATTTTAAAATGTTTAGAGCGCCCACTATACCCACGCCACCACATGAATTGATTGAAAGCGAAGGGAAAAACTGCTGTATTGAACCTTCTGCTTATCGTGGCGCATCGTCAGATTCAATCAGCTTGGAGAGGCAAAGTAAGCAGCATTTGATTTTCGCGAAACATGGGAAGAAGGATAAGGGGCGATTCAAATATGACGTCCACTACTTTTTGAGATTTCTAGACCCCCCCTCCCCCTCTGTCACGCTTTTTTGTATACATAGTACATGTAGTGTCACAAAATCTTAGACCCCCCCCCCTAAAAGCTGTGACATCATTGTTGAACGACCCCTAACAATTTTTCGCATTATCGCTTGTGCCGGAGTTTATCGCACTGTAATTTATCCGGATAAAATGCATGGTGGAGTGATCTGTTGTCGCGTGAGTGAGTGAGAAATCCGAACCCTGATTGTCGTAGATAATCTGATAATGCTATGAAGTGTCCAGAATGGTATTATTATGTCACTAGGAGTTGATCCAAACTCATAACAATGATGTCCCTTGGAGCTGATCTAACGCACAAGAATGATGAGGACCATGTTGATTATTTAGAATATCAAAGTCTGAGCTTGAGGATATTTTGGATTATCATAGTTATTCTGACGATGCTGTAAAGTATCCATAATGGAGCTAACCATAAAAATGGTAAGGACATAGCTTATCTTCATGTTAATTCTTTAGAACATCAAGATCACAACTTAAGCACAGTTTAGATGCTCTAGATCATCGTTTCACTTATTTTTTTTTTAACTGATTTTATTTGCTAATTATCTAATACATGCATTCATCTCTTAGACTAGGTGTTCCGTGTTTTCTTAACACTATCATCCTTATTTGCTATGTTACGCTTTTAGTTATTATTAATACATTTCAATTGCCTCTGGCAGTTAGGATATTTCCTCTGGTTGAATTAAACCATGTAGGAATTACAATGTTTTCTACTTAAACTAAACTTAACCTAATTTATACTAAGGGTACAAGGAGCATATCGTTGCAATAGAAGATTGCAACGATTTTTGTCTGAAATTGGAAATTATTTTGTTGGACATTTGTTGCAATGTCTCAATATTAGAAATTCTATGAAGTTCATTGGTACTATACCACGGAGGCAACTTCAGAATCATTTTCAAAATTTTATTTTGAATCCTCTGGAGTGCCTTCTTTCTGGTATTGCAGCAACTAGTCCATATTGGTTTGTAAATCAAAAGTTTGTTCTTAAGACAAAGTTTTGATTTTCTGTTTATAAGTGGATATAGACACTTAATATATTTGTTACATTTGGCTTGAAGGCCTTCAATGTGATTTTTAAAAGTTAATTTTTGATCTAGCAGAAGTCCTAAATATTTAGCTTCGCTAGACCAATTAATTGGAACCCCATTCATAGTGACAATATGTCTGCTAGAAGGTTTCATATAAGAAGCTCTCGGCTTATGTGGGAAAATTAAAAGCTGAGTTTTGGAAGCATTCGGGGAAATTTTCCATTTTCGCAAGTAAGTGGAGAAAATATCCAAACTTTTTTGCAATCTACTACAAATGACACGAAGGCTTCGCCCTTTGGCTGAGAGACCTGTGTCATCTGCAAACAAAGATTTTTGACACCCTGGTGGTGAATCAGGTAAGTCAGAAGTAAAAATGTTATACAAAATGGGCCCCAGTATGCTGCCTTGGGGAACACCAGCTCTCACAGGTAATCTATCAGGTTTAGAATTCTGATAGTTTACCTGCAATGAGCGATCTGATAAATAATTTTGGATCAGTTTAATGATGTACAGCGGAAAATTAAAATTCATCAATTTTACAATCAAACCTTCATGCCAAACACTGTCAAATGCTTTCTCTATATCAAGAAGAGCAACTCCAGTCGAATATCCTTCAGATTTGTTGAGCCGAATTAAGTTCGTAACTCTTAATAACTGATGAGTGGTTGAATGCCTATGGCGAAAACCAAATTGCTCATCAGCAAAAATAGAATTGTCATTAATATGAACCATCATTCTATTTAAAATAATCTTTTCAAATAGTTTGCTTATTGAAGAAAGCAAATTGATTGGGCGATAACTAGAAGCCTGAGCTGGATTTTTGTCCGGCTTCAAAATAGGAACAACTTTGGCGTTTTTCCATTTCTGGGAAGTAAATAAATTAACCAAAAAGGATAAAGAGCTCTCAGGAAGTTTTTTGATAGGTATGTAGAAAATACCATCATCACCCGGGGCTTTCATATTTTTAAATTTTCTAGTAATAGATCTCACTTCATCCAAATTAGTTCCCAAAGAAGGGTCAAAAACATTCTCTTGATTGAGAATGTCTTCGAAGCTCCGTGTAACCTGATCCTCAATTGGACTAGTGAGACCTAGACTAAAATTATGGGCACTCTCGAACTGCTGAGCAAGTTTTTGAGCCTTTTCGCCATTTGTTAATAAAATTTTATTTCCCTCTTTCAGCGCTGGAATTTGGCTTTTGAGGTTTTAAGAATTTTGTTAATTTCCAAAAGGGTTTCGAACTGGGATTCAGCTTCAGACATTATTCTCAAAGTTGGTATTTCTCAGAATAGCAAAACGTTTTTTAATTTCATTTTGCAAATCTCATGCCAAATAACTTTCAACGCGGGATCATAGCGAGTTCTTTATTATTGCCTTCGCCTCACATTTTTTAAGACGGATCAGTAGCTGAAGATCGTCGTCAATAATAATGGAGTTGAATTTAACTTCACATTTTCAGGAATTGCAATGCCTCTGGCTTCGACAATTAAATTTGTCAAAGATACGAGAGCATTATCAATATCACTTTTGGTATCGAGGAGGAATATCAACATCAAAATTCCTATCGATATACGTTTTATATAAATCCCAATCAGCTCTAGGATAATTAAAAGTAGAGCTGATCGATTGGATTATAATCTAGCTTCTTGTGAGATTTCAAACGTCACAGGAAGGTGATCAGAGTCAAAGTCAGCATGAGTTACCAATTGGCCACACAGCTGACTTGAATCCGTTAAAACCAAATCAATTGTCGAAGGATTTCGAGTGGATGAAAAACAAGTTGGGCCATTGGGATATTCAATAGTATAATATCCCGCAGAACAATCTTCAAATAAAGTTTTGCCATTGGAATTGCTTTGAGCATTATTACATGAACGGTGTTTGGCATTGAAGTCACCAATTACGAAGAATTTTGATTTGTTGCGAGTCAGAATTTGAAGATCAGCTTTCAACAAAATCTTTTGCTGCCCATTGCATTGAAAAGGCAAATAGGCTGCAATGAAGGAAAATTGACCAAAATTTGTTTCAACAGAAACTCCCAAGGTTTCAAAAACTTTGGTTTCAAACGAAAAAAATAATTTATGTTTGATACGTCTATTAATGACAATGGCGACCCCACCACAGGCGCTGTCAAGACGATCATTTCTGTAGATAAAATAATTTTGGATCTCGTTTAATGGAGAGTCCTGGTTTAAATACGTTTCAATTATAATGGCAATATGCACATTATGAACTGAAAGGAAGTTGAATAATTCATCTTCCTTACCCTTTAGAGAGCAGCCATTCCAATTTAGAACTTTCACACAATTATTTAGATCCATTAAAACAGGTCCGATAACAATTTTGTGTGTACTTTATACCAACCTGAACAGCTTCTGGTATGGTATTTGCTTTAAACATTGCATCAATCATGTGATGCAATTGTTCGGATAAAAAATCAAAATCGGAAGCAGTCATGCTACCTGAATCGGCAACATGACCGTTATTTTCCGTTGGGACATGGGTATAAACCTCATTTTGAGAAGAGAAATTTTGTCTACCAGCAGCGATGTTTGCATACGTAGGTACATTCGAAAAATTGGAATTTACTGAAGTGCTTGCTACCCGTTGACGAGCGGCAAAATTTGTTTGTGAATTGTGGTGGGTATGAATTGCTCGACCGATAATTGGTTTCGAAATTTGAGCGTCATTTCTACCCGTCGAATCTGGGATCCGATTGGAATTTCCCGTCATCAATTTTGCACGGGAATTCAAAACTTTATTGCGTGAAGGGCATTCCCAGAAATTGGATTTATGATTGCCCCCACAATTTGCACATTTAAATTTATTGGAATCTTCTCTCACAGGACATGTGTCCTTGCGTGAGAGGTTCCACCACAAATCATGCATTTAGATCCATGTACAATGTTTGGTTCATGACCCACTTTGGCACTTACGGCATGGGTGGTTTTGAAATTTCCCCAGCCTGCGGAAATGTTCCCATGTAACACGGACATGAGACATACAGGCCTTTTCCAAACTTTTCATATTATTTAGCTGCTTGTTAAAATGAACTAAATAAAATTCTTGAGAAATGCCCTCTGGAAGTACCAGAGTGGATTTCTTTCATCTTAATTACTTGGACTGGTGAAAATCCAAGATAGAAATTTCAATTTTACTCATCCAGTGATGTCATCACTGGGAGACCTTTCAAGACGACTTTGAACAATCGCTAGTTTGTCGTCGTATGTGAAGAATTTATGCGCTTCTCAGTTAAATACTGAAGAAGACGTTTGCGATCGCAAAGGATCCCGGCAAAACGCGGCAGTCATTCCCTAGCAATCTGAAAGAAACCTTGATCCCCTGAAGGTTACTCAAAATCTCATTCCGGAAGCCAGAAAATTCTGGCAACAGATACACAATTGGCGGAATTCTTTGCTTTTTCGCATGAATCGAATCACCTGGGCTAGAGGTAGATTGATTTGCTCAATTTCATCTAATCAAATCGAACTGATTGCCAGTTCGATTGAGAAGAATTATTTCCGATATTAGAGTTAGAAGGAAATCAATTCCAGCTTCCTTCTATTTTTCCGCGCTTGGGCAGGACGGTCTTGAAACCTTGTTCTTTGAAGGAAGTGGAGAATCTATAGACTCCTTCCTCTTGTTTTGAACTCATTGTTGAGCGTGGAGACGTGACCTTCTAAGAGGTTTTTCCCAGAACGGTGTCCCTGCGAATTTATCTTCCGCAAACGGGTCAACGTAAAACGAAGGCACGGGTCCTGCAAAGATCGTAACGGATCAGTGCAAATAGCGCTGAGAAGCACCGTTGAAATTAAAATAGTTCGTAGATTAAAACTTCCTTCAAAGAGAAAAGAACCGCAAGCAAAGAGCACGATGCGGTGATGATTTTAGCTTTGTAACGTCTAACGGTCTATGACCGTCCAAAATAAATAAATGAAAAACAATACGCAGAACTGCTTTATGCTTTTAAAAATAATCAAAGATTTAGGTAAGAAAACTGAAGGATGATGAAATTGGGTTATCACTTTATGCCTTTTTCCGAACAAAGCTCAAATCATAGAAAAAATAATCGTATCCTCATATAACCGCATAATTCTTAAGCAATTAGCAATTAATCATCATATTTCGGATCTCACAAACCAACGCAAGTATCCGGCAAGTATCCGGTTAAACCAACGCAAGTATCCAAAAACTTGAGAATCATTCCCGGACACATCACTTCCGCTTCCTGTTTTATGGATTGAATCGCACCATTATCGCGATTTCTCATTGCTTCCAGCTCGATGTTCACAGCCACATTGATTACGCGCTCAGCCTGTATTAAAAAGCACGATTAACATTCCCCGCTCCAGGCGTGTTGATTATATAGGAACAGGTGCGCAAGAGATTAGAATGCCACGCCACATACGTAGCTCTGATCCACGGGGGTATCACTTTCACGAACACAAGTGTACTGATTGGTAATTATCCAATTTTCCGCCGATTTGCGGCTCTCGGTGACTCGGATTCGCCGATTTTGGTTCAAGCGATACGATCTGTTGGTCGGTATCGCCGATCAGCTGCTGAATGTATACTACGCACAGACGGTCGCCTGGAACCGTGAGTCCCTCGAGCCTTCGCCGAAATTTCCACCCGCAACGAACCGACGCAACGACGACGACGAGTAAAACAAAAAACCGTTCTTAGCTCCGATCAAAAACCGACAACCGAAAACGTTTATTCGAAGACGTGCGCTACCCATCCGCCTGATGGGGAGTAAGAAACGATTTTGAGCGATTCGACGGCGACGTCTGACCCGGTCGAGGGTAGAGTTGCAATATAGTTCTTCTCGCGGTAGTGAAACTTAACGACTTAAATTTATAGGGCCCATAATTTGTCCTAAATGTCTAGGTGAATAGTAAACATGGCTCAGTCCATCTATTAGCAAATGTATTTCCCTATGAATTTTGCGGAGACGTAAAAATCAGAACAATCTCCGAATATCATTGATAGCGACCGGTGCCGTTTTTGATCTTTGCATTCACAATTTTTTTTCAAAACTGTGGAACAAGAATTTTCTTTCGAAAATTTCTACTTTATTTGCGATGTCTTCTATTCGCTACCATCATCAGCTAGCGCTCGATCGCAGCAGCAGCGGCGAGAAGGGTTCGCTAGTTATTTAGACGTGTTGACCTATAGGCTCGCCACAGACAGCGGCGCATTAGGTACGTACTACTAAGCTCCGAACGTCGATCGCCGATGCGAGGCTCCGATGGGCTTGCTCCGCGTATGCAGGCTGAATACTGGGTTAGTCGGTCTCTCGTGTTCGCTCTCACCGATGAACCTCGCGTCTTGATGCAGGGTAGTTGTGAGCCGCAACCGCAAGTGGTGAGAAAAACAGCGATATGAACAAAACAAACGGCACGAAAATAAGGCACACAAAAATAGAAGCATTGATAGGAGTGCACTTGGTGCTCGGGCGGGGTAGAAAGAGCGGAGCCAAAGCGGGTGGAACCAGTCTACTATAGCAGTGAGCTCGAAGGGGGTGTGAGAGCACCCCAGTAGTAGTGCATGACATACCACAAGGGGTGGTTCTCACGAGATGAGGTTTATAGAATTTCCGATGGCACGGAGGGAACCGTTTAGATTGTTGGGTAAATTATTAGCGTTTGGCTAGCGAATTATTGCGTTGGAAAAATGCTTTATTTTAACTGAGCCAAGCCAGCAAAGTCGACTAGTTACTTTACGAAAATTCATTTGAATTGAAAAAAATAGAAGGTTTGTGTACAAGACACGACTGCAATGTAGACGTCGGTCAACGTAAGGGTATTATTGTTTTGTTGGTTAAAATATAAATATGGTTAAAATATGAGTATCTGAGACACACTTTGATCAAACATGTTGTAGATTGTGGGATACAGATATGTTCCGATTTTATCACGTTCCGATTTTATCACGCTCCGATTTCGTCAAAAAAATCATTCCGTTTTTATCAAAAAGAAAATTCAATTCTTTTTTTTTAGATTTAGCTTTTAAAATAAAATAACTTGGGTTAGTTTTTGGTTAAACGTTGTGTTTATAATATTTCAAGTACTAGCGTTAATAAGGCCGTTACTAACAAGGAAGGATCTATTCACCGAATTCCCCTCATCGAAATAAATGTGACAAGATGCGGGTTTGTTTGCACTTTATTACTTGAGGGCGAAGGATTACATTGTTATCTGGCGTTCTGATATAACTGGAAAATCGTTGAAGTGCTTTTTGCGGATTTTCTGTTCAAACTGTTCTGAAGTACATATCCTCGAATGTATCAGGAAATATATCTACAAAAAAATGTCCTTACCTGAGATATATGTTTAATCATAAGACATAAATTGATCTAGTTTTGAATAAACCTAAACTATTTCAGGGTCTCCAGAACGTCTAACATTTTCCCAGCAATATATCATTTTTACTAAAAATTTTGCTAAAAAAAATCGTCAAAGAAAATTATTCCGATTTTGTCACTGTTCCGATTTTATCAACTGAAACTCATGGACCGTGTTGATAAAAACGGAACATAACTGTATTCACGTCACCATTAGGTTCATCAGAAATTCCAGCCATTTTGCACGAAGAAAACGCCGTTGATCGCTTCGAAATGTTCAACAAATCAACAAGCGAGTAAAGTAAAAGTAAAATTTCTTTTTATTTCCCTAATTTTTGTGTTGTAACATATTATTTAACAAGTCAAGTGTTTGATGCTAGGGTCCTTCATCTTTATAACTCTTATTTTTTAATTTCATATTCTAGTTGAAACAATTGCGTTGCAAAATACAGTCGCCTCTCCACATCTCAATACTGAAGGGACCATCGAGATAGGGAGAGATCAAGGAATGGAAGGAAAATTGAAATGGATACCAGATCCAAAAAAGATCGTTGCTATGAAAAACTACATCAAGACAAAATGTCATTCCTTGTTGTTGATGTTTGTTATTATACAAAGATGGTCTGGTATCCAAGAAATTTGAACATATCAACATAATGAGAGTACGTCCAGAAAAAATATGATCAGAATGCATCGAGATAGAGAGATATCGAGATATGGCGGATATAGAGATGAACAATACCCAAATATTTGTGGATTGAAGGGACCGAGCAAATCATCGACATAGGGAGAGATTTCGAGATACAGAACATCGAGATGCCTTATAATATCCAGCCCTTCATACACTTGGTACAACTCGTGATTCATGCGACGCCCCCAGCAGATACCGTTCTCCTGTTTACCGCCGAGTATTGTCCGCAGCACCTTACGCTTAAACACTCCGAAAGCTCTCTGATCAGCCTCTTTTAACGTCCATGTTTCATGGCCGTATAAAGCCACCGGAAGAATCAGAGTAGTATACAGCGCGAATTTTGTCTTCGTTTGCAGACTATGGGACTTGAGCTGGTTACGAAGTCCGTAATAAGTCCTATTTGCAGCTGCAATACGCCTTTTCACCTCGCGGGTAACACCATTATCGCACGTCACTAATGTTCCAAGATACACAAATTCTTCTACCACTTCAAATTTTTCACCATCCAGCGATCGATTTTTCACCAACCATTTCACTACCACCACCACTAATGACCCCACGTTGATTGCCAGCGACCATGTACTTCGCTTTGCTGGTATTGATCGTGAGTTCAATCCTCGCTGTCTTCTTCTTAAAAGGCGCAAAAGCCTCTTCCACGGCACGGCGATCAATCCCGATAATACCGATATCGTCGGCAACTCCCAGGAGCATATACATGTATGATCTTGTAGTAATGGTACCACTTCTTCGCACACCAGCTCTCCTAATCGCTCCCTCGAGCTCTATATTGAACAGTACATTCGAGAGTGCATCACCCTGCTTTGATCCATCTAAGGTAACAAATGATGTCGATATTTCATTCGTAACCCTTACACTTGATTTCGCCGGAAAACCATGTTCTAGCATAATTTGCCATAATTCATTCCGTTTCACTGAATCGTACGCCACCTTAAAATCAATAAACAGATTATGCGTCTTCAAGTTGTACTCCCCTTTGTGAAAAACTTTGCCCATGCTGGCGTCCCGCCAAGCAAAACTGTGATAATTCTTCTTGAAGGCGTCGCACTATGTATCCCAAAGGAAAAAAATTGCACTAAGGCGTTTCAACACACAGAAACATAATCATTAAAATCCACAATAATATAATTCCGTCCCAACACGGAAAATTGTAATCATTTTCATTCTCAATTATGCATCTTTTTACAACATGTGATCATCAATAATGAAATTATTCTTGGGGGGCGTCCCACCTTCGCAGAGGAAGAAATTTTTGCACCAAATTTATTGATCCAACATGCATCCGTCACACCACGTAGATGTGTAATCTTTTCAATCCCCAATAACATCATTCTTCTTGCGAGCGTCCCACCATCGCAGAGAAAGAAACATTTGAACTCAATTCACTGGCATAACATTCATGCGTTCCACTACGCAGAATTGTCATCATTTTGCTTATGCACACAATTCATTGCCATAACATGTGGGCATTTTCTTCTTCTTCTTCTGATTGGCATTACATCCCCACACTGGGACAGAGCCGCCTCGCAGCTTAGTGTTCATTAAGCACTTCCACAGTTATTAACTGCGAGGTTTCTTAGCCAGGTTACCATTTTTGAATTCGTACCTTATGAGGCTAACAAGATGATACTTTATGCCCAGGGAAGTCGATACAATTTCCAATCCGAAAATTGCCTAGACCGGCACCGGGAATCAAACGCAGTCACCCTCAGCATGGTCTTGCTTTGTAACCGCGCGTCTTACCGCACGGCTAAGGAGGGCCCCGTTGTGGGCATCTTACCACACAGAATTGTGATCATTCTGATCCTCAATATTACAATTTTTCTCCCCACCATCACTGAGGAATGGATTTTTGCTCTAAATTCATTGATCCAACGTGCAGGCGTCCCACCACGTAGAAGCGAAATCATTTTGATCCAGAATAACATAATTCTTCTTGCAAAAACGGTCGCAAAAAAATCGACTGTCATTTTATTTTATTGTAAGATCTTTAAAAAAAAATCCAGTGACTGTGAATAGTAAGTTGTGGTGGACCAAGCACAATGGATTTCTGTGAATATCGAAAAGTGCCGGGACAGTACGTTGAATGGTACCCCATTACCATCGCGCAACCAATCTCCGGGAAGGACACATCTGGAGAGTTCATACTACGGCAATGGCTAGTTTCCGTGTTTCATGGAGAGCAATGGAATAGAGGCTGAAACGTACAGCAAGGTTTCAAGTTTACATCCGCGTCTACGATAAGGTGTTATTTGACAGAAAGTATGGAGTTTTTACAAAATTTATAATTTCGTCGTATCTGGTATGTACGAATTACATTTTTCACCATGGAACCGATAAACAGAGCACAAGCTATTCAATTATAATGTCTTAAGGGGTCGTACACTAATTACGTAAGCACTTACGTTTCATATAAATAAAAATTGATTTGTATGGGAAAAATCTTACATGGGGGAGGGGGGGTTCAAAAACCCAGAAAAAATGCTTACGTAATTAGTGTATGGCCCCTAAGACGTAGTAGCACTTCAATATATTATTATACATTTCAGTTTCAAACATTACTGTACGATTATATAAGCTTTTTTCTATTGAATGTACGATTTTTTTTGCGTTCAAACTTTGTCGTTCCCTGTGGAATCCGTTAATTCTTTTAGGGGTCCGGTTTTAGATGATGATGTCTGAATGAAAGAAAGAAAATGTGCTATTATGTTTGCCTTTATAATAAAATGGTTGAGAACCGTAAGAAGTGTTTTCTAATAATGAATTCTTAGAGAACTATATCCAGTTGGCAACTTCATTTTCCTGAACTTAGTATTTCCAACACAATGTTGAAAACCTTACTACGCAAATTCCGAATAGGCAAATATAGGCCCTTTAGGCAAATTGAGCCAAAATCATATCTAAATGTCATCATCTGAATGCCAAAACCGGAAATTTTCTTAATCCTTAAAGACCCAGACGAACGGATTTTTTTTTCAAATGGCTCGCATTTAGCACCTGATCGTCGAAATATCTCGCGATATCTTTTGTGTTCAACGGGAATAAATATATGTTCTTCCTATAATTTTAACATCAGCTCAATATTCTAGACGCTTAAAGCCTGAAATTTATCAAATCAACCATCAAACCATCTCGAAAATATTTGTAAAGATTTCTGGTCAATTCCGATGGTTTCACCATTTGAGTAGGGTAGGATTTACTGAATTCAGTACCGGATTTGGGGGTCACAATCGTAAAGTATAGGCTATATCTCTGCAACTACGATTTGTGTAAGAGTTCTATGCCATGCTATGCTATCATATCTGATAAGTTGATAAGTTTCAAGTTTACATCAAGATACCACATTCAATTTTTCATTATCACATACACACTTAGCATATGTTGTAAAACAATCATCAACACCTGACCTATTCGACAAAAAATCACCTTCTAATAGAACGTTTTTTGAGTCAATTTGCGTTACTAATATTCATCACACACCAAAATACAGTACCTCTTATAATCTACGCAAATCATCGCACATTTGTTCAGAACCAGTATAGGATTATAAACATTCAAAGTTTTACTGAAATGTTCATCTGTCTATTCTTGGATTCTTATAGAATTTTTTTCCTTTTTGCTTTTGAATTTTTCTTCAAATATGAAAAGCATTATAGTTCAGAAATCTGAAAATTTTGCTATTTAATGCCTACAATATTTTAATAACGAAAATGTTATTAGACATTTAGAATCTTAGTGTTAACATATTTTGTACAATAGAAACTTAGTAATACATGAATCACTTGTTTGAGAAACTGCATATATCCTTTTTACACAATTCCTAGAAAACGACAAAAAATTGTTTTTGAACAAATTGGCACCGAATCAGTAGTTGTTGGCAATACTCAATGCCCTGGTACACTTTCAGTTCGGAAATGGCAAGCAGTGCTCCATAATCTCCGTTATCTTCAAAGTGCGTGTGGTAGTTTTTCAAACAAACGAAAAAAAATCATACATTTCCGAACTAAGTTAGGTTTTTTTTTGCCGGAATACGTTATTTTGGACGATGCTTCAGAATATATAAAAATCTCATTTTGCCCAAAAAGAAAAAAAAAGAAAAATCTTTTAGAAAAAAAAGTTCGTTGTACGAGAAAGGCAAAAAAGTCAGAATACATATTCATATTAATCAAAACAATTATGTTATTATATATGATACTGCCATCCGTCTTTTTATTTCATCTTTTTAGAAATCAAGAAGTCTATTTCTCGAACTTTGACCCAGAATGAAGCATATTCCCCGATCTAAACCAGAACATCTCTTGAAGAGCTATTGGTTTCCTATCTCTGAAGGAATAAATCTAAAACTAGCTGGCGTTGAAGAGAGGTCCTTTCTCGTCCAGGACATGGAATTGAAACTTGGTGAGAGAATTCCATTATATAAATTTACCAAATTATGTTGAAACTATATGATTATATGCCATAAAAGAAAACCATCAGGGCACCCGATTGAAGCGATTTGGGTAGGAAGAGTGGAATCGCCAACTTCCTACTGTTAACATCTCGTGGATAAAGGGCGGGCTCTTCTCCCCATCTATTGGGTCAATCTGGGAAACGAGGGCTAGATTATAATATTGTATGTACGAACTTTCTTCTGGAAGGAGATTCTTTATACATCCCGTGGATTCGCATAAGTGTCTCTGCTTATGGAACCACCCCACCCATTTTTGGCCCTTCATACAGGAGTCTGATGAAATACAAACAGTAGCATAATCATGATCGAATCGTTTGTCAGATATGGCCAGTGCTATCGGCAGGTGCCTTGCTACAATAGATGGTAGTATCATCATCATCATCATCATCATCAATAACATCATTCTTCTTGCAAGCTTTCTACCATCGCAGAGAAAGAAAGTTTTGCACTTATTTCATGGCAATAACATGCGGGCGTCCGAACACGCAGAATTGCTATCATTACGATCTACAGTAACATCATTCTTTTTGCGAGCGTCCCACCAAAGCAGAGGAAGAAAATTTTGCACACAATTCATGAAAATAATACGCGGGAGTACAATTACAAAATGACAGTTGAAAATAATACGCGGGATAATACAATTCTTCTAGCGAGCGTCCCACTAACGCAGAAGAAGAATCTTTGGCACTTAATTCACTGCTTTAACATGCAGGCGTCCCACCACGCAGCATTGTTAACATTTCGATCCACAATAGCATCATTCTTCTTGCGAACATTTATCAAGGATTTGTCTCAGGGTAGACATTTGATCCGTCGTTGATCGGTCCTCACGAAAACCTTCTTGGTATTCGCCGACGAAGTACTCTTCAAGCGGTTTCAATCTGTTGAACAGAATACGGGACATAGTTTTGTACGCCGCATAAAGGAGGGTTGTTCCTCGATAATTGGCGCACTCCAGTCTATGCCATTTCTTAAAGAGAGGGCAAATGAGGCCGTCCAACCAGCTAGCATGCAATTCCTCGTCTTCCCAGATTTTCGGCATAATATGGTGCAGAACTTCATAAAGCTGCTCACTGCCATGTTTGAGAAGTTCAGCCTTCAGCAGCCTTATTGTTTTTTAGCTCTTTAACAACTTTTTTAACCTCATCTAGTGCAGGTTTGACTTCTAACTTAACTTAAACACTAATAATTTGATAACCGATCTGCATATTTACATTACAATTTAGGGTATAAGCGCCCTAATGGCTGGCTGATACGAGTACAAGCAAAGTATTCTAAACCGATCTTTATATTCACCAAAGCGCTCGTGTAGTGTTTTGATGCCAGCCACACGGAGGACCTCAGAATTTCGTGTTCTGGGAGGAGTGTTGAGCATCATTCTCAGGTACCTATTTTCAAGTCGTTGGAGATTATGAGTTTTTGCGCAGCTCTCCCAGACCGGTATGCCGTAATCGATCACAGAGAAATATTTGCTTGTAGACAGCAAGCTTGTTTTTCAGGGTCAATGACAATCGACGGTCGATCAAAGGATACAGTAACTTCAACAAAACGTAACACTTTGTCACCGTCTTGTCAACCTGTTACCGGAAAATTAGCTTCCTGTCGAGGATCAAGCCTAGATAGTCGGCCTAATTGGTCCATTCCACAGTCGTGCCATTGAGGATGATTTTACAGTCCCAAGGCGGAACATGTTTGGGGGATTTAGAGTGGAGGAAAATGATGACCTAGGTTTTGGCCGCGTTGATACAGATCTTCCAGCTGGTGAGGTACTATGTCAGCACATCCAAGCCTCGTTGGAGTTTTGCCATTAGCGCTCTGATCACTCTACTTTGATGTCATGGAGGTGTCATCTGCGAACAAAGACAGAATGCCGTCTTCTGGAGGTTCTGGCGTGACGGAGATGAACAGACTAAACAGCAGGGCCCCAAGACTGCTGCTGCTCTGGGGGACGCCTGCGACGATGTCGTGCGCATTGGAACTCGCTCCGCTGATTGAAACCCGGAATGTCCTTGCCGACAGATAATTGTTGATGATTTTCACCAGGTAGCTGGGAAGATTGTAGCGATGTAGTTTGTACACCAGGCCATCATGCCATACATTGTCGAAAGCCTTCTCGACATAAAGTAAGGCTATGACGGATGTTTTTGAGACAAACATGTTCCGTCTGAGAACGTTGATAACTCCAGTCAGTTGGTGTACGGTTGACCGACCACGTCGGAAATCAAACTGTTCCTCGAGCAAGATGTTGTGGTGTTCGGCAGACTCAAGTAACCGGCTGTGAATCACCTTTTCAAACAGTTTTGATAACGGCCCCGATGGGGCGATAACTTTCCGAAGAGGAAGGATCCTCCCTAGGCTTCCGGATGGGGATGATTTTAGCTGACTTCGAGGACGATGGGAAGTAGCCAAGACAGATCAGCGAAAGATGCTAGAAGAATGGAGCACTCATTTGTTTGACTTTGAGATTCAGGATGCTGGCGAAGCCTGGGGCCTCCATGTTTTTCTGCTGAGATCTAAGATGGATGTTGTTAGCATGCTTATTAGCGGCTGCTTCGTGTGGAGTGATCCTTAGAGGCATTCCTGTCTAATGGGATTAAAGATGGAAAAAGTTGAGGCTTGGATATAAGAATTTTGTTCAATCTCCAGAATGGCTTAACACATTCTGGAAGAGTGCGGATCTTATTGTAAAACTATTTTACTATTTATAAGGTCCACCATTATGGCCTGGATTACTTTTGTCAAGCGATTGAAGCGGTTTTGCGAAGACGGATGAGATCTTTGGTAAGGGCGTCAATGGTTAGGCTCTCTGGCCACCGAGATCGACGAACCGATCTCGGCCACCACCGGATAGTGATCCGAGCTGAGCTCCTGGTACACGATCGGTTGTGAGATGTGATCGTCCATGTTGATTATGTACAGGTCTGACGTTGCGTTGCGTGGACTCCGAACCGACTCAGCCGAGTGGGGGAATCCGGGTTCAGGATCGTGAATTGACCTTCCTCCATGTCGTTGCTTCAGATGGCACCGTTTCGATTGCCACGACTGTTGCCCCAGGCTTGATGCTTCGCATTCATGTCACCGACATTAATGTACTGACCTTCTCGCCGCGTAAACTTGACAATGTCCCTTCGAAGGGCGGCCAATGTACCATCCATCTCCTTGGCTTTAGTTGGGCAGAAGGCCACGATAAGAGTGATTACTCAGACGGAAGTGGTGACTTCTAACCCAACGTCCTCGATGATCTCAAGCTGCAGACTTGGCAGCAGACGATAATTGACGTTGTTCCCCAGTGCGATAGCCATACCTCCTCCCCTAGAGTTGGAGTTCAATTGACCAGACCCCCCTTAGCAGCCATTTTCAATGACGGATATGCCCAGGGTGAAGATCTGGTCGCGTTGCCAGTTGGGTGAAAATCGGAACTAGCTGCTCCGATGTGTAGAGCGGTGGGTCGCCCTCGGCCGGAAGGGGCTCATTGTCCTGACGACGGAATCCAGGGGGAGGAAGTGGGGGCCATTCGCTGGTGGATGGAGCGTGTGGTGTTGGAGCTTGAATCGATGCTGCAGCGGCCGCCAGCCGTTTGTGAGGTTGCAAAGGTGGAAGTATTGGTATCGCTCGTCGGGGAGCCGGGATGGCCGGAAAGTTCGCCTCGTTGAGAGCAGGAACACGGTTCTTCTTCGGCAGGGTCCTGGTGGAGGCCTTCTTCCGGATTTCCAAAAACGCCGCCCGCTTTGGACAGTCTTTGTTTGTAGACCGATGTTTGTCGCCGCAGTTGGCGCATTTGGGATCAGCCACCTTCATCTTGTCGCACTCTTTGGACGAAAGGGGTTCACCACACTTGTTGCAGCGCGGCTTCGTGTGGTACCTAATGCCGGATGCCGTGCCCAAAGTTGAAGCAGTTGGTTACTGCGTGACGTCGAAATCTCTACCAGTCAACGATGGTGTAATTTATTACGCCGACCAGCTTCAGGTCCTTCCAGGTGGTGGAGCCGTGCTCCAAGTGGACCATGTAAAGCTCGTCGCGATATCTCCTCGTTTTGTCGAGACGAGTGATTTTGTGCACGGCCATTGGCTACAGGCCGCAGCCCTCGAGTTCCGCAGTGAGATCTTTTTGGCGAAATCTCGGGCGGTAATCCGGCAGATCGCCTTTCACAAACACGGACTGGCACTTCTCCTTCCGCTCAACCAGACAATGGTTAGGTTAGGCGCTCCTGCGACATCTGCGATTGCTGCTTCTTTCGTTTCTTCGCTGGATTGCCAGTATCGTCGATTGGCAACGAGGAATATACGTTGCTTTGCAAAAGCTGCTTGGAGGGTTACCCGTGCCTGTAGGTACGCTTCGGCACCTTTCCCGCGACCGAGTCTCCCATGACGGGTCCGGGAAGAAATAACGCTAACGCGACGAGGCGAAAACGTAAACAATGAACGAACGAGAAAAAACACTTGGATAAAATGCGCATAGGAAGTTCAGAAAGCGCACTTTCGCCTACTATGCAGGGCATCGTCTGCCGGGTCGACTAGTATCCAATAAAATTAAACCAGAAGCTCCAGCCATACAATGGTAACATTTACTAAGGGTGCGGGATTCCGGCAATGTACGATGAGAAAGTCATGCCTCCTGAAACCATTTGATGTTCAAGCGCTTCCCTAACGCAAACATCAAAATTGAGATACAAAGTGTTGATAGAGAGACAATTTCCATTGAGATCTGCTTTCCACGCTCGGTAATGGCAGCTTGTCGGTATGTAAAAATTAATCGGTCACTATAATTGATGACACTAGCTCGAGGAAAGCGCACTGGCGTTTCTTGATGAGGGGAAGGGAAGAAAGCCTATTCGCCAGTGAGATTTCTTCCAGCTAGTGTCAAAAAGTATAGTGGCCGACTGATTTTTACACACCAACATGCCGCCATTATCGAGCGTGGAAAGCTGGATAGTGCGTATTATTGAGCGTTTAACGAGTTTCGGTCAACTGAGTAGAAAATAAGTGAGAAATAATTTTAAAATTTTTGCAAAATCATGAATTCGAAGCATTAGTGGCAAATCATGATTTTGCACACATTTTGTGAACTACTCTGCGTATTTGATTGTACTTGGTTGCTTACCCAACAAAAATGTTCAGATTAAAAAAAAATCTCTCTGAATTTCGATTGCGATATCCCTAATTTCTGCCAGAGAAAGTAATTTCACGAGAAGCTTTCTGTTTTCAGTGCTACGGTAGTTATTGTGCAACAACGTCTGATAATGGCGTGACGTTCGTACGGCTGGGCAGTGGACGTCCGCATGCCCCTAACTAGGTCATCCCCTAATATGGATTTCTCTTAGGCATAAAATGACCCAAAGAACAGTTCATGACATGAAGAAGGCAGAATTATACCAAACGTCCATTATGCCTAACGTCGTCTGCCGTAATCTGAAAAAGTGACGTAACAGCCATTTTACAACATGCATGATTTCCATTTTTCTGTTAAAGAGCTCGATGAGTAGTACAGGTCGGACTCGATTATCCGGAGACTCGATTATCCGGGGACTCGATTATCCGGGGTTCGATTATCCGGAATTTTAGACTCGATTATCCGGAGTATTTTTTTTCCTTCAAATTTTTTTAATTCTAAATTTTTATTTTCAGTAGGATAATATACACTATGATTATTTTAACAATGTGGCGTATCTAGGTTGTAGGAGGGGGATGAAAAAGTGGTCGTTTTGTATATTGAAATTTGACTATAGGCTTGTATATCAACTTCATGAACTCAAATGATTATATTACTATTATATTCATACAAAATAGGTTTATATGAATAAATATGAACGTAGCTTGTATGGGAGGGACTGAAATAGGGTTGTTCTACATATTTATTTTATTTGTATGAATCAATTATTTTCTTCAGAACATGTCCACAAATTTCTCGCTTCAAGAACTTTTCCGTGGTCGGAGACGAGCCAGCCTCGGGCTAAAAGCCTCCTAATAAAGAAAAAAAACATTTCCGTGGAAGCCTTGCCACCATGAAACGATGTGTTTGGATGTATAACATTGGTTGCAGAATTCGCTCTCAATTTATAATTAACGACGATGGACATAAAGCATAAGGCTTTTCTTCATCATATCAAGACATGAAAACAATTTGCTCGTCACCTGATACAAATTCGAGAAAAGGGCAGAGAAATATTTCCCTACCGACGTTGTGATAAAACGCTTTGTTCTAGTACAATTGCCATTGAAGATGATGCAAAACAAGTCAAAATGCTCCATCAGTACCAATAATGACCTTTCAATTGGAGTTATCCTAAAGGAATTTATCAAATCCCATTGTTTTCTTATGGGACTGGCCAAATAAGGACCACTAAGTGCGACAACTGGTGCCAAGGACATCAAAAATTAAGCAAAATCATTTTTACAATTATGCTTTGCTTGTTTTGGAGGAGATCAAAGGTTTAATCGTATCATATGAATATGCTTTATCGATATGAACTTGGTTTGCGGTGATTTGATTGGCCATTTGTCATATACAGCACTAGTGCGACAACTGGTGCTATAGCCACAACTGGTACATCTAGCCTATTTGATGCGCGGATCATTGCCTAATGTTTGATTCGAAAGACCACTTTTTGTCTCCCTCGGACACAAAGTATACCGAAAGGCTATTTGTTTTCTCCAAAAACAAACATATTTTAGATGTCTCGGAGCTTTATTTACCGACCGTCTATGGTCGGCGAATTGGGGCCCATTTTTGGCACTTATCCTTATCCAATTTGCTTGCGACTGGTTGCATTTAACGGGAAATCTTATTAAGTTCCCCCTAACACACGTGACTTGACCGAAAAATTGCGACGCGATTCTAACGCTTGGCGAATGCGATTCTGTCGCCGTTGGAGTGGAAGAGTAACTGGAACATTGCCTAAATACAGCGACCCAACGATAAAATCGCGGCGACTAGTTTTTGCCGTTGAGGCGATGAAATCACTCAGGTCTGGGGGAGCCTTTATATTGTTTCCTATTGACAAATGGATAGATCGGACAATTGACTCAAAAGTTTCATAGCTTTTTGTTGAAAATTGACTAGATCAAACTTTGGGTTCAGAAATAATGACCAAAATACTATTTTTGTACAAAAAGTGCGTAAATAGTCTAGTTATTTTTTGGCACCTATGCTCAACCATCAAGTTCGATTCAAATGGGAATCCTGTCTCATCATTACATATTGAAAATTGGCTGGATCGTACTATAGACTCAAAAGTTATGGCAAAAATACTATTTTCCATTGTATACCAGAAAATCACCGATACCGTTAGGCGGATTAATCTGAGTTTTTTCAAAATAATTTCTGACTACACCACTGCAAATACAATAAAACATAATTTTTTCGTCATTTTATTGCAGATTTGATTTTTTTTCTAGTGATTCGATTATCCGGAGGATTCGATTATCCGGAGTGAAAAAAAAATCGATACTCCGGATAATCGAGTCCGAACTGTATTCGTTAACACTATTTTTGTAAAATGGCGTATACGTCACTTTTTCAGATTACGTCAGTCGTGGACCCGTCCTGCCGGGTTTCTTGTGCTGTCGTTCGTAGTGGGATCAGGGATATTGGTAGACAGGCGCTTCTCAGATACACGGTTAGTATAGGCCTGCCGCAGATGATCTAGCGGGAACTAGAGCTCGAGCGGTTGACAAAATGGGTTTCGGGCTGGCACTCCACCAACCGGTGTTTTGGTTCATATTGCCAACGGTTATGGGGTCTGCGGATAAAGAGCTGGCTGTTCAAGAACAAGCTTCCATGGCAGCTTCAACGAGT
This sequence comes from Armigeres subalbatus, assembly GCF_024139115.2. NCBI lineage: Eukaryota > Metazoa > Arthropoda > Insecta > Diptera > Culicidae > Armigeres > Armigeres subalbatus. The sequence continues at coordinate 249,430,900 of NC_085139.1, read as the reverse complement.
CGGCGTTCAACAATAGGCTTATCAGGGCAAACTTTCACAAGTTAGTGGTCCAAAACAGTGGTCTCCAAGCAAATGGCCGGGGGGCGACGGTTAGCGGGCTGACGGGAAATTTACAGGTGACTGGCTTCCAATACAGCGGGTTTCTTGGTTGATCGACAAGCGGGCGTAGAGCCCGCAGACCTTGCTAGAGCCCTCACCTCCAAAACTACGGTCACGGTCTCTCGAAGCGTGTGGCATGACGACAGCAAGAACTCGTCGGCCACCAGCATGGGGCTCGCCGATCTTTATCATGCCTCGGAGCAAGGATCTTTCGACACAGGGCTTCTGCGTTTCGTGCACAGTTTTTTTTGCGATGGCGCAATTCACATTCGGTCCTCGACGCATTTATTAATCAGGATCTTGTGGCACTTTCCAAACGGTAATATCCGGCCCCGGTGGAAATTTTTCTCGAACACAAAATTGACTATTCGTAGAACGAGAACACACTGGTATCCTTTTACTTGTCGAAACCTTTTCTTTTTTCTGCGACCGTTCAGACCGTCTATGGAACCTATGCCTATAGTGTCTTGTCTATATAGGTACCACCATCTCAGATAGTGGACGACGATGAAGAGATGTAAGTAGTGTCGATCAAGGTGTAGTAAGGATAGGGTGAGAGATGAATGTGATGTAATGTAACTTATTAAATTCTTTTTACTTTAGGCGCCAATTTAAATTATTTGCAACAATTTAAACTATTTGCTTGTGTTGATTTTTACTACTGATAAATGGGGAGGTTAATTTATTGATAACGACCTGTCGGTAACACGTCGGAGCAGTTATCCTTATGCGATATCGAGGAAGTGCCTTCCACTCAAGGTAAGGCTTTTCAAGATGGAATGGATTTGCAGTACAGTCCACCAATCGAAACAAATTTCACTGAAGAAAAGGAATTTCTGAAGGAAGATAAAGATCAACTTAATTGTGACGTGAATATTCCACAATCTACAACATGTTTGATCAAAATGTGTCTCAGATGCTCGTACTTTAAACACCAACGGAACAATAATACTTTAGTTAACACTAAAACCATAACCATAATAAACTACAATGCGTATTGTGTTACAATAATATCCTTACGTTGTCATACGTCTACCTTGCGGTCGTGTCTTGTACACAACCCTTCTGATTTTTTGCAATGCGTAACGAATCGGCAAAGGAGATTTAACTGTTTTGGTTGGTGAAACAGTGATAGCTTATAGCATGATAACTAATCCGACAGGCCTGGTAGCGGGTCACTTTTTAGTGACTTGGTCACTTTTTTCGGGCTAGTCACTAAAAAGTCTCTTTTTTCGACCTCAAGTCACTAAAGTCACTTTTTCTCGCAAAAAGTCACTATTTTCAACTATTTTGAAACTATTCATGGCGGAAATGAAATTACGGACCTTGGAAAAATGATCGCTCTGTAACTTCGCCAGCCATTTAACTCGCTGCTCTTATTGAAGCTGTTTTACGTCACAATTTATAAATTGGTATACAGTCATGCAAGGAGGAGACCTGTCGATTACGAGTTTTTTTTTTAACTCAAACTTTATGCAGTAGGAGATGGTAGGGAGACTTGATTCTCCTCTGTTTTACCAAGAACTAAAGTAGTATTGTTATAGTGTATTTTTATAATAGATCCTCTAGACATATGATCATTATGTTGCGATTTTTTTTTAATTGACGGCCTAATTTACTGTATTTTGTTCCTCCTAAGGATGTTTTTAGTGGCCACGCAAAATTAGAACAACTTCTCCCAATAATGACCAAATGCTATCATTTTTTCACAGCACAAATTTATAAATTAAATATGCTAAATGAGCTTGAATTGATTAAATGCTTGAATTGATAAAAATGCCATCATTCTACCACAATTTCAGGATATTTGGTTTTTAAGTTGTTGTCTCAATTTGAGCAGACTTACCTCATTGGGCATCCATATAAAAATTTGTCTAAAAAATTTAAGAAAGTTTAATTTGTTCTCAAGCGGCTATTTTTTGTAGATTTGACAGATGTGATGAAGGGTTTGCTCTAAAAATTGCATGCGCTGTCGAATTCCATAGTAAAAATCGTTCATGAATACGCACAGCAAGTCGGAAAACCTGCGTATTTTGGAGTAAAAATATTTAAAAGTTCAGAGAGCATGGTCCTCATTACAAGCAGTAGGTCGAGGATTCAATCCCAGGCTCACATGAATCTCCATAATTTTTGGATCGTTTTTTATTAAAACGATCTGTATTGTTGTTCCTGTCGCACTAAAAATTCATAAAACATCCGTTTCACCTATGACAAATCGTAGAGTTCTCTGCATCTTTCAGCTAATCCAATGATCGAAATTTTCACTCATTCTCACGTGAAGGGAATGCTCATTCACGCAGATTTTCGCCGAGAAATAATTTTCAGAAAAGAAAAACAGGTGTTAAGAGTGATAACCATATTTCGCTCACTTCCAGTGGCGTAAAAAATTGATTTGCTGGCAGACTACTCAGAGTTTTGAGTTGTCCTACTTTTTACAGATATTGAGTAAAATTTGCGTAGGTTAAAAGAGAGGGCAATACAAATTTACTTAGTCACTAAGTAGATAAAAGTTAGCGAGTACGATTTTCGTTTTTCTTCTGAGTTCGTTCTAAGAGAAAAGAGTGGTGAGTGAAAGATGTTTTCCGCCACAAATTACGAAAAAAATATTGTGCTTCGAACCAAAAACGCCTGATTTCGTCTCATCGAACTTGCCACTGAAATTGGAAGTCACTATTTGGTCACTTTTTCTGCAACTGAAAGTCACTATTTGGTCCCTTTTTTCGCCAGCTTTGGTTACTAAAGTCACTATTTTGAGTGACTTCAGTCGCTTCCAGCCCTGTAATCCTGAAAAATCTGGAAAAAACCTCGTGAATTTTGGAACAAATTTCCTTTGGGTGTTAAAAAGAGTTATCCGTGGATATTCGTCCTTTTTTTCAATTCTAAATGTAAAATTTTATTCGAACAAATGTCAAAAAGGCCAGGCCACTTATTTACTTTCATTTTCCGTTCGAGTATCTCTCTGCTATAACAACGTCTTTGATTCTTAAATGATGAAGCATGAGAATCGAAAACAGGTTTTCTAACACGAATAGCGGGAAAACATCTCACAACGATAGCCGTTAAGTAAACATGCATTCGAAAGGAAGTCCTACAGCAACAATGCAGGGACACCCCGTTACGGTGACACTGAGAACCAGATGGATCGCGTTTCAGCGAAGGTAGCAAATTATCAAACATTTTGCGGTTTCATTCATCGTAAAATGTACACCGAACTGGTATTCTATCGGCCTATCGGTTTCCCACCGGCCTGCGAGGACGACGAACGACGACTACGTCGATGAGGCGCGATCAACGCGCTGCTGTTGCTGCTGTAGCTGCAATAATGCAACAACTATTTCTATAAGGTCAACGCGATATTCACACGATATTGTTGATAGATATAGGCGTTGCATGAGAATGAGCTGCAACTCACGGTCTGGTTTTTGGTCTGGGCGACCAATCCTCCTCCCCAGTCAATTTATTATTGGCATGGCGAATTGGCGACGAGGAGATTCGCAAGAGAGCACTGCCGTGCTGCCTGTGTGAGACATTTCACGGGAGCGCATCAGTATAGGAAAAAAAAACTAAGAATCGTGAGCGGGCGCTCACTAGGGCTCGAGTTCCAATTTCCGAGATCGACATAAATCCTTGTTCGCGAGCATTGACAGAGTTTGGCGGATCACCGCACCGTGAATGGTTGATCTGGAATTTATGGCCGAACCAAACGGGCTGCAACTTTGTTTTGTTTGGTAGCTGCAGAGTATTCGGTTTCTGATTGTTTTTTTTTTCTCTGAACAGTGGGTTTATGTCGGCATTGATTAACACGCTATGAATGAGTATCAGATTAAAGAGGGATAAGAAGAAAACAATCTTATATTCAACTCGTGTCTCTTTGCACCGACACGTGACTTGATGATGTTTCATTTTAGACACCTTATTGCCCATTGACGATGCTCACTCTACACAGTCACACTAAGTTCTGCAATTTGGACGAAGTACTCAAAAATTGATCCAAATAGCCATTAGGTTGAAGTAATGCAATGATCAATTTTCAACGTACCTGAATATAAGAAGTTGATATTGATGATGTTGGCATTACATTCCTAACAGACAAATTGCCCCCCTCACAGCCTAATATGGAAACTCGCCAAAATTTAAACCGCCCCTTCCACGCATGTTCCACGCTGTCAACCGAGTAACAACATCAACCTTCGAGCGATCGAATATTGGCCAATTTTCCGTGAATCCCTCCAAGTCATGGCTCCAAATCATGTCTCCCCGGTAAAACCTCTTTCACATGCAAATGAGCCTCCGCCGGGCCGTGCACATTGTACAAGACATATGTAGGTACCTACCGCGCACACACATTTCCCAATCTCCACCGTTCATCTGTCAGAGTTTGTTAGTCAGCGATCGGTATCTCGTACCCCACATTTTAAATCAAAGGGCTCTTGAAAAGGGAGATGTTCCTCTGCGCAGCGTGGCCGCCGCCGGTCGGTGGCAGCGGCACGATCACCACCACCGCAGAAACTCATTCAGCTGGTGCATGCATGAGTCAGTCGGCTCGGTTGTTAGCGAGCCAGCCAATACGGTACAGAATTCTGCCCGCCCGCATAAGCAAGTGTACTTAACTCGATGATGGGCTACTAATTCAAACCGATATGCAGTTTCATATGCACAAGTGCAGTATGCCGCAAGCCATGCACCGTGCGATAGATGGTCCAACCGCTATCGGACGGTTGGTTCGACCACTTGTTTGCCAAATGTGGTGGTGGGAGGGAATATGCAGGAGAGCACGTTCCGTCCGCTGTACTTAGATTTAATGAGCCCTCGAAACCCTGCACCACGGCAGTAGACACACAAAACTAGCCACGATTTGTTACGTAATACCGCACACACTATCCGCTATATACTCGCTTGCCGGGTGGGCAAGGTGCGTGGAAGAATGTGGGGACGTTCTAGTACTGCGGGAAATATTGCGTCATTATGGAATTCTAGTGCTAATCAAAGTCACTGCAGATCACCGTTTAGAAAAGATTTTGATATCCTGATTGGATCGGATTTTCAGGGTGGATGCCAAACGCAGCGGATAAGCACACTTCCGCAGTTACGCTTTGCTTATGCAGCCCAGATAATGTTTGCAACTTTAGTCTTCCAGCTTCCCGGCCCTATCCAGTGGAATCAAACCAGTTTGGATGAGAATGCAGAACGCACGTCAGATACGCTGCATCTGTATCTGATTGTCATGATGTGATTTTGGATCGCATTGGTAACACACTGGCTTCCGCACATGCATCAAGGGCTAGAGTTGATTGTTCCGAGCTGCCACGCACGCAGTCGCCAACAATTTTTGCATTGCTGTCCAAAATATGTCACGCTCCTCGTTTATAATTTCTCACGCCGCACAGTGGCAAAAACCCGAAAAAAAGCAACGCGTTGATTCAAATTTGAGGCTTTTTTTTAATACTTTCATTACGGTATTGGAAGCGAAAATCTGATGGAAGTTCGCCTCGCTGCTGTAACTTGGGTAGTCAGTCAATCCTATATCGCGGGTCGTTGAACGGAGTCGAATCAACGGTCGATTATCAGTTAGTTCCCAATTACAGTGGCAGTGCACAGTTCAAACGTAGGAAGGGTCGTTTTGACGAAAGTCATTCAACCCTAAGCCACTTGGCTGAATAACAGGCTAGGCCAAAATTATTCTAGCCAAAATCCATTTGACCGAATTGGACGTTTTGCCGGAACTCTCGTCATTGGTATTACATCGCCCCACTGGGACATAGCCACCTCGCAGCTTAGTGCTCATTAAGTACTTCCACAGTTATTAACTGCGAGGTTTCTAAGCAAAGTCATTTTTGCATTCGTATATCATGAGACAAACACGATGATACTTTTATTCCCAGGGAAGTCAAGATAATTTCCAACCCGAACATTTCCTAGATCGGACCGGGAATCGAACCCAGCCACCCTCGGCATGGTCTTGCTTTGTAGCCGCGCATCTTACCGCACGGCTAAAGAGGGCCGAAACGGTTATTAGACTGAAAACTATTTGGCTGAAAATATCATCCATTCGAAAGCAACATACGACCGAACTGGTCATTTAGCCGAAATTTGGTTTGACCGACAATGCCATTTGGTCCAATCCAGATCAATGACTGTGTTCAATCAGTTGCATATGTTTTTCCACATACTGTAGCTGTACTCATCTCATTTCAACTCATCTTCAATGCTGGTCCTGAAAAATCCAATTTATTTATTGAAAGTTTTATGCAAGAGAAAAATATTTTAACATCCAAGAAAAATATTATTACACCCGATTCTTTTTTTACACGGGGGATGCGCTCCGTGTAAAAAAAAGTTTTCAGTTCAAAATTTGAAAATCTGTGTAAAAAAAGATTTATGATTTCTCGACAAGGGGCCCTCTTTAGCCGTGCGGGCTAACGGGCTTGGTGGTCATATGGCTACCGCTTCTGCCTCATACGCAGGAGGTCGTGGGCAGTCTTCAAGGTGCAACATGTGTGAGATGTTCACCTAAGTTTGTGCACCCAATCAAACATTGCTTGCTATGTTCGAACTTGCACATAGCAATCTGAACACGAGCCTGAACTCTGATACACCCAGGCGCAATGTACAATGTTCAAACATCGAGTTTAAACTTGGGTTCAAACATGTGCGCTTGCACACGAGAATGCTACGCTTAGGTAAATGAACGGGTTGCTAGGGAAACTATTGTTGATTCTTCACGTTTCCCAGCCTTGTTATTCATATCTCGAAAAAGAGAATTTAATCAAACTTCAATGAAGGTATGATTGAAAAATTGAAACATGTTGTGCACATTTTTCGCACTTGCATAACGAAGCGTTTATAGAGGTGACGTCTTGATTCAAGCCTTTCATTCAGGACGTCTTAGGTTCGAATCTGCTCTGAGCGGAGCTTTTTGTTCCATTTTCGAGGTTCTGAAAGCAATTCTTCTTAGGATTTCGGGATTCTGCAACCAATAAAAAACTGATTAGTTCATATTTCTAAAATTTTGGGATAATATTTTTCTGGCACGTTTATATGGGGATAATTCATTCTACTTACTTTGCGGTGGTACTTGATAAATATACCGAGAATCTGAAGCGAAGTTCTGGGTTGCATAGAGATTTCTTTATTCCAGAGAGAGAGGGTTTGCGACCTTTTTGAAGAACCTTGTGATCAACGGGGCTTTGATTCCAGTTTCGTAATTTTTTAGATTGTCATAATTGGAGATTTCATCTTTTATGAGAGTCATGTAGTTTATAAGACTTTTATGTGTAAGGATTTGTGGGCTCATTTCTGACCTGGAGCTCCATCGTTTGTGAATTTTCTTTATATTGCATAATGTCATCGGCGTATTATTTATACATAGCAATATAGAATACATTATGAACAGACCCCCTACTATCTTTATAAATTTCTATCAATTTGAATTTGGTTAACAACCTCCCTCCCCCAATAAAGTGTGTCTTAGAACTTTTTGGAATCAACATATATATTTTATTCACGATATGCAAATCCCATCGTATCTAACAAAACAAAATGCATGCTTGCATATGTAACGGATATAAAATAATTAGGGGCTACATTTTAGACAGACGAACAGAGACTTATGTATTTTATCTTGTTTAGAACATAAACGCAAGGACACTTTAAATAATCATTACATTGGAGGCTGCCGGTTGTCTTACCGGGAAATGCACATAATATTCAGTTGTTATGAACATTAAGAATAATATCTGAAGATTGTATGCAAAATGTTGAGTAAACATATTGTTGTGATATTGAGATATCGGACCAAGCGCAAACCACCTGACAAGGGCTAAAAAGTGGCATTTATAAAACTAAAACTATTCATGTGCCATTCCTAAAAAAAATCCAAAGACAAGGATTCAAACCCTAGTGCCCTGAGTGAACGCCAAACGAGTTACCATTAGGCCATCACCGCTACTCAAGAATAGAAACCACTTGACCAATATGAACAGATGAACAGCATGCTGTGTGTAAACTGATGTTTAAACTTCCATGTTCAAACCCGTGTGTTTGAACTTGAGCGCACACTCGTGTTCAAACCGGGTGCGATTTTGGTTCGGTTTATGATGAACTCGGTTTGGATCTAGTATGCATGTTTGAGTGCGAACTTGCACACAGGAAAACTGCACTTGTTTAAACGCGGTTCATGTTTTCGTGAAGACTGGTCGTGGGTCAATCCCAGGCCCGTCCCATTCTCCTACTTTGTATATTTCTCATGTTCTAGCAATCGCTAGGACTGGAAATGGACTTTCATACCGTTTCCATCTTCTATCCCTACAACTTGATTAGTTCTAGCAGGTAGCTGTTAGAATTCGAAATGAGCGAAAAAAAAACTCGTTTCGGCATCCAATTAGAGAATAAACACCACCCTATCATTACTATCACATCGGCAATGGGGCAGCATGGACTATGTCCAAGGGCTTGATGACCCGTCCCCAACTGTCTGCGAGTCAGAGAGAATGTTATTGGACTTTGTCTCTGGATATTGGAATATTGTGAAAGCGTAGGCTGGTAGTCTGGTTATTCTATTCTCTTAGTAAGGCCGGGTGGCACCGACTTGAAACGGCGAACGGGCTAATGGCCAGGCTGTCTTCCGTCACCTAAACCGGGGCGGGCCTTGTAGCACGCGCTACAATCTTGTCGCTCAGCTGGTAGCTGATTGGGAGTAGGCTCAGATGCTCTTTCCTGACTAGCGCTGATCTGGCTCTGAACATAAAAGTGTCAACCCTCGCATGGCCAACATGTATGCCGCAAGGTATGTATAGTAACCATGGGATTGCGAAGCTGACTACACCAACAAGATTCGACAGCAGCCGCAAGGGGGATCCACTAGAAATGAATTCAGCGAAACCAACTAAAACTACGAGAGATGCAGGAGAGGTGAACCACGCATTGTTCTTTGGTGCACACAGCAGACGATTTTGTCTTAGAAGATGTTTCGGGAACCGTTGACTCCGACTCGGAATGGAAATTCAGAAACCCATCTTTCTTGCCTTGCCGAGTACGCTGCTCACTGCTGCTGCTACAGATCATGACTGTGCTAGCATCCTCAGCGGTGATGTACAGCCACGCGCTGAAATCAATGAGGGTTGGATTCGGTTTTTCACGCGAAAATCGGGCCCAGTCCATCTTGAGTGACGATGGAAGTCTTTCAACCAGCTCATACCTTAGCGAAGTATTGTAAACAAAGTCGCCAACCTCGCACGCTTGTATCGTAGCGACAAGGTTCTCTACCGTGAGTGCGAAATTCACGACAGTCTCTAGCTTTTCCATATTTGGAGGAGGTAATGATCGAACCTTCCGAATTATGGCCTGGATGATAGCTTCCGGTCTCCCGTAGAGCATTCTTAGCGTCGACAGCACTCCTACTACGTTAGAAGGATGGAGCAGTCGACACCTCACAGCTTCTAATGCCTTTCCCTTCAGGCACTTCCGGAGACGCAACATGTTTTCCTCATTTGAGAACCCACACATTTGGGTTGAAGAATTGAATACAGAAAAGAAGAGTGGCCAATCTTCCGGGTTCCCACTGAACTCTGGTAAATCCTTAGAGACCGCTTGGCGCGCAGCAATTTGGCTCCGATTCAGGATGCACACTGTTTCGTCAGTTGGTACATGTAGAGGTAGTCGATGAAGCGGAGTTGATCGTTGTCCGGGAACGAAATGATCACCGCCTACCAATGTTCCTGGATTAATCGAAGGGATGTTTGATTGTCGATTCCCCCCCTTGCCTTGCCGAGTACGCTGCTCACTGCTGCTGCTACAGATCATGACTGTGCTAGCATCCTCAGCGGTGATGTACAGCCACGCGCTGAAATCAATGAGGGTTGGATTCGGTTTTTCACGCGAAAATCGGGCCCAGTCCATCTTGAGTGACGATGGAAGTCTTTCAACCAGCTCATACCTTAGCGAAGTATTGTAAACAAAGTCGCCAACCTCGCACGCTTGTATCGTAGCGACAAGGTTCTCTACCGTGAGTGCGAAATTCACGACAGTCTCTAGCTTTTCCATATTTGGAGGAGGTAATGATCGAACCTTCCGAATTATGGCCTGGATGATAGCTTCCGGTCTCCCGTAGAGCATTCTTAGCGTCGACAGCACTCCTACTACGTTAGAAGGATGGAGCAGTCGACACCTCACAGCTTCTAATGCCTTTCCCTCAGGCACTTCCGGAGACGCAACATGTTTTCCTCATTTGAGAACCCACACATTTGGGTTGAAGAATTGAATACAGAAAAGAAGAGTGGCCAATCTTCCGGGTTCCCACTGAACTCTGGTAAATCCTTAGAGACCGCTTGGCGCGCAGCAATTTGGCTCCGATTCAGGATGCACACTGTTTCGTCAGTTGGTACATGTAGAGGTAGTCGATGAAGCGGAGTTGATCGTTGTCCGGGAACGAAATGATCACCGCCTACCAATGTTCCTGGATTAATCGAAGGGATGTTTGATTGTCGATTCCCGGGGAAATTAAGGTGGTGCGTATGTGCACGTTGCGATGGCTGACATGTTCGGTGGTGATGAATCGATAGTCGGTTATTAATAGAAGTTAGACTCGGAGCTTAGATTTATTAGTAGAAGTTAGACTGGGAGACTTGTCCATTCACGTCTTCTTCAACTAAACCGGAGTCGATTTCCTCACCATGGCGTTCAGTTTCATCTACCCATTCCTGTATCTTCGACATCTTCTCCATATCACTGATAACCGATGATGTTTCGCTGGCGTAATCCCTCATTATCGTAAACTTTCGCTCTAGGAACTTCTTCTCTAACTCGAACTCGGCGTTAAGCTTTTGTAGCTCCAACTCTCTCATCCTGCTCGTCTCACTACGGCGTGAACTCGCCTTGCTTCGCGGTTGCTCTGACACGACATCCTTCATGTTGGGTCTGTTTCGCTGTTGCTGCTGTTCCTTTGGCGTGTTGCTGACAATCTGCTTGGTGGTGGCGCCGGTGGGGGGGTTAACTGCCGTTGTCACGTGGTCCTCTGTTGTCCTACAGATCGGACATATCCAAGCTTTGTTCGTTGCTTCGCCAGAAACGTTTACACACTCATAGTGGTACCACTGCCTGCAACCATCACCATCACATTGAATCATTCGATCACTGTCACGCTCACGACACAACCGACAATGGAAATCTTGTTTCCTTCGTACTTCGCGAATTGGATTTCGTTTCACTTCCAAAGCGATTGGAACTGACTGTTTCTCTACGATTACGGCGGTGCTATGCTTCTTCGGATATGCCCCGGTACTGCGCGGTTCATGTAGTAATTGAACATCAGATGGGTTCGAATTTACCTGCGTTGTTGGGGCTGCAACCTCAGCAGCGACAGCGTTACCTGGTGCGTCGTCTGTCGAGCGTTCTGCGACCGGTCCCAGTTTGGAGTTGGAGGATTTCTTGGACATCTCAAACCGCACCGTAAAAGAATTTTATAATATGTTACTCGCAGGCCGATTAACAGGGGAAAGAATCAAAATTCCATAAACTTTATTCAGCAAAGTTATAAAATTCCTAGAATAATATTCGATTAGACATTGTTTTTTAATGTTTAAATTATTAGGCTTACTTTTAGTGATTCTTGCTGTTATTGTAGGGGATAAATCCTATGATTCTAGCTCAGTAAGGAGCAAATATCTGTAGAATCAGTTAAAGTTTTTATTGTAATGTTTACTAGTTCTACATGTTGTGCACAATATCTCACCTATTGACGGTAACGAACACTAGAAATCAGCTTGTGCTCTGTTGTCTGTCGCAATCTTAGGAACCTGGGTTGTATGTTCATTTTAGGATCATTGTTTAGGTTTACGTTAAATTAGCTCACCTTTTTTCCGAGCCGCAGGTGATTTATGGAAGTGGATGATAATGCAGTTCTTCTATATGTGTTCCCTAACAATCTGTATATATATATTTGGAGGTTATAGCAGATTTAATGACTTTTTCCACTAGTAACTTAGAATTCATTGTATCCCTACCTTCTAATGCATGAATAGTAATTAAGATTAGGATATAGTTAGTTAATAAGAACACTAGCAATAATAATTATAAGAGATATAAGAGCGTTTTTAACTATTATTTTAGATTTAACGCGATCCCTTGATCCAATTCACGTTTGTAATACCATGTAGTCGTTTTGTTTACATTTCATCTTCGCGAATCGTTCCTGCGCAAGCAGGCCGATGTGGTTTCTACATCAGTAGCGTGCGTTGCCAGTAGGGGCTTTGCTACCAATCGACGGGGCGTAGTTAACAGGTGGTAAGGAGAACCCTTTCGCCTCTTGGAAGCCTCTTGAAAGGAGGCTTCCGCGCCTCTTGAAATGAGGCTTCGAGGCCTCTTGAAAGGAGGCTTCCGAGCCTCTTGAAAGGAGGCTTCCGAGCCTCTTGAAAGGAGGCTTCCGAGCCTCTTGAAAGGAGGCTTCCGAGCCTCTTGAAAGGAGGCTTCCGAGCCTCTTGAAAGGAGGCTTCCGAGCCTCTTGAAAGGAGGCTTCTGAGCCTCTTGGAAGGAGGCTTCTGAGCCTCTTGGAAGGAGGCTTCCGAGCCTCTTGGAAGGAGGCTTCCGAGCCTCTTGAAAGGAGGCTTCCGCGCCTCTTGAAAGGAGGCTTCCCAGCCTCTTGGAAGGAGGCTTCCGAGCCTCTTGGAAGGAGGCTTCCGAGCCTCTTGGAAGGAGGCTTCCGAGCCTCTTGGAAGGAGGCTTCCGAGCCTCTTTGAAGGAGGTTTCCGAGCATCTTGGAAGGAGGCTTCCTAGCCTCTTGAAGGGAAGCTTCCTTGAAAGGGCCTGAGCCTCTTGAAAGGAAGCTTCCTGAGCCTCTTGAAAGGAGGCTTCCGAGCTCTTGAAAGGAGGCTTCCTGAGCCTCTTGAAAGGAGGCTTCCGAGCCTCTTGAAAGGAGGCTTCCTGAGCCTCTTGAAAGGAGGCTCTGAGCCTCTTGAAAGGAGGCTTCCTGAGCCTCTTAAAGGAGGCTTCCTGAGCCTCTTGGAAGGAGGCTCTGAGCCTCTTGGAAGGAGGCTTCCTGAGCCTCTTGGAAGGAGGCTTCTGGCCTCTTGGAAGGAGGCTTCCTAGCCTCTTGGAAGGAGGCTTCCTAGCCTCTTGGAAGGAGGCTTCCTGGCCTCTGGAAGGAGGCTTCCTGGCCTCTTGGAAGGAGGCTTCCTAGCCTCTTGGAAGGAGGCTTCTGGCCTCTTGGAAGGAGGCTGCCTAGCCTCTTGGAAGGAGGCTTCCTAGCCTCTTGAAGGAGGCTTCCTGAGCCTCTTGGAAGGAGGCTTCCTGAGCCTCTTGGAAGGAGGCTTCCTGAGCCTCTTGGAAGGAGGCTTCCTGAGCCTCTTGGAAGGAGGCTTCCTGAGCCTCTTGGACGGAGGCTTCCGAGCCTCTTGGAAGGAGGCTTCCGAGCCTCTTGGAAGGAGGCTTCCTGAGTCTCTTGGAAGGAGGCTTCCTGAGTCTCTTGGAAGGAGGCTTCTGAGCTCTTGGAAGGAGGCTTCCAGCCTCTTGGAAGGAGGCTTCCAGCCTCTTGGAAGGAGGCTTCCTGAGCCTCTTGGAAGGAGGCTTCCTGAGCCTCTTGGAAGGAGGCTTCCTGGCCTCTTGGAAGGAGGCTTCCTGGCCTCTTGGAAGGAGGCTTCCTGGCCTCTTGGAAGGAGGCTTCCTGGCCTCTTGGAAGGAGGCTTCCTAGCTCTTGGAAGGAGGCTTCCTGGCCTCTTGGAAGGAGGCTTTGGCCTCTTGGAAGGAGGCTTCCTGGCCTCTTGGAAGGAGGCTTCCTGGCCTCTTGGAAGGAGGCTTCCTGAGCCTCTTGGAAGGAGGCTTCCTGAGCCTCTTGGAAGGAGGCTTCCTGAGCCTCTTGGAAGGAGGCTTCTGAGCCTCTTGGAAGGAGGCTTCCTGAGCCTCTTGGAAGGAGGCTTCCGAGCCTCTTGGAAGGAGGCTTCCAGGCCTCTTGGAAGGAGGCTTCTGAGCCTCTTGGAAGGAGGCTTCTGAGCCTCTTGGAAGGAGGCTTCTGAGCCTCTTGGAAGGAGGCTTCTGAGCCTCTTGGAAGGAGGCTTCCGAGCCTCTTGGAAGGAGGCTTCGAGCCTCTTGGAAGGAGGCTTCCAGGCCTCTTGGAAGGAGGCCTGAGCCTCTTGGAAGGAGGCTTCCTGAGCCTCTTGGAAGGAGGCTTCTGAGCCTCTGGAAGGAGGCTTCTGAGCCTCTTGGAAGGAGGCTTCTGAGCCTCTTGGAAGGAGGCTTCTGAGCCTCTTGGAAGGAGGCTTCCAGAGCCTCTTGGAAGGAGGCTTCCTGAGCCTCTTGGAAGGAGGCTTCTGAGCCTCTTGGAAGGAGGCTTCCGAGCCTCTTGGAGGAGGCTTCCGAGCCTCTTGGAAGGAGGCTTCCAGGCCTCTTGGAAGGAGGCTCTGAGCCTCTGGAAGGAGGCTTCCGAGCCTCTTGGAAGGAGGCTTCTGAGCCTCTTGGAAGGAGGCTTCCGAGCCTCTTGGAAGGAGGCTTCTGAGCCTCTTGGAGGAGGCTCTGAGCCTCTTGGAAGGAGGCTTCTGAGCCTCTTGGAAGGAGGCTTCTGAGCCTCTTGGAAGGAGGCTTCCAGAGCCTCTTGGAAGGAGGCTCTGAGCCTCTTGGAAGGAGGCTTCTGAGCCTCTTGGAAGGAGGCTTCCGAGCCTCTTGGAGGAGGCTTCCGAGCCTCTTGGAAGGAGGCTTCCTGAGCCTCTTGGAAGGAGGCTTTGAGCCTCTTGAAGGAGGCTTCCGAGCCTCTTGGAAGGAGGCTTCCGAGCCTCTTGGAAGGAGGCTTTGAGCCTCTTGAAGGAGGCTTGAGCTCTTGGAGGAGGCTGAGCCTCTTGGAAGGAGGCTTCCAGCCTCTTGGAAGGAGGCCTGAGCCTCTTGGAGGAGGCTTCCAGGCCTCTTGGAAGGAGGCTTCCTGAGCCTCTTGGAAGGAGGCTTCCGAGCCTCTTGGAAGGAGGCTTCCGAGCCTCTTGGAAGGAGGCTCTGAGCTCTTGAAGGAGGCTTCCGAGCCTCTTGGAAGGAGGCTTCCAGGCCTCTTGGAAGGAGGCTTCCAGGCCTCTTGAAGGAGGCTTGAGCCTCTTGGAAAGGAGGCTTCCAGGCCTCTTGAAAGGAGGCCTGAGCCTCTTGGAAGGAGGCTTGAGCCTCTTGAAGGAGGCTTCCGGGCCTCTTGGAAGGAGGCTTCCTGAGCCTCTTGGAAGGAGGCTTCCTGAGCCTCTTGGAAGGAGGCTTCCTGAGCCTCTTGAAAGGAGGCTTCCAGCCTCTTGAAAGGAGGCTTCCGGGCCTCTTGAAAGGAGGCTTCCTGAGCCTCTTGAAAGGAGGCTTCCTAGCCTCTTGAAAGGAGGCTTGAGCCTCTTGAAGGAGGCTTCTGAGCCTCTTGAAGGAGGCTTCTGAGCCTCTTGAAAGGAGGCTTCCTGAGCCTCTTGAAAGGAGGCTTCCGAGCCTCTTGAAAGGAGGCTTCCTGAGCCTCTTGAAAGGAGGCTTCCTGAGCCTCTTGAAAGGAGGCTTCCTGGCCTCTTGAAAGGAGGCTTCTGAGCCTCTTGAAAGGAGGCTTCCTGAGCCTCTTGAAAGGAGGCTTCCTGAGCCTCTTGAAAGGAGGCTTCCAGCCTCTTGAAGGAGGCTTCCTGGCCTCTTGAAAGGAGGCTTGAGCCTCTTGAAAGGAGGCTTCCTGAGCCTCTTGAAGGAGGCTTCCTAGCCTCTTGAAAGGAGGCTTCTGAGCCTCTTGAAAGGAGGCTTCCTGAGCCTCTTGAAAGGAGGCCTGAGCCTCTTGAAAGGGAGGCTTCCTAGCCTCTTGAAAGGAGGCTTCCTGGCCTCTTGAAAGGAGGCTTCCTCGAGCCTCTTGAAAGGAGGCTTCCTCGAGCCTCTTGAAAGGAGGCTTCCTCGAGCCTCTTGAAAGGAGGCTTCCTCGAGCCTCTTGAAAGGAGGCTTCCTCGAGCCTCTTGAAAGGAGACTTCCTCGAGCCTCTTGAAAGGAGGCTTCCTCGAGCCTCTTGAAAGGAGGCTTCCGAGCCTCATGGAAGGAGGCTTCCGAGCCTCTTGAAAGGAGGCTTCCGAGCCTCTTGAAAGGAGGCTTCCGAGCCTCTTGAAAGGAGGCTTCCGAGCCTCTTGAAAAGGAGGCTTCCGAGCCTTTTGAAAGGGAGGCTTCCTAGCCTCTAGAAAGGAGGCTTCCTTGCCTCTTGAAAGGAGGCTTCCGAGCCTCTTGAAAGGAGGCTTCCTGGCCTCTTGAAAGGAGGCTTCCTGGCCTCTTGGAAGGAGGCTTCCTGGCCTCTTGGAAGGAGGCTTCCTGGCCTCTTGGAAGGAGGCTTCCTAGCCTCTTGGAAGAAGGCTTCCTGAAAGGAGGCGAGCCTTTTGACAGGGGGTTTCCTAGCCTCTTGAAAGGAGGTTTCCTAGCCTAATAAAAGAAGGCTACCTAGCCTCTTCAAAGGAGGCTTGGAGCCTCTTGAAAGGAGGCTTCCGAGCCTCTTGAAAGGAGGCTTCCAGGCCTCTTGAAGGAGGCTTCTGAGCCTCTTGAAAGGAGGCTCTGAGCCTCTTGAAAGGAGGCTTCCTGAGCCTCTTGAAAGGAGGCTTCCGAGCCACTTGAAAGGAGGCTTCCGAGCCTCTTGAAACGGGGCTTCTGAGCCTCTTGAAACGATACTTCCTAACCTCTTGAAAGGAGGCTTCCAAGCCTCTTGAAAGAAGGCTTCCAAATCCTCTTGAAAGGAGGCTTCCTAGCCTCTTGAAAGGAGGCTTCCGAGCCTCTTGAAAGGAGGCTTCCTACCCTCTTGAAAGGAGGCTTCCTAGCCTCTTGAAAGGAGGCTTCCGAGCCTCTTGAAAGGAGGCTTCCTAGCCTCTTGGAAGGAGGCTTCCTAGCCCCTTGGAAGGAGGCTTCCTAGCCTCTTGAAAGGAGGCTTCCTAGCCTCTTGAAAGGAGGCTTCCTAGCCTCTTGAAAGGAGGCTTCCTAGCCTCTTGAAAGAAGGTTTCCTAGCCTCTTGAAAGAAGGCATCATAGCCTCTTGGAAGAAGGGCTTCCTAACCTCTTGAAAAGAGGCTTCCGAGCCTCTTGAAAGGAGGCTTCCGAGCCTCTTGAAAGGAGGCTTCCGAGCCTCTTGAAAGGAGGCTTCCTAGCCTCTTGGAAGGAGGCTTCCTAGCCTCTTGGAAGGAGGCTTCCTAGCCTCTTGAAAGGAGGCTTCCGAGCCTCTTGAAAGGGGGTTTCCTAGCCTCTTGAAAGGAGGTTTCCTAGCCTCTTGAAAGAAGGCTTCCTAGCCTCTTGAAAGGAGGCTTCCGAGCCTCTTGAAAGGAGGCTTCCGAGCCTCTTGAAAGGAGGCTTCCGAGCCTCTTGAAAGGAGGCTTCCGAGCCTCTTGAAAGGAGGCTTCCGGGCCTCTTGAAAGGAGGCTTCCAGGCCTCTTGAAAGGAGGCTTCCGAGCCTCTTGAAAGGAGGCTTCCAGGCCTCTTGAAATGAGGCTTCCAGGCCTCTTGAAAGGAGGCTTCCGAGCCTCTTGAGGGGAGGCTTCCGAGCCTCTTGGAAGGAGGCTTCCGAGCCTCTTGGAAGGAGGCTTCCTAGCCTCTTGGAAGGAGGCAATAAGTTTTTATTGGAATTGTACTACGTCTGCCATTACGTATTCTTGTCCGAGGTACCCCCTAGGTCCAACGAAGGCATGTACCCCAGGTTGTGAACCGCTGATCTAAAACATTGTCGAAGACACCAAAACGATCGGACAAGCCGTTTTCAAGTTATATATTTTTGAAAGTGTTCAAGGTGTTTTTGCTTGGGCCCTTGTCAAAACTTAGGCTAGAGTCAAAATGGCAAACCCAGTGGCAAACCAATGATGCAATTTATGTTTATTGATCACGAAGAATGTATATTCAAAATTTCAGAGAAATCAAAAAATACAAAAATAAATCGACCTTCGATTTCACAGAGAATTGCTCAGCAGCAACTTTTTTCTCCTGCTCGGAAAGCTGGAACTATGGAATAATATGTTGTTCAATCACAAGAACAGTACTTCTATCTATCAGTGCAATAGGGAACGGTGATTTCGTTCCGTTAGCAGAAAAGAAACTGGAAAACCCACACAGGATTAATACGTCGAGATTTGTTAATGGTGCTAACATCGCCTAAATTTTTTGCCTTGTTTTTTTTCTCCTTTTTCATTCGATTTTTTTTATGTTTCTTGTCAATGCTTTGTAAGACTTCAAACTGACCCGTTGAAATCAGACAATGACTCATCAGAACCAGACAACTTACTGAAATTCCAAACAATGCAGTCGCATACCAAGTCGAAAATTATGTTAAACAAATGGAGAATGACAAAAACGTGACGCAATTAACCTGCAAAACGAAAGTAAAAACTAGCCCCAGCAAGGGCTCCAGTCTGGCCAACGACCCTAAAAGAAGTACAAACGTTATAAAATAATCCACCGACGGAATAGCAGCAACGCGCAGCAATCGACATCGCCTAATCTAAAAACCAAAACAAACAAACCGAAATAGGTGAAGATCGTGACTTACCAAATTCTGGTTGACGCCCTCCAGCGTGAGTCCTTCAAACTTTGCCTCGGCGACAATAGTTTTGGGCGACGATCTACCACCGCCGCCACCTTCGGAAATGGGCGAAGCCACCAGCCCGGCCACGGTTGAAGCACCCCGTTTGGCCCTTCGCAGGGTTCCAGGTGTGGCGGTGACACTGTGCAATAGATCGCTCATGGCTCTGCTGCTGCTGCTTGCTGCAACAAACGTGCTAATAATGAATGGAGCAGCCCAATCAGAGGCGAACGAACTCGAAGGTGCGTCTCTCTGGTTTGAGGTTTTGGACTATCGTGTCGAGTGGCGATCAGAATGGAACCATGTGTGGTAATCTGGAAATAGACGAGGGAAATAATCGAAATGTCAATCAAAGCCATTTTAGTAAACCGGGGACGGGCCCAAATAGTGAGCAGAAATTTGCGCAACATGGTTGGCGCCATGTGTCGTTTTTGTGCTGTTCCAGTGATGACAGATTTTTAGATCCTAAAAAATCAGCCACAGTCTGGTGGCCGGATTTAATTAAGATTAGTTCCGAGATTTTTTTTACAAATAAACGTAATTATGTTGTATAATTATGATTTCAATTGTGTTTTAATTAATTATGAACTTGAAACGGCAATGTTGAAATGTTCGTTCAACTATGACTATGACCATTTATTAAAATAAAGCACAACCACCGTTCGAAAATTTCGAAAGTCGAAATCAATTAGGCTCATTTGGAAAAGTCGTTAAAATTCAATAAAGATTAAGTGGGAATTATCTGTCGCATTTGAAATTAAGTTTGCAAAACTTAAACCAAAAGTTGGTCACACAGTTGATCGCTGATCCCTCCTTCGTACAAGACATCCGATTCACGTGATACTGGAATTGACAATCCCAAAATGGCCAAAGGAAATAAACCATAAAAACTAACTGAGGTCCACGAACGGGGCTCATTTGCAATTCGACAGAAGAAACGAGCCATTCAACGCCTATGAGTGCGTTAATTTATGGCAAAGGTGACTGATTCATCGCATCGGGATGTGGGAATACCGTTATGCTGTTCAGATGTTGACTAAGTACAATCAAATTTCTGTTCGTGAGGTCATTGAGAACAAAAACCGGTGACATTGTTGGTGACAGACAACCCAACGGTGAACGAGCAGCTTGTCGATTTCAAACGATTTCAATGCAAGCGACAGCAACAAAACCATCATTGACAAAAAGTCAATGTCAAGGGAACAAACGAGTACCGACCCAGGTGGGAGTTTTGTTTTCATGTGTCAGAAATGTGTTATACCGTGATTACATATGTATGGATGATAAAACCGTAACTTTTTATGACTGAAACAATGAAATGCATCGCTGCAGCAGATACAAATTGGTTTCCATGGTAGGTTGAACGTAGGCGCCGCGCCATGGCAGTGAATGAATGACTGCATTGGCACAAAGCATTGGAGCGTAACGAATGGGCTAGTGTAAAGTGAACCAGCCAACTTTTTAACTAATTTCCAAAATTCAATTAATTACATTTAAATTAAAATAAAATTAATAAAAAAATAAATAAATAAAATAAATACTTTAAAATTACTGAAAGAAATTCTTCACATTTTTCATGAAAATTTCTTAGGCATATAGACGGGACATTTATCAGAATTTCTACAAAAAATCCTTCGGAATTTCCATGGAAAATTCTTCCAAATTCCCATTTTCAGCAGCTTTTGGAAGAATCTTTTCAAGAACTTTCGGAAAAACCTTCTCAGCAGATTCTGAGAGAAGCTCTTCGACTGCTTTTGATAGAAGCTTTTCAGCTTCTGGGAGAAGCTTTAAAGCAGCTTCTGGACGATGCTTTTTTGCACTTTCTGAGATAAGTTTTCCTTTTCTTTTTCAAAAGCATTTGCTTTTGTAATAATTTTGCCGACAGCTATAGGAATACTTATCAGCAGCTTTTGAAATATTTTTTTAGCAGCTTCTGGCGAAGCTCTTCATCAGATTCAGGAAGAAGCTTTTCAGCTTCTGGAATAAGCTTTTCAGCAGCTTTTGAAAGACATTTTTCAACAGCTTCTGGAAAAGCTTTTATGACAGATTTAGGTTGAAGCTTTTCAGCTTCTGGGAGAAGCTTCTCAGCTTCAGGGAGCAACTTTTCAACTTCTGGGAGCTGAAAAGCTTCTCCTAGAAGCTGAAAAGCTTCTCCTAGAAGCTGAAAAGCTTCTCCTAGAAGCTGAAAAGCTTCTCCCAGAAGCTGAAAAGCTTCTCCCAGAAGCTGAAAAGCTTCTCCCAGAAGCTGAAAAGCTTCTCCCAGAAGCTGAAAAGCTTCTCCCAGAAGCTGAAAAGCTTCTCCCAGAAGCTGAAAAGCTTCTCCCAGAAGCTGAAAAGCTTCTCCCAGAAGCTGAAAAGCTTCTTCCAGAAGCTGAAAGCTTCTTCCAGAAGCTGAAAAGCCCCAGAAGGTGAAAAGCCCCGACCAGAAGCTGAAAAGCTTCTACCAGAAGCTGAAAAGCTTCTACCAGAAGCTGAAAAGCTTCTACCAGAAGCTGAAAAGCTTCTACCAGAAGCTGAAAAGCTTCTACCAGAAGCTGAAAAGCTTCTACCAGAAGCTGAAAAGCTTCTAGAAGCTGAAAGCTTCCCTAGAAGCTGAAAGCTTCCTAGAAGCTGAAAAGCTTCCTAGAAGCTGAAAAGCTTCCCTAGAAGCTGAAAAGCTCTCCTAGAAGCTGAAAAGCTTCCTAGAAGCTGAAAAGCTTCTCCTAGAAGCTGAAAAGCTTCTCCTAGAAGCTGAAAAGCTTCTCCTAGAAGCTGAAAAGCTTCTCCTAGAAGCTGAAAAGCTTCTCCTAGAAGCTGAAAAGCTTCTCCTAGAAGCTGAAAAGCTTCTCCTAGAAGCTGAAAAGCTTCCCCTAGAAGCTGAAAAGCTTCCCCTAGAAGCTGAAAAGCAGCCCCCAGAAGCTGAAAAGCTTCCCCTAGAAGCTGAAAAGCTTCCCCTAGAAGCTGAAAAGCTCTAGAAGCTGAAAAGCTTCCCCTAGCCGCTGAAAAGCTTCCCCTAGAAGCTGAAAAGCTTCCCCTAGAAGCTGAAAAGCTTCCCTTAGAAGCTGAAAAGCTCCCCCTAGAAGCTGAAAAGCTTCTCCTAGAAGCTGAAAAGCTTCTCCTAGAAGCAGAAAAGCTTCTCCTAGAAGCTGAAAAGCTTCCTAGAAGCTGAAAAGCTTCTCCTAGAAGCTGAAAAGCTTCTCCTAGAATCAGAAAAGCTTCTCCTAGAAGCTGAAAAGCTTTAGCTGAAAGCTTCCTAGAAGCTGAAAAGCTCTAGGCTGAAAGCTGAAGCTGAAAAGCTTCCCTAGAAGCTGAAAGCTTCCCTAGAAGCTGAAAAGCTTCCTAGAAGCTGAAAGCACCTAGAAGCTGAAAGCTTCCCTAGAAGCTGAAAAGCTTCCCTAGAAGCTGAAAAGCTTCCTAGAAGCTGAAAAGCTTCCCTAGAAGCTGAAAGCTTCCCTGAAAGCTTCCTAGAAGCTGAAAAGCTTCCCTAGAAGCTGAAAAGCTCTAGAAGCTGAAAGCTGCTAGAAGCTGAAAAGCTTCCTAGAAGCTGAAAAGCTTCTAGAAGCTGAAAAGCTTCCCTAGAAGCTGAAAAGCTTCCCTAGAAGCTGAAAGCTTCCTAGAAGCTGAAAGCTTCCCTAGAAGCTGAAAAGCTTCCCTAGAAGCTGAAAGCTTCCCCAGAAGCTGAAAGCTTCCTAGAAGCTGAAAAGCTTCCCCTAGAAGCTGAAAAGCTTCCCCTAGAAGCTGAAAAGCTTCCCCTAGAAGCTGAAAAGCTTCCCCTAGAAGCTGAAAAGCTTCCCCTAGAAGCTGAAAAGCTTCCCCTAGAAGCTGAAAAGCTTCCCCTAGAAGCTGAAAAGCTTCCCCTAGAAGCTGAAAAGCTTCCCCTAGAAGCTGAAAAGCTTCCCCTAGAAGCTGAAAAGCTTCCCCTAGAAGCTGAAAAGCTTCCCCTAGAAGCTGAAAAGCTTCCCCTAGAAGCTGAAAAGCTTCCCCTAGAAGCTGAAAAGCTTCCCCTAGAAGCTGAAAAGCTTCCCCTAGAAGCTGAAGCTTCCTAGAAGCTGAAAAGCTTCTCCTAGAAGCTGAAAGCTTCTCCCAGAAGCTGGAAGCTTCCCAGAAGCTGGAAGCTTCTCCTATAAGCTGGAACGTTTCTCCCAGAAGCTGGAGCTTCTCCCAGAAGCTGGAGCTTCTCCCAGAAGCTGGAAGCTTCTCCCAGAAGCTGGAAAGCTTCTCCCAGAAGCTGGTGCTTCTCCCAGAAGCTGGAAAGCTTCTCCCAGAAGCTGGAAAGCTCCCAGAAGCTGGAAGCTTCCCAGAAGCTGGCTTCTCCCAGAAGCTGGAGCTGCTCCCAGAAGCTGGAAAGCTTCTGCTCCCAGAAGCTGGAAAGCTTCTGCTCCCAGAAGCTGGAAAGCTTCTGCTCCCAGAAGCTGGAAAGCTTCTGCTCCCAGAAGCTGGAAAGCTTCTGCTCCCAGAAGCTGGAAAGCTTCTGCTCCCAGAAGCTGGAAAGCTTCTGCTCCCAGAAGCTGGAAAGCTTCTCCCAGAAGCTGGAAAGCTTCTTCCAGAAGCTGGAAAGCTTCTCCCAGAAGCTGGAAAGCTTCCTCCCAGAAGCTTGGAAGCTTCCTCCCAGAAGCTTGGAAGCTTCCTCCCAGAAGCATGGAAGCTTCCTCCCAGAAGCTTGGAAGCTTCTTCCTAGAAGCTTGTAAGCTTCCTCCCAGAAGCTGGAAAGCTTCTCCCAGAAGCTGGAAAGCTTCTCCCAGAAGCTGGAAAGCTTCTCCCAGAAGCTGGAAAGCTTCTCCCAGAAGCTGGAAAGCTTCTCCCAGAAGCTGGAAAGCTTCTCCCAGAAGCTGGAAAGCTTCTCCCAGAAGCTGGAAAGCTTCTCCCAGAAGCTTGGAAGCTTCCTCCCAGAAGCTTGGAAGCTTCCTCCCAGAAGCTTGGAAGCTTCCTCCCAGAAGCTTGGAAGCTTCCTCCCAGAAGCTGGAAAGCTTCCTCCCAGAAGCTGGAAAGCTTCCTCCCAGGAGCTGGAAAGCTTCTCCCAGAAGCTGGAAAGCTTCTCTCCCAGAAGCTGGAAAGCTTCTCCCAGAAGCTGGAAAGCTTCTCCCAGAAGCTGGAAAGCTTCTCCCAGAAGCTGGAAAGCTTCTCCCAGAAGCTGGAAAGCTTCTCCCAGAAGCTGGAAAGCTTCTCCCAGAAGCTGGAAAGCTTCTCCCAGAAGCTGGAGGCTTCTCCCAGGCTGGAAAGCTTCTCCCAGAAGCTGGAAGCTTCTCCCAGAAGCTGCTTCTCCCAGAAGCTGGAAAGCTTCTCCCAGAGCTGGAAGCTTCTCCCAGAAGCTGGAAGCTTCTCCCAGAAGCTGGAAGCTTCTCCCAGAAGCTGGAGCCCCAGAAGCTGGAAAGCCCAGCTGGTGCCTCCCAGAAGCTGGAAAGCTTCTCCCAGAAGCTGGAAAGCTTCTCCCAGAAGCTGGAAAGCTTCTCCCAGAAGCTGGAAAGCTTCTCCCAGAAGCTGGAAAGCTTCTCCCAGAAGCTGGAAAGCTTCTCCCAGAAGCTGGAAAGCTTCTCTCCCAGAAGCTGGAAAGCTTCTCTCCCAGAAGCTGGAAAGCTTCTCTCCCAGAAGCTGGAAAGCTTCTCTCCCAGAAGCTGGAAAGCTTCTCTCCCAGAAGCTGGAAAGCTTCTCTCCCAGAAGCTGGAAAGCTGGAAAGCTTCTCCCAGAGGCTGGAAAGCTTCTCCCAGAAGCTGGAAAGCTTCTCCCAGCTGGAAGCTTCTCCCAAAAGCGTAGAAGCTTTCCAGCTTCTTGTAGAAGCTTTCCAGCTTCTTGTAGAAGCTTTCCAGCTTCTTGTAGAAGCTTTCCAGCTTCTTGTAGAAGCTTTCCAGCTTCTTGTAGAAGCTTTCCAGCTTCTTGTAGAAGCTTTCCAGCTTCTTGTAGAAGCTTTCCAGCTTCTTGTAGCTCTCCAGCTTTCCAGCTTCTTGTAGAAGCCTCTCAGCTTCTTGTAGAAGCTTTCCAGCTTCTGGGAGAAGCTTTTCTGCATCATCTGGAAGAAGCTTTTCAGCCGCTTCTGAGAACAGTTTTGCAGTCACTGGTAGAAACTTTTTAGCTCCTGACAGAAACTTTTCAGCAGCTTCCAGGAAAGGCTTTTTAGTAGCTCCTGGGAGAAGCATTACAACAGCTACTGGCAGAAGCTTTTTGACATTTGAGAGAAAAATTTTAGTAGCTCCTTGGAGAAGCTTCTGGGAGTTGCTTTTTGATTCTGAAAAAAGCTTTTCGATTCTGCAAAAAGATTTGCAGCTTTTGGAAAAAGCTTTCCAGCTTCTAAATTAAACTCCCAATATTTTAAAAGAAGCTTTACAGGTGCTGCAGATGAATGTTTCTAAAAAAAATCAGAGTCTGAGAGAAGTATTTGTGCTTCTGGAATGTTTGTTTATCTGACTCACTTGGCACACTTCTTCCAATTGGTTCGCTACCCGGGACAAAGAGGTTATAAACTAAAGAGAATGATTGTCACTGTCGTCGCTGTACGGAACATGTTTTACTGGTTGGGATAGTCTGGGAGCAAAGTATCATTGCAAAATACGGTTTGACAGGGAACCGATTTTTTTCAACTTTATTTCCGTGATTTTTTATAAGTTCATCACGTAGGGAACCGAAATGACAATCTTTCTCTGTAGCTTAAAACCTATTTTCTCGTGACATTGTCATGTGTCAGGTTTTTGGAAGCCACATAGTCGCGACCATCCAGCCCGGGATCTACAGCCGTCCTGATATTGTAGCTGGCTTCCAGCTTGTACGAACATGCAAGTACAACTCTATGATGAACACAGCTGATTATTTCTCCCAAAAGATATTTCTCCCGAAAATTAGTAATTCAACATCCGCAACGCAATGGAAAAAGCATTTTGGCAGCCCTGGAACCCCCACCATAGTGGCGATTATCTAGCCATCGACCAAAGCCCATCGCGGTCCTGTTATTAGATTCATTGAGTCTGTGCGATCAGGCAAGTACAGTACGTAGCTGCTTTCCCAGCTCTACACATGAGTTAAATAAGGATGTGCAGAAAACTTTGAAACCAGAACATCAGGAAACTACACAATAAAGCGAACTGTGCTTATTTTTACACATATTCACATAATATTCACATTTCAAAAAAGTGGTGATATTTCGTTGCTGGAAAACTCATGAGGAAAAACGCCTCATGAGGAAAAATGCGTCGGTGAATTAGCATTCTAGTAGGGGAAACTGGGGTAATATGCACCCCCGGGGCAAAACGACCCTTTGGCATTTTTAAATACATTTTCGGCAGTTTTTCGAGAGTATTTACCACAGCGCATGTAGTTCGGATCTCGAACTACTAATCCAGTAGTAAACATTCTTGAAAATATTCCTGGAACACTGCTAAAAATACCAAAAGGTCGTTTTGCCCCGGGGGTGCATATTACCCCAGTTTACCCTATGAACAGTGCGTGGAGACGCATAGTACATTGTAGGTTAGTTCGTTTTGCCTCACAAAAATGTTAGATGTTTCATCAAAATGTGGAAAAATTCGGGTTTTCCTACATTGCTATCTATTACTTTGCAACTTTTTTCGCCTAACCTACATAATTTTAGGTCTAAGTTTTGTTAAGGCTATCTTAAACATTGTAAATATAAATGTAAACCCAAAGTCGTTTAGCCTCGGGAAGGCGTTTTGGGGCCTCTTCTTCTATCACTTTACTCGTGATCCCCTGAAATAAAAATGCTATTCAACCGTTCTGGATAACAGTTCGCCTCAACAAAGTTTCCCTTACACCACCCCATTCGCTCTCAAATGCTTCACGGCTCAACAAAGCATTGCTTACCGACTTATGACCTTGCCCGTAGATATCTCGTGAGATAGCATTTTCAAGGTTAACTTCCTGATCCGTTCGATTCGCCAACAGAGCGTATGTGCATCCGCCTACAACATCAAATGCTGCCGCCATAGTAGTGTGCTTTACTGCCGCTGCATCAGCAAACACCGCAGTTTACAACTCATCATCACTTCATTTGTTCCAATCCGTTTACTGGCAGTGACATATGCCTCCCCATGGCACATCACCACTGCTTGCCGAGCGAGCTCATGTGGAAGAATATGTATACACAATCACGATGTTACCTCCGACTGCATTTAGGTAGGTGCCCACTATGCTAATCAAATGCATTCTCATTCAATTAGCTGGCGTGACTTGTTAGGTTAGTTTGCCACAGCATTATCGTCCATCTGTTGATGATGATGATCGAGTGAACCGTAATGAATAGAATTCCGATGTTATAATAATAGTGCGAGATGCAACTATAGTGCGACAAATAAAATTCGGAATATTAAAAATGAAAACTTGGGCCGATGTTTTGCAACAACAGTGAATAATGGGTGAATAATGATAGTCGTTTTCAAGGCATAGAATAAATACAATGCCGTGATATTCGGTGGATTGTCTTGTAATCTAAAAATATTTAAATACATACACATACATACACATACAATTTAATACATTTGTTTTCACTCTTAAATGGCCGTTACAAATATTTAATTAACTCTATGTTATATTGGTCTCCGGAAGGTCAGGGGAGGATAACAAAAATAAATAATAAAATTAAAAAAAAAACAAAAACTCCTTGGATTTGTTAAAACATGTTTTGAAAATGCTCAAAAAAATCAAATTATCCGAATTTTATTTTATTGTTCCCTCAAAATATTATTTTTGGGAGTAAAAATCCGAGGGGACAGAATAGTTTTTAAATATTTGTATCGGCCTTGTCTTCTTTTAAAAACGGAAACGTTGTTCATTCATATTTAGCAATGAATAAATCATGCTACCTGTGAACTGTAAACATATTTGCTTTGAAGATCAATGTTATAGTCGTAGATTTTTTCTTTTCATTTTTTAATTTTTTTTTTTTTTTGTATTAGGTTATAAAATTAAGTAAAGATGGCCAGCATTTGAGCTATGACGGTAAACAACAGAGAATTTCCAAATAAAGTGCGAGTACAATGTTGCATGGAATTCCGATCTACTTGACGCATAGCTCGCTTTGACCGCTTGATGGCACACTGCAATTACTGGCGGTGACACTCCTGCGGTCAAGCTCTTCCGTATTTCCAAGGCTTTGCATTGGTAATTGACATGTCATTATGTATTTGCGTTAAAAAGTTAGATATTCTTCCACTTGCTGCAAGTTGGCCATTCTGAATTAATGAAAAAGCAAAATTGCACGAATGCTCCCACGGATCGAACGATGATAAATGAATGCTATAGAATGACGGCTTTGGCAGGTTTTGTCCTACTATTGGCAGGGAGTTTTTTATGACTGACTAGGCTCAACTTTGGCCTAAACATTCTTTGCATATCAAAGAATATTGTGGCCAAATTTCATAAAATTTGGTCGACAAAAAACCCCCTGCCAATAATAGAACAAAACCTGCCAAAGCCGTCTTTCCCCCTAGCATATATCATATATTATTTTTAGGCGTCTTAGGGGAAATTTTATACAATTATAAGATTCTTTTGTTCCATTTACTTCCACTATGATGAATTTTGCTGTGTTACGATGGACGGGATACTTTCGAGGTGGTCAATGAATTCGTCTACCTTAGATGCTTGCTAACGGCTGATAACAATGTTGGTCGTGAAATACGAAGGCATCATCTGTGGAAATCGGGCGTATTACGAGAGGCGTGACCTGTGACCTCGAACCGTGTATTGTGGCGTTTAATTGTTGATTCCGTGTTATCTGTTTAGATGTACTGAATGAAATGAAATGGCGTAGTGTAAATTTTTTTTCTATATCTTCAACAACTTTGCTTTATCATCTAAACCCAATTTTTGACGGCTGATTTTATTCTTGGGTTATAAATGACTCATCCGTAGGGGAGACTGGGTAGACTTGATCCTTTTTGATTTCCGATGTATCACAAC
Source organism: Armigeres subalbatus (assembly GCF_024139115.2). NCBI lineage: Eukaryota > Metazoa > Arthropoda > Insecta > Diptera > Culicidae > Armigeres > Armigeres subalbatus. Next base: position 249,402,418 of record NC_085139.1, on the reverse strand, counting down.
CAAAAATAAATAAACATACGCAATTTTCACATACTCTCTAAGAAATACAGTATTTAACTTTACTGATGGATGACAGTCCTTAGATTATTGTTGTTATTGATACACAATTTTTTGGAGTGCTGTCAAAAATCGACTTTTAAAACATTCTGGAAATTTGATCCCTCTCCAAGAACTTGCTTTGATCAAATTAGAAAGGTGCCCTAGGTGACGTAGAATTTTCGAATTGCTGTGCGTATACGTGAACGATTTTTGTTATTGAATTCGACAGCACATGCAATTATAAAATTTGGGGAGACTTGATCCCCTTCTATGATATCTACGCAATAAATATTTTTTTCCTGACAACCCTTCATCAAATCTGTCAAATCTACAAAAAATTAGAAGCCTGAGAATAGATTTTTTTTTTTTTTAATTTTTTCGCCAAAATTTTGTATGGGTGACTAATGGGGGATCAAGTGTCCCCATATTGAGCTAATAACTTCAAATCCAAATATCCTAAAACTTTGATGGAATGTTAACATTTTCATCAGTACAGATCATTGAGCATATGTATGGCTTTGTGCTGTGAAAAAACGAAAGCATTTGGTCATTGTTATGAAAAGTTGTTCAAATTTTGCGTGACCAATAGAAAAATCTTTAGGAAGGTCAAAACATACAAACTGCCCTGCAGAAAAAATAAGGTTGTCAATCCAAAAAATAACTCACCACATAAAGATCATTTGTCTAGAGGATCTATACTAAAAAATACGCTAGAACAAAACTACTTTAGTTCTCGATAAAACAGTGGGTGATCAAGTCTCCCCGGGGATCAAGTCTACCCACCTTCCCCTATTGAAACGGTAGGGGAGAATGTTCCAAAACCGACCCCCTAATTGGCAGAGGTTACGAGATAGCGAAAAATGATTTTTTTGGCCAAGTCTCGTAGTCTATATTGTAGCGGGGACATTATTCTATATTTCTGGGGCTTTATTGTGTGTGCAGCTATGAAAATTTAGGAGATATTGAGGGTAAAGTAAAACTATACGTTTTTGGCATTCTCAAAAATGGTGGTCCGAAACCGACCCCCTTCCCATGTAGTACAGAGCTAACCTATATTTTGCACGCAATTAGACAAACGACAAACGAGAGGGCAGACATCATCTGCGAGAAAACCGGGGAATCGGTAGGGTAAGGAACGTATTTTGGACCACCAGTTCTGCTCATATTTTAAACTACTGAGTGCAAATTCCCTTGGTGGTCTGAAATATGAGCCTCTGGTACGAGTGGTCCAAAATTCATCCTTAACCCTATGGTACCAACATTTTCACCTACTCAAGAATAAATTCAACGAATCACGATTACGTTTGCGGAGTTGATGTAGAGTAAAACGGTATAATGTGCCCCCTGGCCACCCTGGCTTACCTACTGGATACAAGCGCGGCGTACCATTCAGTAGTTGCTTCCAAATGATATGGTAATTATGGAAATGTAATTCGAATTTGCTTAAGTCCCTTTTCTGTTTTTTTCATGTCTAGCACATAGGGGCTAGTAACCTTTTTATTATGAGGTAGATAAAATACTAATAAACATATTTGTAGTGGTGTACATTACTAGTGCACAGGCTTTTGTTGAAAACCATTTTTTATGTAATTAAAAAAAAAAGCTTCATTACCTGCTTCAGATAACACTGAATCAACGATTTGATGCCACAATACACGGTTCGTGGCCGTATATCTCCATCCTCGAATGCGCCTCACGCTCGCCAAATCGTTTTGCACCTGGTCTGCCCACCTAGCTCGCTGTGCTCCACGCCGTTTCTATCCTGCCGGATCGGAAGCGAATACCATCTTTGCAGGTTTGCTGTCCGGCATTCTTGCAACATATCCTGCCCATCGTACCCTTCCGGCTTTAGCTACCTGGATTCGCAGTAGAGCTGGGCGAGCTCGTGGTTTATTCTTCGCCGCCACACACCGTCTTCTTACACACTGCCAAAGATGGTCCTAAGCACCCGTCTCTCGAATACTCCGAGTGCTTGCAAGTCCTCCTCGAGCATTGTCCATGTTTCATGTCCGTAGAGGACAACCGGTCTTATTAGCGTCTTGTACATGACACATTTGGTGCGGTGGCGAATCTTTTTTGACCGCAGTTTCTTCTGGAGCCCGTAGTAGACCCGACTTCCACAGATGATGCGCCTTCGTATTTCACGACTAACATTGTTATCAGCCGTTAGCAAGGATCCGAGGTAGACGAATTCCTCGACCACCTCGAAGGTATCCCCGTCTATCGTAACACTGCTTCCCAGGCGGGTCCTGTCGCGCTCGGTTCCGCCCACAAGCATGTACTTTGTCTTTGACGCATTCACCACCAGTCCAGCTTTTGGTGCTTCACGTTTCAGGCGGGTGTACAGTTCTGCCACCTTTGCAAATGTTCGGCCGGCCGGTCCATGTCATTCGCGAAACAAATAAATTGACTGGATCTGTTGAAAATCGTACCCCGGCTGTTACACCCGGTTCTCCGCATGACACCTTCTAGCGCAATGTTGAACAACAGGCACGAAAGTCCATCACCTTGTCTTAGTCCCCGGCGCGATTCGAACGAACTGGAGTGTTCGCCCGAAATCTTCACACAGTTTTGCACACCATCCACCGTTGCTTTGATCAGTCTGGTAAGCTTCCCAGGGAAGCTGTTATCGTCCATAATTTTCCATAGCTCTACGCGGTCTATACTGTCGTATGCCGCCTTGAAATCAACGAACAGATGGTGCGTTGGGACCTGGTATTCACGGCATTTTTGAAGGATTTGCCGTACAGTAAAGATCTGGTCCGTTGTCGAGCGGCCGTCAACGAAGCCGACTTGATAACTTCCCACGAACTCATTCACTAATGGTGACAGACGACGGAAGATGATCTGGGATATGACTTTGTAGGCGGCACTAAGGATGGTGATCACTCGAAAGTTCTCACACTCCAGCTTGTTGCCTTTCTTGTAGAGAGGGCATATAACCCCTTCCTTCCACTGCTCCGGTAGCTGTTCAGTTTCCCAGATTCTGACTATCAGTTTGTGCAGGCAAGTGGCTAAGTTTTCCGGGCCCATCTTGATGAGCCCAGCTCCGATACCATCCTCACCAGCTGGTTTATTGGTCTTTAGCTGTTGGATGGCATCTTTAACTTCCCTCGTCCGCTGAACTAACGTAGTCATCTCCTCCGCTGGCTTGACTTTCTTGTACTCTCAGCGCCATTCAAATGTTCCTCGTAGCGCTGTTTCCACCTTTCAATCACCAAACGTTCGTCCGTCAAGATGCTCCCATCCTTATCCCTCCACATTTCGGCTCGCGGCACGAAGCCTTTGCGGGATGCTTTGAGCTTCTGGTAGAACTTGCGTGTTTCTTGAGAACGGCACAGCTGTTCCATCTCCTCGCACTCCGCTTCTTCCAGGCGACGTTTCTTCTCCTGAAAAAGGCGAGTCTGCTATCTCCGCTTCCGTCTATAACGTTCCACGTTCTGCCGGGTACCTTGCTGTAGTGCGACCGCCCGCGCTGCCTCCTTCTCCTCCAGAATCTGTCTGCACTCTTCGTAGAACCAATCGTTCCGTCGACTTCGACCCATATACCCGACGTTGTTTTCCGCTGCGTCGTTAATGGCTGCTTTAACTGTATTCCAGCAGTCCTCAAGAGGGGCCCCATCGAGTTCAACCTCTTCTGGCAACGCAGCCTCGAGATGCTGCGCGTATGCAGTGGCGACATCAGGTTGCTTCAGTCGCTCTAGGTCGTACCGCGGCGGTCGTTGATACCGAACATTGTTGATTACGGATAGTTTTGGACGCAGTTTAACCATCACAAGATAGTGGTCAGAGTCGATGTTAGCGCCACGATATGTCCTGACGTCGATAATGTCGGAGAAGTGCCGTCCATCAATCAGAACGTGGTCGATTTGTGATTCTGTCTGCAGTGGTGATCTCCAGGTGTACCGATACGAAAGGCTGTGTTGGAATTAGGTGCTGCGAATGGCCATATTCTTGGAGGCGGCGAAATCAATTAGTCGTAGGCCGTTTTCGTTCGTCAGCCGGTGAGCGCTGAATTTCCCAATAGTCGGTCTAAACCAACCTGAGCGTTCAAATCTCCTATGATGATTTTGATGTCGTGGCTTGGACAGCTGTCGTACTCACGTTCCAGCTGTGCGTAGAATGCGTCCTTATCATCATCAGTGCTTCCGGAGTGTGGGCTATGGACGTTGATTATGCTGAAGTTGAAGAACCGACCTTTGATCCTCAACCTGCACATTCTCTCGTTGATCGGCCACCACCCGATCACGTGCCTTTGCATATCGCCCATCACTATGAAAGCTGTTCTCAGCTCATGTGTGTTGCCGCAGCTCTGGTAGATGGTATGATTACCTCTAAACGTTCGCACCATTGATCCCATCCAACAAACCTCCTGCAGCGCTACGATGCCGAACCCACGGTCCTTGAGCACATCGGCGAGTATGCGTGTGCTCCCGATGAAGTTGAGAGATTTTCAGTTCCACGAACCGAGTTTCCAATCGCTAGTCCCTTTTCGTCGCAGTGGTCTTCGCCGATGGTTCCGGTCCGTACTCCGGTTTTTTTTTTGGGTGGCTTGCAGGGCCTGACACCGAACCCCCTAAATTTCCGGAGAACCATTCCTCTTTATTTCCGGTGGACCATGGTGCACAGTTTCACTTAGAGTCCCTCGCTGGCACTCGGACGATGATCAGCCGCCCCTAACATGGAGAACAGATGCTGTTGTGAGCCGATCCTGTCATGGAGAACAGACGCTCAATAAGATTTGCACCTCCGGAGAGAAGCAAACCCCCCCTTCCCTGTCAGCATACGACCATAGTTCCTACCGGGGTTGGTTACCCGATCTTCCCTAAGGTTGCTCGTATCCTGGCCTGCACCACGGGGAGGTAGTGATAGAAGTTGCTAGGTAAGAGGTAAAGGACCGCGAGATGGAGTCTATTTTATTCCTTCAGGTACGCGAAGTACCAATGATACGCTTTACCCAGCATTTGCCGAGCCAGTTCTTTAATGCTACATATATGTATTGTAGGCAGCAGGGACTATGTCCAAGAACTTGACGATCCCTCCCCAGGCCATCTGCGAGTTGTGGCGCCTGCCTAGGATGTGGTGGGGTTTGACAGTGGGCCCTGTTAAACCTCTATAAAAAGCTGCATGTATCCGCAAGTGGGCTCCCCCATAGCGACCGTGTGCCGCTCAAAGCGCCCAAGTCCTGGTGTTAGGTGGGACGCTAAACAGCCCTGACACGACGGCTCTCCGACGAGACAGGAGGTTTGCGCAGGCCCAATAAGCCGCCTTTAAAAACAACCATTACGAACGACATAGAAGATAATACGACTCGATACAATCGGCAACGACCTACGCGACGAATAAAGGATCACGATTGGAAGCTTGGAACATGGAACTGCAAGTCGCTAGGCTTCGCAGGTTGCGACAGGATAATCTACGATGAATTACATCCCCGCAACTTCGATGTCGCTGTTCAACATCGCTTTGGAGGGAGTAATACGAAGGGCAGGGATTGACACGAGTGGTACGATTTTCACGAAGTCTGTCAAATTATTTGGTTTCGCCGACGACATTGATATCATGGCACGTAACTTTAAGAGGAAAGCGTAGCTAAACGGATTGGACTAGTCATCAACACGTCGAAGACGAATTACATGATAGGAAGAGGCTCAAGAGAGGACAAAGTGAGCCACCCACCACGAGTTTGTATTGGTGGTGACAAAATCGAGGTGGTTGAAGAATTCGTGTACTTGGGCCGAAAATCTACCAAAAATGATATCAGCAGAGAAATTCGGAGACGCATAGAGGCTGGAAATCGTACGTACTTTGGACTCCGCAAGACTCTCCGATCTAATAGAATTCGCCGCTGAACCAAACTGACTATCTACAAAACCCTTATTAGATTCGTAGAGGACGGACACGAGACTTGGACGATGCTCGTGGAGGACCCACGCTCCGACCTTAGGGTGGAAATAAATAAATAAATAAACGTGCATTTTTTATGGGCGTTTAATAATAGGCGGAAAAATTAGCCGTTCAACATTTGGCGATTTCCCCTAACGAAATGATCTCTTGAGTTGTCCAAAAAAGTTTATGAATTTCACTGAAGTTCGGCTTAAAAAATTCATGGTTTTCACCAGGAAATTCTTCTGTGTTGAGTAGGAAAATTCTCCGAAGTATTCCATAAAAATTTCCGAACTTATTTTTAAAAAAATCCTTCTGGATTTTAATGCAGATTCTGCTAAAATACTTTTTGATTTTCGGCAGGAACTTCTTTGGAAACTACAAGTTATTCTTTGGTAAAGTCTTTGGAATTTCCAAAAAACATTGTTTAGTATTTGTGGGAGGAATTCTCCAGAATTTACACTGGATTTTTTTCGGAATTTCCGCAACGAATTCTTTAGACATATAAGCGAAATTCTTCGAGATGTTCATAGGAAATTCTTTGTAAATCAAACGGCAATTTCTTCGGGATTCCTATTGCAAAAAAATGGGAATTATCAATGGAAAATATACGGAGTTTCTGAAGAAATTGTTGAAAATTTCTACGAGAAATTATTTGAATTTCTCACCTTTGAGTTTTCACGGGAAATAAATATTTCGGAATGTCCGCTTAAACTTAAAATTATCTCGGAAAATTACTCGGAATATCAACGGGAAGCTTTTGGAATTTAGAAGGAAATTCTTGGGGTTTTAAAGGATGATTATTCAACGGGATATTGCATGGAATTTTCAAGAAAAGCACCGGAATTTTTACGAAGAGTTTTGCCTTTCTCGTATACTAAGTATACGGTAAAGGGTATATGATCGCCCCAACAACAAACTTTTTATAGAAGCCCCGGAGACACATAGCCTCATACACCAATCGACTCAGTCCCACGAATTGAGGTGATGTCTGTGTGTGTGTGTGTGTGTGTGTGTGTGTGTGTGTGTGTGTGTGTGTGTGTGTGTGCGCACAAAAGACGCAAAAATGTCACTCATTTTTCAGGCACTTATCCTCATCCGATTTCCTCGCAACAAATTCCATTCTACGCAGAATCCTTTCCCTTTGTTTCCTAGTTGAAGTTGGCCAGGTCGGACTATGGGTTCCTCGGTTATGGCCAAAATACAAATTTATACGTAAAAATCGCGTAAAAAATGTCACTCATTTTTCGGGCACTTATCCTCATCCGATTTGCTCGCAACAAATTGCATTCGACGCAGAATCCTTTCTCATTGTTTCCTATTGAAAGTTGGCCAGGTCGGACTATGGGATCAGAAGTTATGGCCAAAATACAAATTTATACGTAAAAATCGCGTAAAAAATGTCACTCATTTTTCGGGAACTTATCCTCAACCGATTTGCTCGCAACAAATTGCATTTGACGCAGAATCCTTTCTTATTGTTTCCTATTGAAAATTGGCCAGGTCGGACTATGGGATCGGAAGTTATGGCCAAAATACAAATTTATACGTAAAAATCGCGTAAAAAATGTCACTCATTTTTCGGGAACTTATCCTCAACCGATTTGCTCGCAACAAATTGCATTCGACGCAGAATCCTTTCTTATTGTTTCCTATTGAAAATTGGCCAGGTCGGACTATGGGATCGGAAGTTATGGCCAAAATACAAATTTATACGTAAAAATCGTGTAAAAAATGTCACTCATTTTTCGGGCACTTATCCTCAACCGATTTGCTCGCAACGAATTGCATTCGACGCAGAATCCTTTCTCATTATTTCCTATTGAAAATTGGCCAGGTCGAACTATGGGATCGGAAGTTATGGCCAAACTACCTTTTTTAATATAAAAATCACAAAAAAAATGTCACCTTTTTTCAGACACCTAACCTTGATCGATTTACACGCAATAAGTTGCATTCGACGCAAATTCCTGTCCCATTGTTTCCTTTCGAAAATTGGCCAGGTCGGACTATGGGATCGGAAATTATGGCTAAAATGCAAACTTTTACGAAAAAATCGCGTAAAGAATGTCACTCATTTTTAGGCATTTATCTTCAGATTATTTGCTCGCAACAAGTTGCATTCGACGCATAATCCTGTCTCAATTGGCTTATATTTGAACATTGGCCAGATCGAAATATGGGATCGGAAGTTGTGGCCGAAACACTATTTTTGCCCTTCGTCTACAAAGTATACGAAAAGGCTATATGTTCGCTCCAAAACCAAACTTTTACAGAAGGCCTGGAGACCCATAGTGTTATATACCAATCGACTCAGCTCGACGAACTGAGATGATGTCTCTGTGTGTGTATGTATGTGTGTGCGCGCACCAAAAGTGCAAAAAGTTTAGCTCACTTTTTTGGTACTTATCCTCAACCGACTTACTTGCAACAAGTTCCATTCGACGCGGGATCCTGTCGTATTGTTTTCTATTGAAAATTTGAAAGATCGGACTATGGGCACAAAAATTATGGCCAAAATACTATATGTAATAAAAAAAGCGCGTAAAAAACTCTAGCTCATTTTTAATGCACTTACCCTCAATCGATTTACTCACAACAAATTGCATTGGACACTTCCCTCCCTCTTCATACGGGAGTTTGGCAGAAGGACGGTCACGAGATTTATATCATAACAAATATTGCCCTCCGCTCGCTTGATGGGAATGACATTTTCGTTTTCTTTTGTGTAGTCGGAGCTTCAGTTTAACAAACATCCAAATGTCATATCCTTAAAATATATAACTGGGTAAAATAAAAAATGGGTATGTACATCAAAAGATTGGAAAAGGAAAAATATCGAAATTCTTATTAGCATATTGTAGATCAAGTTGAAAACCGAACCGAGATCTCGCGTTTTCAACTGGATCTACAATATCTTTGCTTGAAATAATCCGATTTTCATAGAAATGACAAAGAAGTTTTTCTTTTTTACTCCTAACTACTAGCTCATCTACTTTCAAGCAAACACATTTTACGAAGGTCGAGAAAGGCACCATCACCGCTAGGTGGATTAATCTGGGTTTTTTGGATTATTAACGGAGAATTCGAAAGGTTATCAATCGGAAAATTCTACGAAAATTTCACGAAAAAAATATTGAAATGTAGATTAGACATTCTCGCAATTTCAAATCCAAATTTTTCGAAATTCTGAAAATTGTTCGGTTTTCTACCAATTTTAACAGGCGGGCGTGGAGAATTAGAGGTCAGATGCATGACAGAATTTTAACAGTGGCGTGCCGATGTAAATGTGTGACTTCTAGGAGGAATCGTATCCAACAGAAATTAAATTAGGCCGTTACAAATATTTAATTAAAATTTTGTCCTACTGGTATCCGAGAGGTCTAGGGTTGGATAATTAAAATAAAAAAAATTTAAAAAAACTCCTTGGATTTGAAAACGTTTTGAAAAACCTCAAAATTATCCGAAATTTATTGCCCCCTCAAAATATTTTTTTTTTTTTGCAAAAACATCCAACGGGGGGGGCGGGGGGGGGGGGGGGTAGACAAAATATTTTTTAAATATTTGTATCGGCCTTAATTTGCTTCAAAATTTAGTTTCAGCGGACAGAGGACAGAGGATTGAATTTGATTTCTTTTTAAATTGATTCTTGCTTTGTTGGATTTGGGTCAGTTTGATTTTGTTATGTTTGAAAATCGAATTTTATTAAAATGTTTACATGATAAAATTAATTTGAATTAGAATAGCTGAATTACTTAAAACGTAAATTCCATGTTTTCCAAAACACATATGATATTTTGTAAAATTGGTAAAAGTCTACGTAGACTTCATGGTGCACTTCGTGCTCATGCATACGCAATGCGGTCGGGTCTGAGCTTGACGACCGACTGGCAAATAGCTTAGACAACCTTGATCAGTACAGTTGCTGATGAAGAAGGTGTACTGCCGCCAGACATTCTAACTACTCTCGCTCATCTACTGTGGAAGTGTTCAATACACATGTGGAAGTATTGGCTTGAGAAATGGATTGCGAGTGATTTGACTATGCGTCGAATTTGGGAATCTCGAGCTCGTTCAGGACCCTCTAGGTTGCGAAGGCCGACGGAGGCCTTCGTAGCTCAGTTGGTTAAAGCACCAGTCTAGCGTACTGTAGGGTCATTGGTTCGAGTCCCATCGAAGGGAAAGTGGTTACCTCCAATACATTTTCCAAATCAATATCTTCCTCATAACGTACATATTCACATATGAGTTTTCATAACATTGTAAATTAACGTCCAAGTCGGGTGGTTTAATCCCCGGAAATAGGCAATTAACTTTAATTGAACTAGAAAATCTAACCATCACTGGTTGGGTGGAAAGAGTCGCAGATTGGATGTAGAGGAGCTGGAACTATCTTATAACCTCCATAGCATCTAAAAGACAATGGTTTTTGGAGGTTGCAGCATCATTAGAAGATTCCTAAACCATCATAACTAATACATCCGGTGCAAAACACTATTGTAGGACTTTAAATCACCTGCGAATAAGAGTCCAATCCCCTTTGACACTCAAATTGCCTGGGGTGAAAATTCCCAATATTTTTACTGAGGAAGTGCAAAAGCTTTGTAACAATAACCATCATAAGAATTTCCTCTATCTTGTTCCCACATCTTGCTCTCGGAGACATGAGCATTGATCACATGGGAAGGAACTAGATCAGACCCTCGATAACTTGCCCACCTCGTGGTCAGAGAAGAAGACGACCCAATTATAATAAACGACGGATCCCTCATTTTCTTTGACTGGATCTTTACAATGGAATATTCGGTTTGACCTCTATTGGGGCCACCATTATTGTCCCGTCCAGATCCTTTACTTCTCCGGACACCGGATATTGTCACCCCCACGTTACGATCAGGCCTACAACGCTGAATTTCACTTCACATCTCTAATTCCCTTGCTCTGTACACCATATATTTAATTATTTATTACAGTGGTGCTCATCTAGCGGCCCGCGGGCCGCATGTGGCCCGTTGGGGTGGTAAATGCGGCCCGCGGAAGCATTTTATTTTAGTAATAAAAAAACCCAGATTAATCCACCTAGCGTTGGTGATGCCTTTCTCGCAATTAGTTAAGACACCAACCTTATATGGGGCCTATATAGATCGGTGTATCATTTTCTTCATAACTTTCGCAATCGTTATCAAATTCAATAGTGATCAACAAGGCTTTGTCCTCTGTCGAATAAAACTTGTTGCGAGAAAATCGGTTAAGGATTACTATATGAAAAGTTGTCTAATGTTTTTCTTAGGTTTTGTGTACACACATACACACACACATACAGACGGACAGACAGACATGTGTTCAGTTCGTCGAGCTGAGTCGATTGGTATGTAACACTATGGGTCTCAGAGGCTTCTATAAAAGTGCGTTTTCGAGTGAAATGATAGCCTTTCGGTACAACTTTGTTGTACGAGAAAGGCAAAAATCATTATTCATAGGAAAACGTAAAGGTACCGAAAATTAGTGTCGGAGAGATTCTCCCAGTACCATTACATCGTGCACCAGGAGAACCTCTGTGCCCAAAACGTGAGATTCAAAGATGTCATCAAGATAGTTAATTCCATCCGATCACACGCATTGAACCATCGAGAATTTCAGACACTTCTAGTAAACACGGATGCAGAATATGGTGACCTACCATATTATACTTGGGTACGTTGGCTGATCAGGGGAAAGGTGTTACGATGCGTATTTGGTCTTCGGAAAGAAATCGTCGAATTCATGGAGAGAAAAGGTAAACCAGCGAAGTGTTTCAATAATGCGGAGTGGATGGCAGATCTGGCTTTCTTAACTGACATAACAACGCACCTGAACTATTTGAATTTAAATCTCCAGGGTAAAGGTAAATTGGTGCATAGCATGCTTAAACAAATCAGTACGTTTGAAAACAAGATCTTGTTGTGGGAGAAACAGATGGATATTCTGAATTTTGCCCATTTCCCTACTCTCGGAAATTGCATCGTGTCGTCGACAAAAAATACGTTGAAGCACTCCAAACGATGAAAAATGATTTTGCTCGAAGATTTGGAGATTTCATGGCAAAATTCTAAAACTTTTCTCTGCTCCATTCAGTGCTGATGTCGAGCAAGCTCCAGACAATATCCCAATGGAACTCATTGAATTACAGTGCGATACGGAACTGCGAGAAAAATTTGATCGCCATGATCTTCGTGAATTCTATGCCAAATTTATTCCGGAAGAGCGCTTCCCAGAGCTGCAAAAACATGTTCTTTTCGTAGCTTCTTTGTTTGGATCCACATACATTTGTGAACAACTGTTTTCCGTAATGAAGCAAGTAAAGTTAAAAGCTAGAAATAAGATAACTGATGAAAATTTGGACAATTCCTTGCGTATTTCGACCTCTAATCTTTCGACCTAAGGCTGATCTTGATAAGCTTGCTCATGAAAAAAGTAAGTGAACTATGTAATCATGTATATTGTATTGAAATGCGACAAGAAAGATCTATTGATTTTCAAATACATTTATTGTGATATAAATCTACATTTTGTTGTTTGTATATTTTATTCATTTTGGAAGAAAAAGCATTGCTTAACATTTCAGGAACATCTATTAGTAATCTGGGAGATGCGGATACAGTCGAAACGAGTGTCAAAGAATCTCCAAAGTAAGCTGTCAAAAAGTATCCATCGCATCGAGAGAGGTTTTGTGCATTTTGAGCGTAGACGAGAGAGTACACGTATAAATCAACTCATACTAAATATAGCTCATTTTCAACTAATTTCAATTTACTGGCGTCATTTTAAATATATCGACGGATTCAACATAACTGGAGGGTATGAATTAATTTAACATTCGACACGTTAATATATACGATGCGGTAAATTGACGAAATCTTTGTAATTTAATTTTATAAAGATAAACATAATGATAATCCAATGTGAGAAAATCGTAACGTGTACAGTGAACACTATACGAGAATTTGCGAGTTTCAAGCAAAATATCTTGAAAATTTGATTCGATCGAGTCCGCAGCTCCCAGCTAGTAACGAGTTTTCAAAATAAGCTGTTGTATAAATTTAAAAACCTCATTGCGGCCCGTGGCATTGGCGCATAATTTGGCCCGAAGCAAGCGTGTACCTGTGCACCACTGAATTATTTTCACCGTCTTCAGCTTAAGCTGTACAGACTGATGTTCTTTTAACTATTGTATTTGCCTCATGCTATTTTTCAAACGGTCTCTATTGATATTGAAATCAATCGTGCGTACATCGTTAAGCATAATAAAACATTTTTCCTACACAGCAATACACTGCCAAAAAATTTTAAAATGTCCCCATAAAAATTCAAAGTAGGAGATCCCCAATGCAAAATCAAAGCTTATTATTCAATTTTGCAGTAGATGGCTAAGGTGTCCGTCACTTGGGGAATCTCCTCTTAATTGAAAAAATCCTATACCGAAGTATTTCCGACTGATATTCAGTTCTATGAATTTTACATCCACCAACTGTCACATTGTCATCTTGATGCTTTATTAATGCCAAGATTTCAAAGACAATTTAGACAAGTTAGATTAAACTGAAATAAATGAAGACAAGTTAGCTTCGGAAACCAGACAAATTATAATTTAGATATATGATGTTTATAAGAAATCGCTCGATAATCAAAATGATTTACGAATTGGATAACAATCGTATTTACTTAATTTACTCGTTTATCTGAACATTCGACAAACCACATTCCACTGGCTTGACGCCAACCAGATCGATCAATTCTTCGAGCTGCAATCAGCATTTGCATCGAATTTTGTCGCTTCTGTGATTCAATTCAAATGAGATAATTATAGCTTCAACGGGTGGGTGAAGAATTTGTTCGTCCGTAACATTCCGATGTCCATCACTGAACTGGAAGTTACTTCCTACGATAAGGTCCACCATCGGCGAATTCGCTCGATTACGAATTTAGTTCCTACCATTATTATCTGATGGTTAATGCATGAGCCTGACCTACGCTACCTACGCTCGCCCTCCGTTGAAGAGTGTTCAATGTCAACGGAGTCATAAATCGATCCACTACTGTTGTCTGTTGGTAGGGTGCCACCATATCTCGTCTCGTCACATCACATACACTCGCTTGAGATTACCTCAACTTCAGAATTCAGCATCATTTGTCACGCCGATAGCGCGATGACGTGACTTTTGTTCATTCCTCAAGCTGCACGGTAGCTAGTGGAGCAACAAACCGTCTTCTCTCCAGATCCAATTCGCAACCACGCATGAATGGATAAACTGCAAACGGGTTTTTTCGATTAACAAACACCTACCGCGCCGCGACCGACTCCCATAATACTTCGAGAACGATCATTCGGTTACTCAATTATGCGATCATCATCATCGCCATAATCATCGGTTGCCTTTACCGGTTGATCATTGTTTTGCGATTTGTTTACTTCGACGACGCGACGGCGACCACGACGACGGTTCCATGCATCGTGAGTGGTCATATCTTGTGGATGTGGAAGGCACGCCGCGCGCCTTCGATGATCTTTGGTCCGGGCTCGGCCCCAGAGCAAGACTTTCCATATTAGGGTGTCAATGTATTTAGGACAATGAACGACTAAAGGACGACCCTGCACGCGATCGTGCTCGTTGGGTCATGCGTCTCAACTGTTGTTCAGACTCTGCGAGTGCCGACGACGATAGTCACCCATTGGAAGCTTGTAGAGGAACTAGCGTTGCAGGAAATACTCGAATACTTGTGGTAGGTACTTCATGGTAGTAATTAGTTAATGTTTGATTAGTGTACGGCATCGCATGCCCGTGACCTTCCGTTTTGTTGTTTGTAGCACGTTGTAATTAGGATTTAAATTCGAATTTGATGCTTGATCACTAATAGAAATATTGAGTTTCGGTGAATGAGGACAGTTAGTGCAACCTACTGAATCAATAAGCAGGGGATCGTGGGATCAATCTCTGACTCGTCCCTTTCAAACTTCGAATGTTTCACGTTCTACAAAAACGTGACTTATATCAAATTTCAAAACTTCTTCAAAACTTCAAAACTTCTTATGCAGTCACCGGATTCTAACAAATTCAGGATTTCAAATTCAGGATTTGGAATATTTTGCTGTGATTTACTGTGGGATCAAAGCTTGAGTAGCTGAGCTGTAGTTATTGGACACCATAACTGCGAAACTGTTTCGAATGAAAAGCTGCACGATCTACTGCGAAATCACTACAAGTTAGTAGAGTCGTTGGTTTCCGTAGTGCTGCTGCCGAAATCTAACAACAAATAGACAAGTGAACAAAAGAGAACAAGAACGATTGAACGTGCTTACGATAGTTTCCTGACAGGAATGTTGTGGAACGAGAAAGTTGTTAGATTTTCCAACAGCTATCCGATTGAGGTGAAGCAGTTCCAATGGCCATCCAAACCTAATCCAAATCCAATCCAAATCCATTCCAAATCCAATCTAAATCCAAATCCAATCCAAATCTAATCCAAATCCAACCCAAATCAATCCAAATCCAATCCAATCCAAATCCAAAACCAAATAGAATCCAAATCCAATTCTAATACAATTCAATCCAAATCCAAGCCAAAATCGATACAAATTGAATCAAAATCAAATCTAAATCCAATCCAAATCCTATCCAAATCTAATCCAAATCCAAATCAAATCCAAATCCAATTTAAACACAATACAATCTAAATCCAAACAAAAATTAATCCAAATCGAATCCAAATCTAAACCAATCACAATCAAATCTAAAGCCAATCCAAATCCAAACCAAATCTAATCCAAATCCAATCCAAATCCAATCCGAATCCAATCCAACCCAAATCCAATCCCAATCTAATTCAAATCCAATCCAAAACCAATCCGAATCCAATCAGAATTCAATCCAAATCTAATCCAAATCCAATCCAATCCAAATCCAAATCCAATCCAAATCGAAATCCAAATCCAAATCCAATCCAAATTCAATCCAAATCCAATCCAATCCAAATCCAATCAAAATCTAATTCAAATCCAATCCAAATCCAATCCAAAACCAATCCAATCCAAATCCAATTCACATCCAATCCAAATTCAATCCAAATCCAATCCAATCCAAATCCAATCATAATCTAATTCAAATCCAATCCAAATCCAATCCAAAACCAATCGAATCCAAATCCAATTCACATCCAATCCAAATCCAATCCAAATTTAATCCAAATATAATACAAATCTAATCCAAATCCAATCCAAATCCAACCCAAATCCAACCCAAATCTATTCCAAATCCAAACCAAATCTAATCCAAATCTAATCATATCCAAATCCAATCCAAATAAAATCCAAATCCAATCCAAAACCAATCCAAATCCAATCCAAATCCAATCCAAATCCAATCCAAATCCAATAAATTCCAATCCAAATCCAATCCAAATCCAATCCAAATCCAATCCAAATACAGTCCAAATCCAATCCAAATCCAATCCAAACCAATCCAAACCAATCCAAACCAATCCAAACCAATCCAAACCAATCCAAACCAATCCAAACCAACCAAACCAATCCAAACCAATCCAAACCAATCCAAACCAATCCAAACCAATCCAAACCAATCCAAACCAATCCAAACCAATCCAATCCAAACCAACAAATCCAACCAAACCAATCCAAACCAATCCAAACACAATCCAAACCAATCCAAACCAATCCAAACACAGTCCAAACCAACCAAATCCAATCCAAATTCAATCCAAATCCAATCCAAATCCAATCCAAATCCAATCCAAATCCAATCCAAATCCAATCCAAATCCAATCCAAATTCAAATCCAATTCAATTCCAATCCAAATGCAATCCAAATCCAATCCAATTGCAATCCAAATCCAATCCAAATCCAATCTAAATCTAATCCAAATCCAATCCAATCCCAATCCAATCCAAACCAAAATTCAATCCAAATCCAATCCAAATCCAAACCAAATCAATCCAAATCCAAACCAAAATTCAATCCAAATCCAATCCAAATCCAATCCAAATCCAATCCAAATCCAATCTAAATCTAATCAAAATCCAATCCAAATCCAATCCAATCCAAACCAAAATTCAATCCAAATCCAATTCAAATCCAAATCCAAACCAAAATCAATTCAAATCGAATCCAAATTCAATCCAAATCCAATCCAATAGAAGTTCTATCAAATCTAATTCAAATCCAATCCAAATCTAATCCAAATTCAATCCAAATCTAATACAAATCCAATCTAAATCTAATCCAAATCTAATCCAAATCCAATCCAATCCAATCCAAACCAAAATTCAATCCAAATCCAATCCAAATCCAAATCCAATTCAAATCCAAATCCAAACCAAAATCAATTCAAATCGAATCCAAATCCAATCCAATTCAATTCCAATCCAAATGCAATCCAAATCCAATCCAATTGCAATCCAAATCCAATCCAAATCCAATCCAAATCCAATCCAAATCCAATCCAAATCCAATCCAAATCCAATCTAAATCTAATCCAAATCCAATCCAAATCCAATCCAATCCAAACCAAAATTCAATCCAAATCCAATCCAAATCCAAACCAAATCAATCCAAATCCAAATCCAAACCAAAATTCAATCCAATTCCAATCCAAATCCAATCCAAATCCAATCCAAATCCAATCCAAATCCAATCCAAATCCAATCCAAATCCAATCCAAATCTAATCCAATCCAAATCCAATCCAAATCCAATCCAAATCCAATTCATATTCAAATTCAATCCAATTCAATTCAAATCGAATCCAAATTCAATCCAAATCCAATCCAATAGAAGTTCTATCAAATCTTATTCAAATCCAATCCAAATCCAATCCAAATCCAAATCCAATCCAATCCAAATCTAATCCAAATACAATCCAAATCCAATCCAAATACAGTCCAAATCCAATCCAAATCCAATCCAAATCCAATCCAAACCAATCCAAACCAATCCAAACCAACCAAACCAATCTAATCACAACCAAACCAATCCAAACCAATCCAAACCAAACCCATTCAATTCCAATCCAAACGCAATCCAACCAATCCAACTGCAACCAAACCAATCCAAACCAATCCAAATCTAATCCAAACCAATCCAATCCAATCCAAACCAAAATTCAATCCAAATCAAACCAACCAAACCAAATCAATCCAAACCAAACCAAAAATCCAACCAATCCAACCAATCCAAACCAATCCAAACCAATCCAAACCAATCCAAACCAATCCACATCCAATCCAATTCAATCCACATCCAATCCAAACCAACCAAACCAATCCAAACCAATCCAAACCAATCCAAACCAATCCAAACCAATCCAAACCAACCAAACCAATCCAAACCAATCCAAACCAACCAATCCAAACCAATCCAAACCAACCAAACCAATCCAAACCAATCCAAACCAATCCAAACCAATCCAAACCAATCCAAACCAATCCAACCAATCCAAACCAATCCAAACCAATCCAAACCAATCCAAACCAATCCAAACCAATCCAAACCAATCCAACCAATCCAAACCAATCCAAACCAATCCAAATCCAATCTAAATCTAATCAAAATCCAATCCAATCCAAACCAAAATTCAATCCAAATCCAATTCAAATCCAAATCCAAACCAAAATCAATTCAAATCGAATCCAAATTCAATCCAAATCCAATCCAATAGAAGTTCTATCAAATCTAATTCAAATCCAATCCAAATCTAATCCAAATTCAATCCAAATCTAATCCAAATCCAATCCAAATCCAATCCAAATCCATTCCAAATCCAATCCAAATCCAATCCAAATCCAATCCAAATCCAATCCAAATCCAATTCAAATCTAATCCAAACCAAAAATCAACCAAATCGAATCCAAACCAATCCAACCAAATCTAATTCAATTCCAACCAAATGCAATCCAAACCAATCCAATTGCAACCAACCCAACCAAACGCAATCCAAACCAATCCAACTGCAACCAAACCAATCCAAACCAAACAAACCAATCCAAACCAATCCAAACCAATCCAAACCAATCCAAACCAATCCAAACCAATCCAAACCAATCCAAACCAATCCAAACCAATCCAAACCAATCCAAACCAATCCAAACCAATCCAAACCAATCCAAACCAATCCAAACCAATCCAAATCTAATCCAAACCAATCCAAACCAATCCAATCCAAACCAAAAACCAATCCAAACCAATCCAAACCAATCCAAACCAAACCAAATCAATCCAAACCAAACCAAACCAAACCAATCCAATTCCAATCCAAACCAATCCAAACCAATCCAAACCAATCCAAACCAATCCAAACCAATCCACATCCAATCCAAACCAATCCAACCAATCCAAACCAATCCAAACCAATCCAAACCAATCCAAACCAATCCAAACCAATCCAAACCAATCCAAACCAATCCAAACCAATCCAAACCAATCCAAACCAATCCAAACCAATCCAAACCAACCAAACCAATCCAAACCAATCCAAACCAATCCAAACCAATCCAAACCAATCCAAACCAATCCAAACCAACCAAACCAATCCAAACCAATCCAAACCAATCCAAACCAATCCAAACCAATCCAAACCAATCCAACCAATCCAAACCCAATCCAAACCAATCCAAACCAATCCAAACCAATCCAAACCAATCCAAACCAATCCAAACCAATCCAAACCAATCCAAACCAATCCAAACCAATCCAAACCAATCCAAACCAATCCAAACCAATCCAAACCAATCCAACCAACCAAACCAATCCAAACCAATCCAACCAACCAAACCAATCCAAACCAATCCAAATCCAATCCAAACCAATCCAAACCAATCCAAACCAATCCAAACCAATCCAAACCAATCCAAATTCAATCCAAATCCAATCCAAATTCAATCTAAATCCAATCAAAATCCAATCCAATCCAAACCAAAATTCAATCCAAATCCAATTCAAATCCAAATCCAAACCAAAATCAATTCAAATCGAATCCAAATTCAATCCAAATCCAATCCAATAGAAGTTCTATCAAATCTAATTCAAATCCAATCCAAATCTAATCCAAATTCAATCCAAATCTAATCCAAATCCAATCTAAATCTAATCCAAATCTAATCCAAATCCAATCCAATCCAAACCAAAATTCAATCCAAATCCAATCCAAATCCAATTCAAATCCAAATCCAAACCAAAATCAATTCAAATCGAATCCAAATCCAATCCAAATTCAAATCTAATTCAATTCCAATCCAAATGCAATCCAAATCCAATCCAATTGCAATCCAAATCCAATCCAAATCCAATCCAAATCCAATCCAAATCCAATCCAAATCCAATCCAAATCCAATCCAAATCCAATCCAAATCCAATCCAAATCCAATCCAAATCCAATCCAAATCCAATCCAAATCCAATCTAAATCTAATCCAAATCCAATCCAAATCCAATCCAAACCAAAATTCAATCCAAATCCAATCCAAATCCAATTCAAATCCAAATCCAAACCAAAATCGAATCCAAATTCAATCCAAATCCAATCCAATAGAAGTTCTATCAAATCTAATTCAAATCCAATCCAAATCTAATCCAAATCAATCCAAATCTAATCCAAATCCAATCCAAATCCAATCCTAATTCAATCTAAACCTAATCCAAATCCAATCCAAATCCAATCCAATCCAAACCAAAATTCAATCCAAATCCAATCCAAATCCAAACCAAATCGAATCCAAATCCAAATCCAAACCAAAATTCAATCCAAATCCAATCCAAATTCAATCTAAATCCAATCAAAATCCAATCCAATCCAAACCAAAATTCAATCCAAATCCAATTCAAATCCAAATCCAAACCAAAATCAATTCAAATCGAATCCAAATTCAATCCAAATCCAATCCAATAGAAGTTCTATCAAATCTAATTCAAATCCAATCCAAATCCAATCCAAATCCAATCCAAATCCAATCCAAATCCAATCCAAATCCAATCCAAATCCAATCCAAATCCAATCCAAATCCAAACCAAATCAATCCAAATTCAAATCCAATTCAATTCCAATCCAAATGCAATCCAAATCCAATCCAAATCCAATCTAAATCTAATCCAAATCCAATCCAAATCCAAACCAAAATGCAATCCAAATCCAATTCAAATCTAATCCAAATCCAAACCAAATCAATCCAAATCCAAATCTAAACCAAAATCAATTCAAATCCAATCCAAATCCAAATCCAACCAAAATCAATTCAAATCGAATTCAAATTCAATCCAAATCCAATCCATTAGAAGTTCTATCAAATCGAATTCAAATCCAATCCAAATCTAATCCAAATTCAATCCAAATCTAATCCAAATCCAATCCAAATCCAATCCAAATCCAATCCAAATCCAATCCAAATCCAATCCAAATCCAATCCAAATCCAATCCAAATCCAATCCAAATCCAATCCAAATCCAATCCAAATTCAAATCCAATTCAATTCCAATCCAAATGCAATCCAAATCCAATCCAATCCAAATCCAAACCAAAATGCAATCCAAATCCAATCCAAATCTAATCCAAATCCAAACCAAATCAATCCAAATCCAAATCCAAACCAAAATCAATTCAAATCCAATCCAAATCCAACCAAAATCAATTCAAATCGAATTCAAATTCAATCCAAATCCAATCCAATAGAAGTTCTATCAAATCTAATTCAAATCCAATCCAAATCTAATCCAAATCCAATCCAAATCCAATCCAAATCCAATCCAAATCCATTCCAAATCCAATCCAAATCCAATCCAAATCCAAATCCAATCCAAATGTAATCCAAATTCAAATCCAATTCAATTCCAATCCAAATGCAATCCAAATCCAATCCAATCCAAATCCAAACCAAAATGCAATCCAAATCCAATCCAAATCTAATCCAAATCCAAACCAAATCAATCCAAATCCAAACCAAAATCAATTCAAATCCAAGTCCAACCAAAATCAATTCAAATCGAATCCAAATTCAATACAAAACCAAACCAATAGAAGTTCTATCAAATCTAATTCAAATCCAATCCAAATCTAATCCATTTATTATTTTTTTTCTCAGACTTAGGCTTATGCAGTGCACAAAAGTCATCTTCATTCAGCTCGTTCCATGGTCCACGCAGTCTACGGAGGGTCCGCAATTCATCCAGCGGCATTGGTCACTTACCGAAACCGAGGACGCAAAGTTTTTCCCAAGTACGCTGGCCACCTTCAGAGGGTAGGATATGAACCGATCTTAAACGTCAAGATTGCCACTGAAAGTTATGCTACCGCAAAGCTGGGCCGAGATAAAAAAAAGTGCATCCCGATTACACTGCTTCCCTCGGAGTCCTCGGGTTTGGACAATATTATTTATCACTGTACCCATGAAACATCCAAAAATGTCTTCTGAGATCTGTAGAAAAGCTGGAACTATTTCACGTTTTCCTTAGCGTCCGATGAAGACAACTGAATAAAATTTCCATAAAGCATTGAAAATTTTCCATAAAAAAAACTATGAAATTGACATCAGTAAACAGTCACACTATATTTTAAACGGAATGTGACTGATGAGGCTCGGAAACATCGGGTGTCCTGTTTTTAATCGTTCGCAATTTACAATCGAATTGGAATGCCACTAAACAACCCTGACTATAAGTACCGCCGATCGCAAATGCGCGCATTCTCAATCAGTTCGTTCTACAATTATCCTCTTCAGTCGGTGAAAAATCGATTTCGTTCAGCACCATAAACTTTTCCCGTCCATTAATCATTTGCAGGAGACAGACCCAGGGGGCTGTCTCCCATCGACACTAAAATGCGATATATCAGTTCCTCATTATCATTGTTCCACCAGCAGCTTCCTAGATTTCACCAATAGTTTCTTAATAGTTAGCACTTGTCGGTCGATTCCGCTCCCAATAACTAATCCATATGGATTTTCTTCAGCACCATAGCTGTCCGGCGTCGTCGTGAGAATTAATGATCGCATAGATTAGCGGAATGGCGGCGGTAATCAACTTAGAAATGCAGTTCGGACCCATTGGATACAATTACCGTGATGGATTTGAAGCGAGCTGCATCGAATTGAGTTAATTGTTGGACGAATGGAATCAGATATGGTAAATTAATAATAATAATGTTCTCCCCTTTCGCGTCGCCTCGTGGCCCAATCAACGAACGTCTTCAAAGACATCTATTGGCGTAGACCGCGCGACAAGTGATCACGACATTTATTGCGACTTTTATTGGCGCGCAATAGTCCGTTGATCCATTAAAACCCCTGCACCATGCCGCACTGTTTTGCTGTGCATGGAAGATGTCGACGACGGCCCTATAGGAGCACACAGAACTTAGGAATATCTTCACCGTGATTCACGCTAATAACTGCCGCCAATGGGTTAGATTTTTCCCACACCAGCCAGCAGTCAGTCAGCCATCGTTTATTGGCGATGACGATGGCGACGACTTAATTGGAAAGGCGGGAATGAAAGCGCACTGCAGCCTAATGGGTGCTGCAGAGCGGCGTCAAATGCGACGTTTCCTTCAATATTTGCACTTAAATGGAAATGCACTTTTGTCGCTGGGAGATGCGGAGTTCGCCTTCGGTTGTGAGTTCTAGAAAAGGCCAGTGTCTGTCTGGAGGTTGAGGAAATGAATCATGATTAGTGTTGCACCGATTGCTTCAACAACTTGTGCTGTAAACAGTTGGAGAGTTAAGTTCCAAAGGTTGGATGAAATCCGATACGATCCATGATTTTTTATGACTTTTCTGGACATATAAATTCACAACAAATCTTTTTGGATCAAATTTTCTAGAATATTGGTAATCATTCAGTAAAATACAAATTGCATGAGAGAGCATAGCTTGTCAGAACAAAAAACTATAAGGGCTTTAAATTTCCAACATCAGCCTATTTCGTTTTCTTCATCCATATCTCGCATGATCTGGAAAATGATGCAAATTTAATACTAGAACAAACTAAAGACTTTTCTTCCTGTTTTCTGGAGACTCCCATTTTATCGATTATTAGACTTAATTAAGGTCAACTTTTCCAAAGAACCAATATTTTTTTATTCATCTAACAAATATAAAAAATGGAAACAATAAATCAAAAAGCGCTGCAGTGTGAACCGGCAAGAACAATGAGATTCATGATCTCCCAAAATGTGGCGAACAAATTAGACTTCAGCACCTTTATTATTTTTCGCCGTAGGACTACGTTTGTCTTTGCTATATTGGGGTACACTTTACGATTGCGAAAATCGGAGACCGTCACTAAAACATGATAGACTTTAAACTTCAATATCTCAGCCATTTCTCAATGGATTTTCAATTTTTTTGGACCATTCGATCTAGGATGAGTCAACGCTTCTTTGTATTCATATGAAAATACTATTTTTTTAACTATTTATCATCGATAATTGATAAAAAGTTTAGAAATAGGTAAACTAACCAATCACGTACATGCATCACTAGCACAGACATTAAAAATCAATCACTTGCGGGTTTGGATCTAATACTCAGTTTGAACAAGATTTCACGCAGAGCGGACGCATCAAAGCGATCGCAGCGGAGCGAACACAGCATCACGGAGGCGCTGGTAACATTATCCATTAGTTAGTGATCCCATCCATTCAAATTTACTGCATCATTTCCCTCCGACGCGCTATCAAATTCGCTATTTACGATTGAGTTTTGCACTTTATGTATAGAAAGTTTATTTCGGATAGTCGGATCCACCTTCTTTTGTATAAAATGGTGACTTTTGTATAAAATCGATGAAGACGCCACCTCAGTGGAAACTATCTACAGCAACCACCCATCGGCGAAGGTCGCTCGGACAGACAGATGCCAAGAGATAATGTTTTGTTGTATGAAGAAACTTCGTCTTAAGTCAAATTTCTGTTGTTATTCTTCACAACAATACGTTTCTTGCGAGAAAATTTCATAGGATTCTTAGAATTTGTCATTCTCCGAACGGTCCGTTGTCGACGGAATCCCGATCAAAATGGCTCGCACGCGCCGGAAAGCAGCTTTCTTATATTCAATTAAGTATTTTCATTAGCCGCGCCCTTCATCAATCGTTATGTGTGCACATTATATTTACACCCACATCAGATCACAAAGGAGTGGGCTAACGGCTTAATTTATAGAATACAAGAAAGCTGCTTTCCGGCACGCTCGAGCCATTTTGGTCGGGATTTCGCAAAGAGCGGTTCGACAAAATTTGATGCAGCGGAGCGGACACAGAAGTACGAAGTCATGGGTAGTAGTGGCAATGCTGTAAAAATTATTCCAAATGGTGGAGGCTTTGCGAGAAATCATCGAGGACTGTCTGAAATTAATTCTTGAAGTTCTCCTCACTTTGCCACGTACGCTTACATTACGGGCGAAAACCAAACGTTTCAAATAAATATATTTGGATTTGGTTTGACGCTACTTTCGATTTTAATAATTTTTTTCCTTTATTCCGGACATTTTTAAGGATGGTGTTCTCTAGGGTTATGATGTCCTCCAATGAAAACCAGTCGAGTGGCTTCAGCAGCGATGAGGCCGATGAGTCATGTTAATTCCACGGTTGGAGACTCAAAGTCTATCTAACTGGGAGCAACTATTCGACTTCTTGATTCAGTTGTCCTCCGAGCAGTTTGCTCAATGTTAATAAAAAGACACAAATAATCATGGCATATACCATCAATTTCGAATAGCTACGTAGTCCTACGTCACCTTTGCGTACAACCCGATTGGGCTGCACCTTTGAGTTTTTCAGGATATCGACAGTATCTAAACTATTCTTGAGCTCAGATCTTAATTTATTTAGTTTTGAGTGGGGTGGAGTGAGCTCCGCAAAACACAATTCCGCTATTCTGAACATGCGAAAGGTTCTCCGGAACATCAATGGTACTTCAAGCTTTTTGACGTAGGACTTACGTCTCTCTTTACTATACCGGGTGTCATTTCAAATTTTTTAAATCGACCGCGTTACGCTGTGTTGAAAGATTTCAAACGTTAATAGCTTTTGCCCTATTGAACAGTTTTCTGCAGTTGACCACTCAATCAACTGCTTTCAAGTATGCCTTTCATATTCATGCTTGATAATATCCGAAAACTTGTTTCAATAGGCCCAAAACTGTTTTCAAAGCAAAATATTGAATTCACGAGAACCTATAAATATGAGTACCGCATCATTCTTGCATCATTCCATTGCCACGCTCTGATTGGTGCAGACGTCAGCGAATGAGCTCTCGCTAGGTCAGGAAGGCATAAAAAAGCGCAGCACGATTTTTTTCCTCTCAATCTGACCCTGAGATCTGACAAGAACAGGCAAAGCAACCACAGCATCGCCAGAACTTTTGAAGTGTTGCTCCATCGTCTCAGCCACGCAATCGCAAACTTAAGCTTTCTCAAGAGCAAGGCAGAATCGTCAGCATCATCGGCATTTTCGGTCCGGCATTGTCGAGGCCGCACAAAGGAGAAGTCAACAGTAAGCGCGGCTCGGCGGTGTGACCATAGACTGTCAATGACAACACTGATCAAGATATGAATGAATTATTGGCAGTGGCTGATTTTCTACCCGCCACTTCCACAGCCAGGCGCTATCGTATATGCGCAAATAGCCAGCATGAGTTAACCTCCAGAAATTTATATGGCGAAAGACATCTAACTCGGGTTTTCTCAAAATTAGGAACTTTTCATGGAAAACTATATGGTACCGGTTATGATGGATGGTTTTCGCTAGTACGCCTACCAAATATTTTGACGTAGGACTTACGTCTCTCTTTACTATACCGGGTGTCATTTCAAAATTTCTAAATCGGCCGCGTTACGCTGTGTTGAAAGATTTCAAACGGTAACAGCTTTTACCCTAGTGAACAGATTTCTGCAGTTAACCCCTCGATCGACAGCTTTCAAGTATGCCTTTCATATTAATGCTTGATAATATCCGAAAACTTGTTTCAATAAGGCCTAAAACTGTTTTCAAAGCAAAGCATTGAATTCACGAAAACCTATAAATATGGGTACCGCATCATTCTTGCATCATTCCATTACCACGTTCTGATTGGTGCAGACGTCAACGAATGAGCTCACGCTAGGTCTGCTAAGAAGGCATAAAATAGCACAGCGCGAATTTTTCCTCTCAATCTGACCGAAACAGGCAAAGCAATAACAGCATCGCATCGTCGGAATTTTTGAACGGTTGCATCATCGTGTCAGCCACGCATTCGCAAACCTAAAGCCTTTTTAAGAGCAAGGCAGAATCGTCACACGACAGAATCGTCACGACAACACTACTGATCAAGTTTTCTCGGCCGATGGCAGCAGCGGTTAAGCGTTTGGTATTCCTGCAGACATCGATTCATAATGTTTTAAACAATCATAAACTCCCAGTTGAACCGCTCAAGAGGAAATTTACATCTAATATTGTGAATGGATCTTATCAGAACCACTAATATACTTACTAAAGAGTTTTTCGCAATAGAATCATTTTGAAAATGTAGTACAATCAACTAATTAGAGAGCGTTTGCGTGACAATTTTATTAATTCGCGTTCATGGCGATGAATTGTTACAAAATTCTGTCCTCCTCGCTCACGACAAAAGAAAATGCGTTTCTTATTCTAAGATTTCAACGAAATTTTTTGAAATTTCTCCATTAGAATTCCAAAAATTGTCACTGTTTTGAGTCTAAATATTTCAATTTAAAATTTGATTTATTTGTTGATGTAAATAGGTAAATAGCTACTGAATTTTGTGTAACTTTCAAACGTTGGTATAAAGCTTTTGAATATTCTTGGTTAACGTGATTTTGTATTTCAGCAAGTATACTCTATTACCACTATTACCACTCTAGCTAATTTGAAGAGTTAACGCAGTAGCGTCGCGGTATCAGTAAAGACAAGCAATGTAGTGAAGAGACATTGCGAAGGGTGCTTAAACGTATAATTCAATGGGCAACATAACATGTCGGAATAATGTGCTAGAAATCATCACATGATCCCATTTTGGAATCTTAGTTTAAAAATGAAATGTTGAAAAATGTAATTAAAATTTTCAAAAATAGTAAAATTAGTGTAATATTTGCAATTATCGCACCCCTGGCAATCATTTTTAGGCGTTAGTCATCTTTGGTAACTCAAGATGGTGTGAATGTGCTGTCTGTTGCCCAATATATGGGGATTCTTGCTTGGTTGGTCAACGTAAAGGTAGAACCAACAAATGTTTTGCGATGTATTCATCAAAAAGGTGGAACATCGGCTTAAGTTGCAATGCTATAATGAAGAAATCATTCGCTTTATTGATCAATGTAAATGTGTAGCCATCAGCTGATTTACAATGGTATTATTCATCGAGAAGGCGGAGCTTCGGCGGATTTCCTATGCTATAGTTCATCTTTTTCTGGCAATTATGGCAATTAAAAATACTTCGAAAGTCCCATATATAATTATTTTGATAGTGAATTCTTTTATTCATTAGTTATTATTTAGAAAATAATAATTTTGAAATGTTTTGTCACTTTAATTACCCACGACTAGCAGTGAGCAAACGATGTCTTATGGTCTTATTCATCAAAGGGCGGAGCTTCGGCTAGAGTTCTGATATAATGATAAAATCATGGCTCACGCGAGTTTAGTTCCTGCTCAAATTTTATCTTGAGCGGTCGGTAGAGCACCAACATCCAGCGACAGGGACAGGCCTGACAATAGTCATCGTCGCAGCAAGAAAAACCGCAGTAGCGACGAGATTTATTGTCTTCATTGCTACTCGACGCATCATCAAGGACGCGCACAACGTTAGCTTTCGTCGTGCAACCAAATCGTCATGACGACAGCGAAGAACGAAGACTTCATACAATTATTCTTCAAGCGGCAGCTGCCCTGCGAAGACTTTTATTATTTCTTTGTGAAAATGAATTTGAAGTAACGTATGAAGATGTTATAAATGCTATCGAAACATTTATGTTACCAAAATTCGTACTATTTCTTTATTCTAGACGTCATTATGTTTTTAACTACTCCGTCTAGAATGACGTGCAATCGATTATATGAAGAAGTGACGACGGAAATCGTCTTTTTACTTTTGGCTTCACGACTATCTTCGTGGTAGGCATGCGGCATGCAGAAACCGAGTAGGTGTCCCGTCGGGCAATGTTATGACGAAGACTATATTTTTTTCGCTTTCTTCATACGACGAGAATGACTATTGTCAGCCCGGACAGGGATGATGATATTGCGTCTCTAGAAATCAAAGAATTATCTTTTTACATACTTTCATCAATGACAAAAAAAATCAACATTAGATAAAAAATCGATTGATAGCCTTCCATTTTGATATTTTTTCTCTAGATTGGTAACGAAACGTGTAATAATGCTGAGCAAAATATTTATTTTTACATGCATGATCAAGCCAAGTCCTACGTCCGCTTCGCGGTTATGTCACAGACATTACCCACTGTTAGTTTTTTTAGGTTCGTGTCTTGAAGGCATTTTTGGCCAACAAAGTGATTTTGGTTTCGGTCTTACTTTGGAGTTCGAATGGCTCCATGAGACATCTCTTTGTTATTATAAGCATGCCACATTATTCCCAGATTTGAAGTGTCTCTAATAAGTTCGTTTGCTTTATTCCCAGAAAATCAATTGAATTGCAAACTA
Organism: Armigeres subalbatus; assembly: GCF_024139115.2. Lineage (NCBI taxonomy): Eukaryota > Metazoa > Arthropoda > Insecta > Diptera > Culicidae > Armigeres > Armigeres subalbatus. Next base: position 249,372,805 of record NC_085139.1, on the reverse strand, counting down.
TTTTTCAGCTCCAATATTGAAGATCTGTATGATCAATAAAGCGTTCTTCGTGGTCTTGACTACACTTTTGGATTGAAATAGCTTCAAAGATCATTACTTCACTATCAATAACATGTCACAGTATTTCTAGTATAATTTCTCAAAACCTTTCTTAAGCGCAGATCTTGAAGGTCTGCATGATCAACAAATCGTTCTACGGGGTCTTGACCGTACTTTTGAATTGATATAGCTCAATAGGACATTATTTCGCCGATATAGACATATCACAGTCTTCTCAGAATTCCAGCGGTACTTCAAGCAATTCGTGTGATTAGATCTCGAAAATTTGTATTGATCAACCCGCGCCATACTTTTGAGTTGAATAAATCCTTTAGACGTCATTTATCTATTATAAACAGATCCCCTGGGGAACCACAATCATACTTCAACTATTTTTAACATCGTAGATTTACTTTCTTACTTACTTATGGATCCTGTACACCTCCGGTGGTGCAAAGAACCGACTTAAAAGATCTCCATCCTGAGCGTTGCCCGGCTATCGCTTTAACCTGTTGCCAGGTTAGATTTCGGTCGACTTCTTTTATTTCTTTATTGAGGCTTCGTCGCAATGAGCCTCTGGGTCTGCCTCTGCTGCGATGACCCACTGGGTTCCAGTCTAATGCTTGTTTACAGATTTCATTTCCGCCTCTACGTAGAGTGTGGCCGACCCAGCCCCACTTCCGATCCCGAATTTCTGTTGCTATCGGCCTCTGGTGACAACGACGACGGAGCTCGTTGTTTGAGATTCAGTTGTGAGGCCATCAGACCCGAATTATATACCGCAGGCATCTGTTAATGAACACCTGCAGCCGTTGGGTGTTCTCCACTGATACACACCATGTTTCGCTGGCGTATAATAGCACATATTTAACGTTAGAGTTGAAAATTCGTATTTTGGTGCGCTCACTTATTATGAAGCTTCGGTATTGACGTGTGTTATACGTCGGATACTATGCAGATCATGCCGAGGTGGTGATGGCCTGGCTGGCACTTGAAAAAGTTGTTCGAAGTGCTCGAACCAGCGTTTCAGCTGGTCAGTTGGGTCGATCAATAACTGATCATTCGTGTCTTTCACAGGCATCGTTGCATTCATCTTCGCCCAGCTTAAACGTCGTGAGATATCGTAGAGGAGGCGAATGTCCCCGGTTGTGGCGTCTCTCTCTCCTTCATCGGCCAGAGAGTCTGCCCACGCTCTCTTGTTTCGTCGACATGAGCGTTTTACTTTCTTCTGAAGAACTGGGTATCGTTGACGGGCTAAGACTTTGGAAAGACCGTTTCACCGTGACTTCTTCCAGTCGGCGTGTGTTGAATCGTCGTCCAACTCTTTCCTTCTGCCGACGAATCCGCGCAATGCGTATTTCGCCGATGAGGAGGTGATGATCAGACGCGATATCGGCACAACGTTTATTCCGTACATCAAGAAGGCTTCGTTTCCATTTTCGGCTTATGCAGATGTGGTCGGTTTGATTTTCTGTGAACCGGTCGATGAGGGAAGAGCGATCCCTCGATCACCATGTCGGAAGCCTCCTGTTAAGAGGCTCGGAAGCCTCCTGTTAAGAGGCTCGGAAGCCTCCTGTTAAGAGGCTCGGAAGCCTCCTGTTAAGAGGCTCGGAAGCCTCCTGTTAAGAGGCTCGGAAGCCTCCTGTTAAGAGGCTCGGAAGCCTCCTGTTAAGAGGCTCGGAAGCCTCCTGTTAAGAGGCTCGGAAGCCTCCTGTTAAGAGGCTCGGAAGCCTCCTGTTAAGAGGCCTGGAAGCCTCCTGTTAAGAGGCTTGGAAGCCTCCTGTTAAGAGGCTTGGAAGCCTCCTGTTAAAAGGCTTGGAAGCCTCCTGTTAAGAGGCTTGGAAGCCTCCTGTTAAGAGGCTTGGAAGCCTCCTGTTAAGAGGCTTGGAAGCCTCCTGTTAAGAGGCTTGGAAGCCTCCTGTTAAGAGGCTTGGAAGCCCCCTGTTAAGAGGCTTGGCAGCCTCCTGTTAAGAGGCTCGGAAGCCTCCTGTTAAGAGGCTCGGAAGCCTCCTGTTAAGAGGCTCGGAAGCCTCCTGTTAAGAGGCTCGGAAGCCTCCTGTTAAGAGGCTCGGAAGCCTCCTGTTAAGAGGCTCGGAAGCCTCCTGTTAAGAGGCTCGGAAGCCTCCTGTTAAGAGGCTCGGAAGCCTCCTGTTAAGAGGCTCGGAAGCCTCCTGTTGAGAGGCTCGGAAGTAGACCTGTGCGCCGCCGCGCCACGCCGCCGCCGCCGGTGGTTTTACTCGCGCCGCCGCCGCCGACGATTTTGGGTCGGCGCGCCGCCGATCATAATTTTGCCACGCCGATGACTAATCGCAATAAAAAAATCAATTAACTTAAGTCGAGTCGAGCCAACACGAGACACTGAAAACGGCCTAATAATTGAGGTCGAAATACGTATCTGTGAAGAAATACAGCGTGTTGGAGTTAATTGGAATAGTACTAAACTAGTCTTATGACAGTTCATAAATGTTGTTAAGATGGCTCTCGTCATAATTCAATGTCAAATCTTAAATTAATAGGTTGGTTGATTAGTTTGAGAGTTTGAATGAGGCTTTATCTAGTATAGCTAATAATACATAAATTGTTAAATTGATCTTTGGAATGCGTTAAGCCAAGGCCTCATTCAGTCGGGTACCTAAACTTGCAGGTGACTCGCAAAATGGGTTTGTTGTGGTTCATAAGCTTTTCTGGGGCCTGGATACATGCCCAAAGCGTTCCCATTCTTAAAGGATCTGGCATTGGTGCAGGTAAATTATTGCAGTTTAGAAATTTTAAGTTAAGTTGCACATTAGTAATTTTGACAATATATTTTTTTTATTTATTTAAATCGACTTATTAAATCAGTTTTCATTGTTTTTCGATTTGTGCTATTAGGATAGTTGGCTTATAAGGCATACTGATTTAGCAAAATATTTAAATCCCAACTGTAAATGCTATACCGATTTTTTTGTTCCGACCCCCGAGTGAGTAATTTATATTTTGAAATCAATTTCTGAATATTACAAAACCACTTGCTGAGCATCAGCAAAGCAAATATTGCTGTGCAAATATTACGAGCATCAGTTAAAAGCGGTTCTTTTTTTTTATTCAGTCGCCAAATAATTTAGTTAGTCAAAATATTTAGTTAAAAAGTCAGGTATTTTTAAACATTACGAAAATTTACGAAAATTGTCTTGACATTATTTAATACTGTTTTGTAAAAGCTTTATTGTAGAATTCCTGAAATTTCTGAGAATATCGTTTAAACATTCAGTTATGAATTCCTTCGAAAAATACTCCAGAAATTAGTTCGAAAAAAATCAAGAAATTTATTTGATAATTCCTCCGAAAAGTTTCTTTTAAAAAACCTTATAAGATTATTTAGAAATTTGGAATTTGGGTATTCCTTTGAAGATTCCTTACAAAATTTCTCCGAAAATTGCTTAAGAATTTTCATTACGGATTTCTTCAGAAAATCCTTTACGCATTATTCTTTCGGAAATTGCTTAAGGAATGCTTTCGAATTTTGTTCCACGAATTCCTACATTCTCATTCGGAGACTCCTTGCGGAATTCCTTTGGAAGTTTCTTTAGCAATTCTTGCGGAAATTTCTTAATGAATTTCTTAAAAAATTCCATTCGGTTTTTTTTCAAGAATTTCTTCAGACATTTTTTGAAGATTTTTTCGGAAATTTTTCGTTTTGAAACTGTTTCGGCAATTAGGCCGATACAAATATTTAAAATCTATTTTGTCTCCCTCCTCCTCGGATTTTTTTTGCCAAGAAATAATATTTTGAGGGAGCAACAAAATAAAATTCGGATAATTTTGAGGATTTTCAAAACATTCTTTAACAAATACGAGGAGTTTTATTTTTATTTTTTCCATTTCAATATTTATTTTTTACTAGTTGACCCGGCAGACGTTGTCCTGCATAGTAGGCGATAAAGCGCGTTGTGAACTGCCCATGCGAAATTTCCATACAAATCATAATTTTAGTTTTTCACTATTTTCTCAACTTTTCCCGTGGTTTTCGCATGAGGAAATATCATATAAACCCGTCGGAAAAGATAACCAACATACTTTCTGAAGGAATGAAGAAAATTCATACAGCCGTTTCCGAGTTATGCGGATACGAACACAGACCATTTCATTTTTATTATACAGATTATCCCCCCATTGACCTTTCGGAGACCAGTAGGACAAAATGTCAACTAAATATTTGTAACGGCCTAATTTCATGAATCGCTAGAAAAAATCTTCTAGATATCCATAAGAAATTCATTTAAAATTTGCCTAAAGAATTTCTTCAGAACTTCTTCCCGCAATTCCTTTAAAACATTCTCCGGGAATTCTTCCGGAACTTCCTGCAGGAATTTCTTCGAAAATACCTTCATCTTTCCGAAAGTCATTTAGTGTTTGTTGTTTATTTTTCGATAATTCAATAAGTAACAACGCAAACAACTTCATTTTCAATGAATTTCAAAGGTTTTCCTGGGAGATCTACCGAAAAAAAATCTGGAGAAATCACCGAAGGAAATTTCGGAGGTTTTTCGAATAATCTTTTAAAGAAGTCCCTGGAGGAATATCCGAAGGAAATCTGGGCAGTATTTCTTTGATTATTTAAGGAATAAAATTCTGGAGGAGTTCCCAAATAAATTTTTGGAGGCTTTATTGAAGAAATTTGTTTTGGGTTTAGTGCATGAATTTCCAAATAAATTGTTGAAGGCATTCCCAAAAGAGAACCTTAATGGATTTTCGAAAATAAATCCTTAAGGAACTTAAAAAGAGTTTTTGAAGGTAAAATACTTCCCTAAAGAATTCCTAAAGGAATTTTCAGATAAATCTGTAAAGGTATTTTTGAAGGATTTTATGATGGAATTTCCGAAGGAATTCTTAAAAGAAATTACGAAGAAATTTCCAATAGAATTTCAGAGAAAATTCCTACTGGTATTTCTGATGTTATTCCTAGATTTCTTCAAGAATTCCTTTGGAATTTTTCCCAGTAATGTATTCGCAATTTCCTCCAGAGATTCCTTTGAAGATTCGTCCAGGAATTCCCTAGGAAATTGCCTCAAAAAGATCTACAAAAACTACTCCGGAAACGAATTCAAGAAAGTTCTTCGGAAATTTTTTCGGATATCCCTTAAAATTTACATCAGGAATTACTTCAGAATTTCCTACACGTATTCCTTTGTTTAAGAAAACCATATGAAATTTGTTAAGGTTCGTTCTTTTGGAAATTCCTTTAAAAATGTCGTAGGAAATTGCTTTGGGAATTTCTTCATAAAATTCTTAGAAATTCTTTCGGATGCACCTTCCGAAAATCATTCGCAAATCGCTTTTTTTCTTTTCTTTTCTTTTCAAATTTCTCTAAAAATTCCTTTAGATATTCATTTACAGATTCCTTCGGAAATACATTTAGTGTTTAGAAGTTTGCTTAGGAATTTCTTAGGAAAATAATATGGAGGATTATTTTAGGAATTCCTCCGGATTTTTTTTAGAAAAAAAAAACGTTGGAAATTTTTAAGAAATTCCTTTATGGGTTCCTTAGCAACTTCTTTGGCATCTTTTCCTGAAATTCCCATAGGAATTCTTTCAGAACTACCTAAAAATACCTTGGGAATTTCTACGGGTAATCCTTTGAAAATTATTCGGTAACTTAAGGAAGAAGTTCTTGGTCATTTCCCTCAGTAATTCTGTCTCGAACCTAGTAACATTTTGATTTAATGCAGGTTTTATAACACTCTTGAAGAGTAAATTATGGTCTTCAAGAGCGTTGTAAAACTTAAAATGTTACTTGGGAACACTCTCCATTTCTTTTGATTTTTCCGGGAATCTCTTCAGAAGTTCATTCAAAGAAATTTTTTCAGAAATTGCTTTTGGGAACCATTCGAAAATTCATCTAGGGATTCCATAGAACATTTTTTCGAAATTTACTGAAAAGATTCTTTATTATTTTTCTGCGGGAATCCCTTCGGTTCCCTAATGTAAACTATTTGTGAAGTCGGTGCTTCCGGGCAAAATTATAAAATACCTATACATATAATAAGCAAGGCCTGCGTGCCGAAACCTTTGTTCCTTATGACGTAAAACGAGTCTACTTTTAGCAAGGAAACAAGCTAGTTCGGTTTTGTATTTCCTTGGTGTGATTTGTGGGAAGTCCGTCGTGGGATCAATAGTGAAGTTGGCCAAGTTCGGACGAAGTATTTTTATACTAAGTTCCTTCGAAAATTACATCAAAAATTTTGCCAGAAATGTCTTTATAAACTCTTTTCGCTATTCCCTCGGAAAGTCCTTTTTGAACCCATTCGAAGATTTTTTCAACAATTTCTTCGGAAATTGTTTTAGGATTTTTTTCAGAAACTATTTCATTCCTTAATAAATTTCCAAATGAAATCCTGAAAGAATATTCTATGGTTTTACCTGTGGTTTTACTAAAGGAATTTCCCAACGAGAGCCTTAATGGTTTTTGAAAAAAATGCCTATATGAGTTTCCGCAGAATTTCTTATAGGGTTTTACAAAGGAATTTCTAATCTAACGTCAACAAAAATCGTAGTTTCCTCGGAAAATCTCTTCAGGAACCCACCAAGAACTTTTTTTTGTCATATTTAACCATCTTTTAAGGAAAATATTCAATTTGGTAGGTCATCGTGCCCCAGTCTTACTCAGCGAGAGCTCATTTTCAGTTATGTTGATTAAATATTGAGATTTGTGCATACAAGAACGCGAGGTGGGGAGTAAACTGTCCATTGTTGTCATTAGTGGATTCCATCGTGAATGTCCTTCCAGGATCCAAGGGCCACAGCAGGTGCGCGAACTGCAAATTCTCTAAATATACTAGATATGCAGCCGCTCAGACATTGTCCAATTGAATATGTAAGAATAGTAGTTAGATTTTTTCTGAAATTTAGATATATTGAGAAGTATATCGACTGGACTTTATCAAAATCCTGATTTAGGAAAGCTTTTGGAAAAAAAATATTAACAAATTAGTCCTATGACTAATATGGGTTACGAATAGTGAAGCAGAATTCGTTGTTTAATTTTGATTCATCAAAATCAAAGAATAATAAAATAGTTTCAATTTAAATAACATTCCAAGGTACTTATAAGTGTCGCTGGTAATTTACTATGGAATGTGCCGTTTGATGATCGATCGAAAATTACAATTTTAATCCACTGAAGTCGATTTTTATACGAGCGATTCGTACCGTGTGAATCAAAACCGCGTGAATTCAAAAATCCGCGTTAAAATTGATTTTTTTAGCCATTGATTTTTCATCCACGCCGGTTCACGCCGCCGCCGCCGCCGCCGCCGATAAAAGCCAACGGCGCGCCGCCGTGACGCCGCCGCCGCCGGGGCAAAAGTGACCACTACGCCGCCGCCGCCGATTATATGACCGGCGCACAGGTCTACTCGGAAGCCTCCTGTTAAGAGGCTCGGAAGCCTCCTGTTAAGAGGCTCGGAAGCCTCCTGTTAAGAGGCTCGGAAGCCTCCTGTTAAGAGGCTCGGAAGCCTCCTGTTAAGAGGCTCGGAAGCCTCCTGTTAAGAGGCTCGGAAGCCTCCTGTTAAGAGGCCTGGAAGCCTCCTGTTAAGAGGCCTCAGAAGCCTCCTGTTAAGAGGCCTCGGAAGCCTCCTGTTAAGAGGCTTGGAAGCCTCCTGTTAAGAGGCTTGGAAGCCTCCTGTTAAGAGGCTTGGAAGCCTCCTGTTAAGAGGCTTGGAAGCCTCCTGTTAAGAGGCTTGGAAGCCTCCTGTTAAGAGGCTTGGAAGCCTCCTGTTAAGAGGCTTGGAAGCCTCCTGTTAAGAGGCTTGAAGCCTCCTGTTAAGAGGCCTGAAGCCTCCTGTTAAGAGGCCTCGAAGCCTCCTGTTAAGAGGCCTCAAGCCTCCTGTTAAGAGGCCTGGAAGCCTCCTGTTAAGAGGCCTGAAGCCTCCTGTTAAGAGGCCTGAAGCCTCCTGTTAAGAGGCCTGAAGCCTCCTGTTAAGAGGCTTGAAGCCTCCTGTTAAAAGGCTCAGAAGCCTCTTGTTAAGAGGCCTGAAGCCTCCTGTTAAGAGGCTCGAAGCCTCCTGTTAAAAGGCCTGGAAGCCTCCTGTTAAGAGGCCTCGAAGCCTCCTGTTAAGAGGCCTGAAGCCTCCTGTTAAGAGGCCTGAAGCCTCCTGTTAAGAGGCCTGAAGCCTCCTGTTAAGAGGCCTGAAGCCTCCTGTTAAGAGGCCTGAAGCCTCCTGTTAAGAGGCCTGAAGCCTCCTGTTAAAAGGCCTGGAAGCCTCTTGTTAAGAGGCCTGAAGCCTCCTGTTAAGAGGCCTGGAAGCCTCCTGTTAAGAGGCCTCAAGCCTCCTGTTAAGAGGCTTGGAAGCCTCCTGTTAAGAGGCCTGGAAGCCTCCTGTTAAGAGGCTTGGAAGCCTCCTGTTAAGAGGCTTGGAAGCCTCCTGTTAAGAGGCTTGGAAGCCTCCTGTTAAGAGGCTTGGAAGCCTCCTGTTAAGAGGCTTGGAAGCCTCCCATTAAGAAGCCTGGAAGCCACCTGTTAACAAGCTCTGAAGCCTCCTGTTAAGAGGCCTGAAGCCTCCTGTTAAGAGGCCTGAAGCCTCCTGTTAAGAGGCTTGGAAGCCTCCTGTTAAGAGGATCAGAAGCCTCCTGTTAAGAGGCCTGAAGCCTCCTGTTAAGAGGCCTGAAGCCTCCTGTTAAGAGGCCTGGAAGCCTCCTGTTAAGAGGCCTGAAGCCTCCTGTTAAGAGGCCTGGAAGCCTCCTGTTAAGAGGCCTGAAGCCTCCTGTTAAGAGGCCTGAAGCCTCCTGTTAAGAGGCCTGAAGCCTCCTGTTAAGAGGCCTGGAAGCCTCCTGTTAAGAGGCCTGAAGCCTCCTGTTAAGAGGCTCAGAAGCCTCCTGTTAAGAGGCCTGAAGCCTCCTGTTAAGAGGCCTGAAGCCTCCTGTTAAGAGGCCTGGAAGCCTCCTGTTAAGAGGATCAAGCCTCCTGTTAAGAGGCCTGAAGCCTCCTGTTAAGAGGCCTGGAAGCCTCCTGTTAAGAGGCCTGAAGCCTCCTGTTAAGAGGCCTGAAGCCTCCTGTTAAGAGGCCTGAAGCCTCCTGTTAAGAGGCTCTGAAGCCTCCTGTTAAGAGGCCTGAAGCCTCCTGTTAAGAGGCTCGAAGCCTCCTGTTAAGAGGCTTGGAAGCCTCCTGTTAAGAGGCTTGGAAGCCTCCTGTTAAGAGGCTTGGAAGCCTCCTGTTAAGAGGCTTGGAAGCCTCCTGTTAAGAGGCTTGGAAGCCTCCTGTTAAGAGGCTTGGAAGCCTCCTGTTAAGAGGCTTGAAGCCTCCTGTTAAGAGGCCTGAAGCCTCCTGTTAAGAGGCCTGAAGCCTCCTGTTAAGAGGCCTGAAGCCTCCTGTTAAGAGGCCTGAAGCCTCCTGTTAAGAGGCCTGAAGCCTCCTGTTAAGAGGCCTCGAAGCCTCCTGTTAAGAGGCTCGGAAGCCTCCTGTTAAGAGGCCTGAAGCCTCCTGTTAAGAGGCCTGAAGCCTCCTGTTAAGAGGCCTGAAGCCTCCTGTTAAGAGGCCTGAAGCCTCCTGTTAAGAGGCCTGAAGCCTCCTGTTAAGAGGCCTCAAGCCTCCTGTTAAGAGGCCCTGAAGCCTCCTGTTAAGAGGCCTGAAGCCTCCTGTTAAGAGGCCTCGAAGCCTCCTGTTAAGAGGCCTGAAGCCTCCTGTTAAGAGGCCTCGGAAGCCTCCTGTTAAGAGGCCTGAAGCCTCCTGTTAAGAGGCCTGAAGCCTCCTGTTAAGAGGCCTGAAGCCTCCTGTTAAGAGGCCTGGAAGCCTCCTGTTAAGAGGCCTGAAGCCTCCTGTTAAGAGGCCTGAAGCCTCCTGTTAAGAGGCCTGAAGCCTCCTGTTAAGAGGCCTGAAGCCTCCTGTTAAGAGGCCTGAAGCCTCCTGTTAAGAGGCCTGAAGCCTCCTGTTAAGAGGCTCTGAAGCCTCCTGTTAAGAGGCCTGAAGCCTCCTGTTAAGAGGCCTGGAAGCCTCCTGTTAAGAGGCCTGAAGCCTCCTGTTAAGAGGCCTGAAGCCTCCTGTTAAGAGGCTCGAAGCCTCCTGTTAAGAGGCCTCGAAGCCTCCTGTTAAGAGGCTTGGAAGCCTCCTGTTAAGAGGCCTGAAGCCTCCTGTTAAGAGGCTTGGAAGCCTCCTGTTAAGAGGCCTGGAAGCCTCCTGTTAAGAGGCTTGGAAGCCTCCTGTTAAGAGGCTTGGAAGCCTCCTGTTAAGAGGCTTGGAAGCCTCCTGTTAAGAGACCTGGAAGCCTCCTGTTAAGAGGCTTGGAAGCCTCCTGTTAAGAGGCTTGGAAGCCTCCTGTTAAGAGACTCGGAAGCCTCCTGTTAAGAGACTTGGAAGCCTCCTGTTAAGAGGCTTGGAAGCCTCCTGTTAAAAGGCTAGGAAGCCATCTGTAAAGAGGCTCGGAAGGCACTTGTTAAGAGGCTTGGAACCCTTCTGAAGAGTTCGCTCAAGAGACTCGGAAGCCTTCTTTCGAAAGTTTCGAAAGCCTACTCTCAATAGGCTTGGAAGCCTCCTTTCAAGAGAATCGGAAGCCTCTTTTTGAAAAGCTCGAAAGCTTACTCTCGATAGGCTTGGAAGCTTTACTTAAAGTGGCTCGGAAGCCTTCTTTCAAGAGGCTTGCAATCTTTTCAAAAAGCTCAACTCGAAACCCTCCTTTTGAAAGACTTGAAATCTTCAAAACGCTCAAAACCCTCCATTCCAAAGGTTCGGATTCCTTTTTTCAAGAGGCTCGGAAACCTTCTTCCTTCAGAAGCCTCCTTTCGAAATGGTCAAAAGGCTTGGAAGCATTATTTTAAGAGACTCGGCAGCATCCTTTCACAATGCTTGAAAGCCTTTTTATAAGAGGCTCAGAATCCTTTCAAAAGGCTCGAAAGCCTGATATCAAGAGGCACGGAAACCTTCTTTCAAAAAGCACTGAAGCCTTCTTCCAAGTGAATCGAATGCCACATTTCAAGAGGCTCGGAAGCATGCGCTCAAAGCTCGGAAGCATCCTTTTAAAAGACCTGCAAGCCTCCTTTGAAGAGACTCGCAACCGGAGATCCGGTATTGGTACACGCAAAAAAATGTTGCGGTCGAAACTACCATTCCGAGGGTTAATTTAAGAATACGCACCGACGATTTTCAGCAGACAACAAACCCGTTTGATTTTACCATGCGCGCAGTAATAATCAACTGTGGTCCTGGTGGAATGTTGTTGCATGAACTGAATCAGTGGTGAATTTGTCCGAATGCGTGGTTAATTTAACTGAAAATTTGTGGTTGTTTTAAAAACATGGCGTAGTCTACAAAATAGTAACCGTTACCATGGAATTTTTCTCAGTGTAGCTGTTGCCTGATAGAAGGACCGATTAGAACCGGTTGATGAAGAAATAGATGAGATTAAAACTAGTGCCACAACGGCAGTGGCTGGGTAGATTGTCAGCTTCGTCTAATATTACTGACATAACGAGAGTTAAAATATGATCTGCCTAAAAGAAGAAACAAAGTAACAGACGGTAAGATTTACCGCCCTGATTAAAGAGCCCGGGAAGACAAAGTTTTGTCGTGGTTCATCTATGATTCGTGATCTGTAAATCCTATCTACAGGGGTTAGACAAAAAGTTTGAAATAGGCAAAATTGAGTCGAAATTTGAATCAGCATAACTTTGGTTGAATAATCCGATTTTGATGAAAATGAGTAGCAGATGAAAAAACGCATTTCAACATATCCTCGGAAAACCCGGAACATCTCCGGTGTCCGATGACCGATGTGAGATTTTGAATAAGGACAGAATACTAGAAGAGTTTCCGCGTTCAATGGTCCCAGTTTTATACAAATCGGATTATTCTAAACAAAGAGTTTTTTGCCTATTTCAACCTTTTTTAACCCCTGTATGCCGTCCAGATTTCATGCATTCCATGTAGAAAAGTGAAAAGGATTCTGATGCAAAAGAAAGATTTATTAAAGATAACAGCTAAAAGAAATCAGAAAATAAATGAAGAAGAAATCAGAAGTAGTAAGAATAATTGTGAGTTACGAGTATGCGCAGTGACTATTACATTAGTTGATTTAATCACTGAAACTCGTTTTAAAACACTGAAACTCGTCTAGGTCAAGTGTGTTACAAGGGTATGAAGCTTCTATTGTAATGAGAATTCTACTTGAACGACATTCATCAATGTTCTCCTTGGACCTATTTGGCCAGATAGTGAGGAATGCCATATGTATGCGCAATCATGCTTAATTTAGACTGTGTAAGCTTAAGCTTTACAGGAATTGTCGTTTCGCGCAATTAAACAAAAGTAAAATGAATAGCCAGTGGCATATTACTCAGTCGATAAAAATACATATGAGTTGCAAACTGCATGCAAGCTCGTAAACCCTGCCAAACCAATTTCGGTAGCCATAAAACCAGTTCATTATCCCGACACTATGACCAACAGGCACTCAGCGACTGCCAGGTCGTAAATCGCTAAGTAGAAGCAAACAATTCGCTACACCACTTTCGACACCTCTGATTAGCCAAGGTCACGCACAGTTAGCGCAATAGAATTCCACCTTGCCTGTTCAAACGAGACGTGTGCGCCTATGTCGAAACGCGTATCACTTTTATGGCCCATGGATGAACGGACGCCGGACGGATAGCAAGGCTGTTGTGGACTTTTCTACTCTGTACAAAGTGCGAATTTCGCCGCCAGCCAGCATTATCAAATGAACACAAAATTACAGGGAAAAATACCTACGCCTTGGCTTGGGCGATTGACGATTACTCAACCGGAGTAGCGGTAACCGATACCCGACTAATTGGCGCGCGAGCATGCGTAATCGATACCCAATCAGTCACGCACATGTTGTTCAACATAAAGCCCCAATCGCCACCAGCAGCCAGCAGTCTACTCACCGTTCGTTCTAATGTCCTTCCGGCTCCTCCCTTTGGTTGTTGTAACGACGACGGGGCGAACGTTCACTCTCGTAACTAACGTAGCTCAGGTTTGATAACACAATTCATCAATAATAATTCACAAACCAGCTGAGAGATCCCGTTCGAGGAAGGGGTTCGTCACTTCACTTTCGTTGGAATTTTGCGTTCGCAAAATTACACTGAAACTTAATTCACACTTTATTTTGGAATGAGGATTTCTTCGGAATCGATTATATTCTTCTTTGATAGATTTCTTCGTGACTTCTTCTTGGTTTTACCGTTTTCACTCGCGACGCGTTTAGACACTTCTTCCCGACAACGCCCGAAACTTGCCACCACGCACGCGCGACCAATGACACTTTCGTTTCGTAGTTCAGGAGATCACTTCGCAAACGCGTGCACCAGTTGCTGTTCGCTGTTTCGATTCTCGATCAAAACTAGATTTTTTCCGCTGGCACTTAATCCGATCGCCGTTGAATGGTATCCGTAGCTGCGAATACTGAATTCACCTCCGCACTTTCGCACGCTCAATGTGATTGATTCCGGTGTCGATCCTTGTTTGTCGAAAACGCAAAACACCCACACCTGTGGTTGTGCGCGAGCTCCAGTCGGTGATTGACCGCCCGATCTCCTTGATCCAACCTCCTCCAGTCACGCACGGACGCACGCCGACGTGTATCCACTTGGGCCTGAAATTGTAATCAAAACAAAACGAAAGCACTTCAGCGCGATGTCGATCCGAGGCGCAGAACGCGCGTATTTTCTGTAAATTCTGATTCCGATTTGGACGCGATCAGGCAATCAACTGATCAGCGTCAAAAAAAGTGGTCGCATTGTATAATGATCGACGTTGTCGTCGTCGTTTCGTTGCTGATCGTGTGTTGCAAAATATGGGAACTGGACCTTCCGGACGACGCGCGGGCTGCTCTTTGCGTTGTCAAATCGTCATACATAGGTGCGCGTTGCGCGCGCGCGGATGACTTGACTCTGCGTAGAAACCCCTTCAGCGGCTGTGCACAGTTACGCGATTTCCGTTAGAAGCCGGATGAAACCAAAAACTGCGATAAAATGATATCGTTCTAAATCCAATACTTTCATTGGAGAATTTCAACTTTCATGACGGATGGGTCATATATGCCCAGCGTTTTAGATAGGCTGTGTAAAATCACAGAAGAGAGATAGGTCACCACTTTCTTCAGCGAAACAAAAAACCATAACAGAGACTAGTAAATGTGTTGAGTGAAACCCTATCGGCACAATGGACCTGCTGGGATGTTTATCAATGCATGTGTACATCGTTCAGGACTTGATTGGTCGGGTAGATCACATCTTTTCAATTCTCGGACGTTTTGGAGAACCTAAAAGGTCTGCAGTAGCTAGTAAACATAATGAGTGAAACTCTTCCGGTTCAATGGACGTTTTGGAGAACCAAAAAGGCCTGTTGTAGCTTATAAAAGTAATAAGTGAAATCTTGTGGCCTCTATGGACCTTCTGGGATGTTCAGCGATGCACGAATACATCGTTCAGGGCTTAGTTGATCGGGTAGATCGTATGCCAAGTAACACCAAAAACATCATTATTAACCTTCCTAATGCATTAGAAAAAAGTTACACATTGTGCATTGGGGTCCATTTGGACCCAAGATTTCATCACGATCACAAAAACTCAAATTTCAACCGATTTTCGATCTTTAGGCACCAAACGAAAGCTGTAGGTTCCAATAACAAGCCCAAGGGGAGATTCATCCAAATTGACCACTGTAGTCTCCGGGGAACCTGTGCTAAAGGGGTACTGTTTGAGCTTCTCAATTTGGCACCAAATTTTCGAGTTGCGTGTTATGAAACATAAAATTGCTTGCAAATATGTGCTCTGATGATTCCACCTGTATTCGCTATCTTCTATACGCCATTTCAGGCCAATTTTATCCCTCGAGCGGTTATCGGAAAGCTCTTTGGAAAATCCAGTGGCCAATTCTAAGAGCTAATCACAGAGCTTCGCGATTATTTCGTAATCATTCATTTTGGCAAATTGTGGGTGCAATAAAAAGTTAAATCCTTCTGTGTCCTCCAAATGACCAAGAAACGGTCCTCCGGAAAATCAGGAACATCCGTTAAATGGTCAATTCTAAAAGTTCATCCTAGAGCTTCGCAATTTTATTAAAAACCTTCATTCTGGAAAATTGTGGGTGCAATCAATAGTAAATGTCTTCTGTGACCTCCAAATGTCCCACAAACGGTCCAAGATCCGAAACATCCGTAAAAATGATCAATTCCAAAAGGTAATCCACGAGATTCGCATTATTTCGTAATCATCCATCCTGACGAATAATGGATGCTATCAGTAGTGAAAGTCTTCAGTGATCCAAAAACTCCCGAAACGGTCATCCGAAAGATCCGGACCATACGTAAAAGTGGTCAATTTCAAAAATACATCTCAGAGCTTTTCTCAATTGATTCATAACCGAATTTCCTGTGCAATCAATCGAGTAAGTCTTCTGCGACCCGCAAATGCTCCCGATAGGGGCCGATACCACAAAATCATCCCAAAGCATTGCTATTTTATTCGTAACCATCCATACGGGCAAATTGTGTACGCAATAAATTGTTTCAGTCTTCTGAGATGACCACAAACGGCCCTCCGGGAAATCCGAAACATTCGTAAAAGTGGCCAATTCAAAAGTTCATCTCAAAGCAAATTTCGAAACTGTTTATATCATCGAATGAATAATGCAATCAATAGTGAAAGTCTATTGTGTCCCGAGAAAGAAACCCGAAACATCCGTAAAATAGGTTCCGGTTCTCCGGGAAATTTGGGACATCCGCTAAAATTATGAATTCCAGAAGTTTATCCCACAGCTCCATATTTTATTTCGAAAACATCCATAGCGGAGAAGTGATTGTGAAATCAATAGGCGAAGGTGGGGAGACTTGATCCCCGGGCAGACTTGATCACCCCTGTTTTAGCGAGAACTAAAGTAGTTTTCTTTTAGCGTATTTTTAAGTATATATCCTCTATAGACAAATGACCTTTATGTGGTGAGTTGTTTTCTGGATTGACAAACCCTATCCATTCTGCAGGCCGGTTTATGTGTTTTGACTTTCCAAAGAATTTTTTATTGGCCACGCAAAGTTTGAAGAACTTTTCATAACAATGACGTAATGCTTTCGCTTTTTTCACAGCACAAAGCCAAAAATATACTTAATGATCTGTACTGATGAAAATGTCAACATTTCATAATAATTTTAGGATATTTGGATTTGAAATTATGCTGCCTCAATATAAGGACACTTGATCCCACGTTAGTTTATTTATTTTATTTCGTCAACCAACGTAGACTAGTACATATACATATACATGTTTGTTTTTGTAATGCTATAGTATGATTAAATAATATTTTTTTTTTTTTTGTAAAGTGATGTATAATTTTGATTTTGAATTTATATTGCTGAATTTGTAATGTTTGTTCTTTGAAAATATTGTCTAATGTTATGCCGAGACATTGTTAAGTCAATAGCTTCGCAGTGTTGATTGTAAACAGCAATCATTCTGTTGAGAGGCCCAAATTTGGCGTAATTTGTTCGGCAGTGGTTGGATAAAAATAATGTTCTATGTCCATGTAGCCGAGAAGGTATGTAAAAATTAAATTTCGATAATTCTTAGAGAGTCTGTGTAGAAATCACGTTTGTTTATTTATTTTTGGTTGTGATACCAGTGAAAATGGTCAATTCCAAAAGTTCATCCCACAGCTTTGCAAATTTTTGCTTTCATTCATATTGGTGAATTATGTACGCAATCAATAGCAAAAATCCTCCGTGATATGCAATGACAATAATAAAAGTCGAAACAAGTGCGAGACACTGAAGACGATCTTACTGTTAAGGTCGAAATACGTATCTGTAAAATCACATAAAGGAATGAAATCAATTGGTGGAATCAAATGGAATTGTACAAACTCGTATGATGACAAGTAATGACATTCCACTGATATATCAAAATAATTTTCTTATCAATAATAAAAATTCATCCATAGTTCCGTAAAAGAGGCCAAATCCAACAGTTAGCGTAACAGATAATCATTAGCCAGCGACGGCAGCGTGGCGGCGTGGAACGCCTCCTTGAATTCCTCCGAAGTTTCTGCAGAAGCTCCTCTGTAAGTTATTCAAGAACTTCCTCTGGAAGTTCGTTCAGAAGTTCCTTCGGTAATCCCTTCGGAAGCTCATCAAGTAATCCCTGGGAAAGTTCCTAGAGGCAAATTGGCCACATTCACGGATGTTCCGGATCTTCCGGAGTACCATTACCGTACAGTACCGAAAACTTTTTTTATTGATTGCAAACACAATTCGCCAGGATAGGTGGTTTCAAAAAAATCGCAATGTTCTGAAATATTCTTTTGGAATTGATCACTTTTATGAATGAACTGGATCTTCCGGAGGACCGTTTCTTAAGCACTTGGAGGTCCTAGAAAACTTTCCTATTAATTTGCCAGAATGAAAGGTAACGAAAAAAATCACCGTGCTGAAGTTTTGGATTTGTCCACTTTTACGGATGTTCCAGATCTGTGTTGATTCTCTCACTCTCAACTCAACTCTTCTTTCTTATCAGCTCTTAGCAGCATTCGATCGGAAAGCCGATCGATATCAATCTTCGTCCCTATAATTCCATTTGATTATATATATTACCTGCTGTAGAATTAGAGAGTCAGTCGCAAATAAAAATACGAACGCATCGTACTGTAATATCGTTGCGTAGTTGCGTATATTCAGTAGAGCAATAAATCTCGTCGTCTATCGATTCCAACAAAATCGCAGCACAATCAATCTAAATTCGAAATTGCTACATAAAGTATGGTCCTTTGAACCGGGTTGTTTGCTGTTGGATATTGTGTTCGCGATTTTGGCTACGTCGGTTCGGATTGGATAAGTGGAATTAAGTGATAAGAACTGTGATGAAAACTAAATCTCAAGCATATGCGAATTCGTTCCGCGTACAGTGTAGTTATTGCGAAACCATAGCTGTTGGTGCTAACGGTCGCTGATAGCGTGCAACCATCGGAGCCATCTCTCGATTGTGAAGCTGGTCCATTGCTGCATTGTTTCCGATCACCTTTGTCGGTGGCGTTCTACAGCAACATTGAGCAGGCGTGGCTTGGGCATTACCGCGTGGGTTGGCTTGGGTACATCATCGACGATTGTAAGTACTGCATGCTGTATGTAATCCGTTCGCGAGGAAATAATTACTTTTGAAAGATTTCCCGTATCGCTGAAGTTTTCGACAATTTTGCATGATCTGATTGGATACAAATCACGGAATTTTGGCATTTTGGGTGGAGCTTGGCAAAAACCTGCATACACACATCGTCTGCGACTGTTTTAGTGCGCGCTATGGCCCCGAATTCAAGGAGGTTGGCAAAGGGAGAACGTTTCTGTCGGGATTCTTTGCGGAATCTGACTCATCTGGTTGACGAGTACCAAGATGAAAGGGACAGTGTCATGCTCGAGGGGTGGAAAGAGCGTCACGAGGAGATTTTGACGTAGGGCTTACGTCTCTCTTACTATACCGGGTGTCATTTCAAAATATTCAAATCGAGCGCTTTACGCTGTGTTGAAAGATCTTAAACGTTAATAACGTTCGTCTCAGTGGACGAATTTCTGCGGTAAGCCCCTCAATCGACAGATTTCAAGTATGCCTTTCATGTCCATGCTTGATAAGACCCAAAAAACTTGTTTCAATAAGCATGAAACTGTTTTCAATGAAAAACATTGAGATCAAGGGAACCTATAAATATGGGTACCGCATAATTCTTGCATCATTCCATTACCACGTTCTGATTGGTGCAGACACCAGCGAATGAGCAGCCGCTGGGTCTGCCGAGAAGTCATAAAATAGCGCAACGCGATTTTTTCCTTTCATTCTGACCGGGACAAGCGAAGCAACCGCATCATCGATTGAACAGCACTCACACCTTTTAGTAGGGAATGAAGTCATCGAAGCCACCATCATCAGCCGAAACCTAGCCAGTACAGCAGCAGTTCACCCTACAGACCCGACAAAGCAGCAATGCTGAGCAGATACCGGCAGCAGCAGCAGAGTCGAGCCGAGACCGGCCGGCATCGGTGATGAGCCGAGACAGGCTGAAGAAAAGCCACATGATGCAGCATGTATGTCCAAAAAACAAACGGTTCTTCAGAGAGCTAATGATAGAGATCAATATCGAAGCTTTCAATTCCTTTCGGGATAGAAATTGCAGGGTTGTTACGGAGATCCTGAACGTGAACGTCTTTTTTCGAGTTCGTTTTTATAATATTACTGATTTTAAGTATATGTTTTAACTTCAACGTTACACATGTTTGTACAAAATTGAAAAAGCAGTTGATATAACAACTCATCTAGATGGTCCTTCTTGGAATTTCTGAAGAAGTCGCTCCAAAATTGTCTGCGGGTGTTTCTCCGAGAACATCTGTGGAAATTTCTCCATTCTTGCAAAAGGTTCCCCGGAAATTTATGCGGAATTTCATTTTTTCATATTTTTTTGTGAATTCCTCAAAAACAACATGCAGGAAATTTTCGGAAACTGTATGTGGACACCCCTAATTAATTCCTACAGAAATCGCTTGGGAAATTCTAACAGAAATTGGTTGGTGACTTCCTGCTGAAAAACTTCCGAAAAATCTGTTGTTAAATTTTCAGGATTTTTCACAGAAATTCTTGTGATCATAGCTAAATAAACTTCGAAGGAAATCGCAACGTGAATTCTTGCGGGAATAACAGCTCAAACATTAATAAACTATCAATCGATTTTTCATCAAATGTTGGATTTTTTGGCATTGATAAAAAAAATATGTAGAAAAACATTGTTTGATACTGACCGCACACAAAGCGAACGTGACTGAATGATCGTCCCATGTTATGAATTCTAAATCTTATCACCCGAAATCCCATGTCCGGGTGTTTCCTTCCTTCTACTGCTAACAATGTTGTCTCAGAAAAGAACACCATACTTCCCCCCTGAACTGCAATTCTAAGCTCGCTTGCCCGGCTTATTGGCCTGTATCAAGCAAAAAGTCCCGTTAAGAAATAGACGCCAGCAGCGAGCAACAAGCGTAAAAAAGAAGAAGCCCTTCTCGAACGCGTTGATGATGATGACGCTTTGGCTGACAAAGAAGCGGGATATAAGACACTAGCTGATTGGCTCACCAATTGGGAAGCAGAGAAGATTCAAAATTAAGTAGTATAAAAGAAAAGTGCATTCGCTCGCAGAGCATTCAATCTTTTTTATCCCATCACTAGAAATTCGCAGTTATTTGAAAAGATCGTTTTCTTACTTTTTGCACTTAGCCGAAGCAAACAGCCTTTTTCAAGGCTCTAAGAGTTAAAAATAATGTTCTCCTTCAGTCGCTATCGCACGGATTAGGAGGCCCTACATCCTCCTGTAGGATCGAATCATCTGCATTAACTAGTAGCCGCCAGTCTACTGTATGTATATATATAGATATCCCAGTCAACTGGCAACCCAGCCAATCGGAAGAGAACCATCACCACAATCAGCGAGACAGAACGTGTGTGACTATCAAACGTGTCGGACGTGATCCGCGTTCGTCAGTAGCGAGTCGGTGAAATATTGTATGTGACGATCGGAGTAAATATAATTAGTTAATATAGTGAAAGTGTTTGTGGTTCTTTTACTAAATTGAGAGAATATCCCCCAGGATCTAACAACCTGGCGACGAGGGTGGGATTGGGTCACTATGAAGCCACGTGTCGAAAACGGAAAGCCGAAAGGTTTACATCAAAGCCCAAAAAGGTGTTTAACGTGGAAAACAAAGACGGCAACACCAATTCGGTGGTCGAAAAGCCTGAGAGTACTCCTGTTGAAGAGGAGAAAGTTTATTATGCTTTCTATGGAGGGAATGAAACCAATCTATTGCCTGGAATTGTCGGTGGTGTTTCTATCGATCTATTGGTTGATTCCGGTGCAGACGTAAATCTGATTACGCTGGATACCTGGGAAACAATGAAACAAAAGAAAGCCTACATCATCAAGTCTGTAAAGGGATGTTCTAAAGTATTGAAAGGATACGGGAGCAACAAACCATTGTCGGTGATAGGATCATTTGTCGCGGAAATAACCATAGGATCAAAAACAGTGACCGATGAGTTTTATGTGGTTAAGGGCGGACAGAAGGACTTGCTGGGAGATTCAACTGCAAAACGGCTTGGAGTTCTGAAAATTGGTCTGGATGTAAACGTTGTTGATTCTCCGGTTAAACCATTTACCAAAATTACTGAAGTACAGGCCCATATTCGTATCAATCCGCAGTACAAGCCAATCTTTCAGCCTTTGCGTCGTGTTCCCATTCCCATGGAGGAGGCGGTTAGCAAGAAGCTAGATCAGCTCCTGGCACGCGATATCATAGAAATGAAAAAAGGTCCAGCAACTTGGGTATCGCCATTGGTTATCGTTGGAAAGGCGTCCGGCGAACCCCGTGTCTGCTTGGATTTAAGAAGAGTAAACGAGGCCGTGATGCGTGAACGTTTTCCCATGCCTGCGGTAGAAGAATACTTGGCACGGATTGGTAAAGGTAAAGTTTGGAGCAAGTTGGATATACGGGAAGCATTTCACCAGGTGGAACTAGCTGAGGAGTCGAGGACGTTACCACGTTCATTACCAGCCGGGGTCTCTTTCGCTTCAAGCGACTGCCGTTTGATTGGTCACGGCACCTGAAATTTTCCAACGCGTGATGGAAGAAATGTTGTCAGGATGTGATGGTTGCTACTGGTACTTAGACGACGTGATAATCGAAGGGGAGACGCAGGAATGTCATGATATTAATCTGAAGAAGGTAGAGTAAATTGATTGAATTTAACGTTTACATTTTGAATTTAAATGAGAATGAAAATAAATAAATAAATGAACAAAATATCATTGTTTAATTTTGTTTCAAATAGGTACTGAATAGACTGAAAGAGCGACAGGTAGAATTGAACTGGGAGAAATGTAAATTCAATGTCACAGAATTGGATTTTTTGGGCCATCACATTTCACAAAACGGCATAAGTCCTACTCAAGCTAAAATTGATTCGGTGTTATCATTTCGGAAGCCAACTACAGAAGCTGAAGTTAGAAGTTTTCTGGGCTTAGCAAACTACATGAACAAGTATATCCCAAATCTGGCTACCATGGCAGAACCGCTAAGGAAGCTAATACAGAAGAATGTATCATTTGAACGGGGGCAAACACAAAATGAATCATTTGAAACGATCAAAAATGCACTAGCCGCAGCTCGGAAGCTAGGTTTCTTCAATCCTAAAGACCACACAGCTGTGATGGCAGATGCAAGTCCGTCGGGATTGGGCGCTGTCTTGACCCAAACAAATTCGTTAGGAGAATCACGAATTATTTGCAATGCATCGAAATCACTGACAGACACGGAACGAAGATATTGCCAGACAGAAAAGGAGGCCTTAGCTCTGGTATGGAGTGTAGAGCGTTTCCGGATGTATTTGTATGGCAGAGAGTTTGATCTAATCACGGATTGCAAAGCCTTGGAATTTTGTTTACTCCACGATCAAAACCTTGCGCGCGTATTGAGAGGTGGGTACTAAGACTCCAAGCTTTTGATTATCATATTGTGCACATACCAGGTTATCAAAACGTAGCAGATGCACTGTCTCGGTTAGGATCTTTAAAGCCCATCCCTTTCGATGCGGATGAGGAATTATGTATCCGGGAAGTAGCTGAAACTGCAGCGGCGTCTTTTGCACTCAAATGGGAAAGAATCGAAGAAGAAAGTAGAAAGGATCGAGAAATCATGGAGTTGATTCAAATGATACAAAATGATGATCAAGATAGTTTGCCCTTATCATACAAAGTAATTTCCAATGAGCTTTGTATTGTCGGTGATGTACTTCTTCGAGTGGACAGGGTAATAATTCCGAAAATTCTGCGAGAACATGTTTTAAGATTGGCACACGAGGGGCACCCTGGTATGCGAATGATGAAGAGTCACTTAAGAACCAATGTATGGTGGCCTCAGATGGATCAACAGGTAGAAATGTTCGTTAGACAATGTAAAGGCTGTGCTTTGGTTGCTGCTCCAAACCCACCAGAACCAGTAATTAGAAAAGAGCTTCCTGTGCAGCCTTGGCTTGACGTTGCCGCTGATTTTCTTGGACCCTTGCCAAAAGGACAATATTTACTGGTCGTAATAGACTACTACTCATTCTGTGTGGTGATGGTGGACATCATAGTTTGTTTGCCTCTGTGCGGAAAGAAAAGTTAATTTTTACGTGTGAAAGTGAACTTGTGCCGCGGGAAAAATATTTCTATCGTGTGCCCTTTTCGTGATTATAACAGGATAAGTAGGAGGCATTAAGCCTCCGTGCCAAATTTTCATTTAATTTAACATTTATTACTCAACACAGCATCCCGTGAAGCCATAGTTCTACCTATAGCTTCGCGCGGCAAGCTGTTGTTGTTCATTTGCTTGCCCCATTTCTTTTATTCTCTGTGGATAGTGTAGTGTGTTGTTGCATGTTTGAGTCCACTGCTGTGTAGAGGATGGAGTGCGAAAAGTGTAAAGTGGGGATCGCAATCAACGATTTCCCACTGTGTTGTTTTCAATGTGGGAAATATTTTCATGCCCGCTGCTCTCCTATTGAAGCGAAGGCAGCGGCTAGATTGATTACGGAGAATGCAAATGTTTTTTCAAGTGTTGTGGCTGTCTATCTAGTCGATCTTGCGACGGACAGAATGTACAGGTTCCGAATACCATTCGTTTCGATGAAGAGATGAAGAAACTTTCTTCTCTTTCTGATTCGATCGGTGATATTCGGAATCACATTACTGCCCAAATAGACAGCGCGTTGTTAATCGGTATTGAGAAATTGCAGAAAATGTATCTGAGGTTTTGAACGAGGCTGTTAATGGTCTCAAAGATTCGATCAGCAAAGAAATGGAAAATATGAAATGTTCATTTTTTCAATTTAACCCGAGTAGAAATGTAGCTGTAATGAATGAAATGCAAGGTACATCGCGAAGGGCTACAGGGCCTAATTTGACTCCCAAAACGAAAAAGCGTAAGGTACAAGATGTTGACGACACATCTGATATTGCAATGCCAGAAAATGTTAGTTTCGCGGATATTGTTAAAAGTAATGTTGGGAAAAATAACGTCAAAGTAATGAAAAAAGTCACTGCGCCTAAGGAAGTAAAGGTCCCTCGTAAGGCTCGTCCGGTCATTGTGATTAAACCGAAAGAGTCCAACCAGAGTAGCGATGATACTCGTAAATTTTTGAATAGTAAACTGGATCCGAAAACACACAGGATCAGTAACTTTAGAAACGGGAAAAACGGCTCTATTATTGCTGAGTGTGCAACAGGATTTAATGTTGATGTTGTGAAAAATGGCATTCAAAGCAATCTGGGTGAAAACTATGATGCTGTTGTTCCCTCATCGGTGCCAAGACTAAAAGTGATGGGAATGTGCGATAAGTTTTCTTCCGATGAATTCATTCAGATTTTGAAAGATCAGAATGAAGACATCGCAATAAATGATGTTAAAGTAATAAGAATGTATGAAAATCCACGTTTTAAGTATAACAAGAACAATGTTGTTATTGAAGTCGATAAAGAGACTTATAGTTGTTTGTTGACCGCGAGAAAAGTTAACATAAGGTTTGATCGGTGCCTTGTTGTTCCCGAAATTAGTGTTTTGAGATGTTTTCAATGTGGAGAATTTGGGCACATGAGTACGGATTGCAAAAACAGCATTGCGTGCTCAAAGTGCAGCGATCGTCACAAGACATCCGAATGCACGTCAACTGTATTGAAATGTGTCAATTGTATAAAAATGAATTCCGAACGTAAAATGAAATTGGACGTGAGCCACAGTGCCTTCAGTACTGAGTGTAGTGTTTATAAGCGATTAGTTGAACGGAAAAAGAGCAGCTTACGTTTCAATGAATAGCAACCAAGTTCTAGTAGAAATGTGAGCAGATTCGATATTTTGTATTTGAATATTGCGGGTTTGTCTACAAACTACGTTGCATTACGTAAGATTGTAGAAGATAAACGTCCATTTTTAGTGTTTTTATCTGAAACTCATATAGTCGACATTGAAGCATTTGATCAGTATAGCATTCCGGGTTATAGTGTAGCTGCTTGTTTATCACATTCTAGACACACTGGCGGTGTTGCTATTTATGTCAAAGAATCAGTTCAGTTCAAGCTTCAATTAAACGAAGTTTGTGATGGAAACTGGTTCTTAGGCATTGCAGTTGTACGTGGCATGAAGATGGGTAATTATGGTGTTTTATATCACTCTCCCAGTGCAAGTGACCAGCGTTTTATTGAAATTTTGGAAAACTGGTTTGAGTCATTTATAGATCCTAGTAAATTAAAATGTAATTGCTGGTGATTTTAATATCAATTGGTGTGACGATTCCAATTCGAATCATTTGAAACATTTAGCGGATTTTTTAATTTGAAACAAAAAGTAAATTCTTATACGCGTATTTCCCAGCACAGTAGAACTTTGATTGATCATGTGTATACAAATTTTGATTCTGTAACTAGCGAAACGAGTGATGATTTAAAAGTAACTGATCATGAAACGCTAGTCATTAACGTTACCGACAATAATAGTAATGATAGTAATTTAATTAAAATGAAGTGCTGGAGAAAATATTCTAAACAAGCAATTTCGGGTCTTGTCGAAAGAAACGTGGATTTTCAAGAAAATTCCGGTAATATAGATGAAAGATCAGCTGTTCTTACAAACGTTTTGAAATCCTGTACCAATCAATTAGTAGAACAGAAGTTAGTAACTTTGCATAATTCTAACAGCTGGTATAATTTAGATCTTTTGAGCCTGAAACGTAAAAGAGATAAATTGTATAAAAAGTTTCGTAGAACTAATAATGAAAATCATTGGAATAGGTATCAGGAAGCGCGGAACAAATATTCGCAATCTTTGACACGTACACGTTGCGAGTATATTCAGAGGAAAATTTATCAGCATCAAAACAACAGCAAAGAGTTATGGAAAATATTGAAATCATTATTAAAGCCTAGTAGTTGCAAGCCGCGGTCCATAACTTTCAATGGCACATTAGAACAGTCAGAACAAGAAATTGCATCTAAATTCAACGATTATTTCGTCAATAGTGTCTTATCCATTAACCGATCTATCGAGTTAGTGGATGAGCCTGATGAAATAAAACAGCCGATAAATATTAACTGTAGATTTGATTGTTTTCACCCGATTACTTTTGAAGAACTTAAAACATTTGCTTTTCTTTAGGTAAAACGGCTGGAGTTGATAATGTTAATGCTAGAGTTATTCAAGATTGCTTTCATGTCATTGGACGCAACTTGCTGGACCTTATAAATGAATCGTTACAAACTGGGCACGTGCCGCATGTTTGGAAGGAATCACTAGTGATTCCAATACAAAAAGTTGCTGGAACGATTAAAGCCGAAGAGTTTCGTCCCATCAACATGTTGCACACATTAGAGAAAATTTTAGAACTTGTAGTTAAAGGCCAGCTAATTACATATTTAAATAGTAATAACTTGTTAATACCGGAACAATCAGGTTACAGGAAGGTCATTCCTGTGAAACTGCATTGAACTTGGTATTATCTAAATGGAAGGAAAATATGGAGCGTAAAGATACTATTCTAGCTGTGTTTTTGGATCTCAAACGCGCTTTTGAGACAATTTCTCGGCCCTTATTGTTGAAAACTGTTAAGCGCTTTGGAATTTCGGGTTCTGCATACAAATGGTTTGAAAGCTATTTGTCTGACAGATCCCAACGGACTGCTTTCAATGATTATGTGTCGTGTCCCGTGGAGAATGACCTTGGTGTACCACAGGGAAGTGTATTAGGGCCCCTTTTGTTCATTATGTACATTAATGACATGCGACGGGTCTTACGTTATTGTGACATTAATTTGTTTGCTGATGATACTGTAATATTCATTGCAGCTCAAAATCTGGAGGAAGCGATTGAACACTTGAATGAAGATTTGCATTCTTTAAGTAGATGGTTGAAGTACAAACAATTAAAATTGAATATTAGTAAAACAAAGTATATGGTTATTTCGCGAAATCGTTCAATTGATAATGTCTCTGTAAAAATTGATGACGAGACTCTTGATCGCGTACGGGAAATTAAATATCTTGGCGTGATTATTGATGATAAATTGAAATTTGACCAACATATTGACAATGTCATCAAGAAAATAGCCAAGAAGTATGGAATCCTATGTCGACTGAAAAACGAATTAAATACAGCTAGTAAAATACAGTTGTACAAATCAATCATCTCTCCTCACTTGGACTTTTGTCCTTCAATTTTGTTTTTAGCAAATCAGACACAAATATCGAGATTGCAGCGCTTGCAGAATAAGATTATGCGTTTGATTTTAAGATGTAACAGATTCACTTCCTCAACTTTTTTGTTGGATGCATTGCAGTGGCTCTCGGTGAAGCAAAGAATTGTGTATTTAACTATGGTGTTCATTTTCAAAGTAGTAAATGGTTTGCTGCCTCGATATTTGTGTGATCGAATTGAAAGAGGAAGTGACATTCATAGATATAACACTAGAAACGCGGAGGATGTAAGAACACCCAACTTTTGCATGGAGCTTCACAAAATTCTTTGTTTTTAAAGGTATCAATGATTTCAATTCGATGCCTACACATATCAAACGTGCAACGACATTATCACAATTCAAGAGACTTTGTGTTTCACACGTAAAAGCTGTATTTTAAGCAGCTACTTAGTTGACTTTTAAAATCATTAATTATTGTATCTTGACGAAGTTTGACCTACGGATATATTGTTTGGACAATTGTGTTTTTCAATTATTGAGGCACTAATAAACTATTTTGTTCGCCTCGATAATGATGATGGATTTTATATTTATTGACGTAATTGTAATTTGACCTTTTTCTTGTGTAGTCTACAAAGTTTGAGTCTCGCGCGTAAAGCAGATATGAATGATTTTTAAATTTATATACAGACTTGCGCTTTTTCAGCTGTTTCAATGATTCTGCGGATTAGTAATAGGCTATCTAGTAGAGTTTGGTTTCCGCGGTTGATAACAAAACTTTTGATATCGACGGAGCGGTAACACAAGTTTTGATTTTGTTGACAACGACATAGTTTATTAGATTATTATTGATGCTTTCGAGTGGCTAACGTTACTTGTAATAACATGAAACGCGATTCTTGGTGGAACTTTTGAAATCTGTGCGAGAGGTATCACAAGTTTTGCATTTTTATGAACTCGAAGCATCACTACTGATACTTATGAGAATCTGCAGATGAATTAAACAGTTTTTACATTTATTATTTTTGCTGGATAGTAATGGAAAGTTATGAAATTTATATCTGTGATGGTAATCAGATCGTTTTTGTTTTGTTTTGCAAATCTGATTAAATTGTTGAAAAATGTAATTCAATCAATTATCTTAAAGATAAATCGTCTAGCTCAAACCTTTGTAGGGTATGTGGCGGGACCATCATCATCATCATCATCATCACTACAGTCGATTTATGGAAGTCAGCGAAATGCACTCAATTACTGCTAATGACACTATAAGTGAACTTGCAATCATTTTTAGTAGATATGGCCTGCCAATGACCTTGAGAGTTGACAACGGACCGCAACCAAATGAGAATTGCGAAGAATTTCGAGAATTTTGCGAAGCACACGGTTATAGGTTCGTCAACACTCTACCGTTTTGGCCCGCCCCGACTGGTGAGGCGGAACGCCAAAAAAGAACTCTTCTCAAAAGATTAAGGATTGCGCAACAGTTGGGGAAAGATTGGAGAGTAGAGATGCGTCAATATCTTTTGACTTATCATTCTACGGCTCACACTACAACTGGGAAGTCCGCAGCTGAGCTCATGCTTGGTAGAAAAATAAGAACTAAGCTGCCTCAAGTTGCTCCATGTCGTATGGAAGATGAAGAAATTAGAGACCGTGACACCATTATGAAGGAGAAGGAAGGATTTACGCAGATGCAAAAGGAAAGCTAAAGAGAGTGATATTAGGGAAGGCGATCGAGTGATCGCTAAGCGAATGAGGAAAGATAACAAACTTGATACCCCTTCTCGCCAGAAGAATTTCAGGTTATTAAGAAAACGGAGCTGATACGGTTATTCGATCTTTTGAAACTGGAAAGCAATACAGAAGAAATGTGGTACACCTAAAAAGACTAGAATCAGCAGAAGTTGCGAATTCGAGTGTTGATATGAATAAGGAAACACAGAAGGAATCAGATACAATGGGTGAATCATCAAGAAGAGAAACGGCTACTGTTCCTACTGAATCGGCTACTGAAGATTTACAAGTAAGAAAAACGTCTAGAGAACGAGGTGAACCGAAACGATTCAAGGACTTTATTCCATACTAATAATCTAAAAAGAGGGGAGGATTGTAGGATCGAATCATCTGCATTAACTAGTAGCCGCCAGTCTACTGTATGTATATATATAGATATCCCAGTCAACTGGCAACCCAGCCAATCGGAAGAGAACCATCACCACAATCAGCGAGACAGAACGTGTGTGACTATCAAACGTGTCGGACGTGATCCGCGGTCGTTAGTAGCGAGTCGGTGAAATATTGTATGTGACGATCGGAGTAAATATAATTAGTTAATATAGTGAAAGTGTTTGTGGTTCTTTTACTAAATTGAGAGAATATCCCCCAGGATCTAACACATCCCTGCTGGGCCAACTTGTGGATTATTTCAGGCAGTCCTTCAGTGGGAAGGTTGCCACTGTCGAGGCTAATATTCCGTGACCGGACAGATACTTCCTGAATTGTTTTTGATGATTCTTGTTCGAGGTAGATTTGTTTTCTGTGTCGGTTCGATGAGAAGATTTTGCCAAGGAATGGTATGCAACGCCGATTATGTATCCAAAATAGTTGATGTGAGTCGTCCTCACCCCTATGTGAGGACATATTATGTATCTTAAAGGCATGGTCAAGTCAAGTCCTACGTCCACTTAGCGGTTATGTCACAGACATTACCCACTGTTCGTTTTTGATGATTATAAAGATACTAGGTTGCAGCTAGAGGTTTCAGGTGAATTCCAAAATGATCTTAAGCAAAGGCTGGAGGCAGACGCTCTACAACAATCGCAAAAAGGGGCTTCAGTTGAACCTCAATCAATTGAACAAGCAAATAGAGAGGCAAGAGCCTCATTCGAGTCCACTTATTTGAGACTTAAGGGATTCATTCTGTCCAAAATTCAACTTAAGGGTAACGCATCCAGAGGAGTCGTACCTATTCCGGCGCAGCAAATTCGGGTTAAGCTGCCGGAGATCAAACTGCCAATTTTTGATGGCACTATTAGGGAGTGGCCTTCTTTTCGAGACTCGTTCCAGTCGCTGATTGCGTCAAATACCCATCTTAGCGACGTGGACAAATTTTCTTACCTTCTTTCGTCCCTCTCGAAGGAGGCGAAGCGCGTAGTTGAGGTGATAGAAGTGACCTCCGATAATTATGCTGTGGCGTGGGAACTTCTTGAGAAGCGCTTTGAAAATAAATACCTGATCGTAAAGTCATACGTTGCAGCGCTTTTCACGGCCAATCCTGTCAAAAAGAGTGTCACGAGTCTTTGAATCACTTGATCGATACGTTCGAGCGCAATTTGAAAATGCTGGAGAAGACGGGAGAGAGAACGAACAGCCAACTGGAGTGCATTGTTGGTGTTTATGCTGAGTTCTCGTTTGGATCCTGCAACTCTCCGCCATTGGGAAACCCACCGGAAATCAACGCTGGTTCCTACACCGATCTCGTGAATTTCCTGCGCAATCATAGTCTGGTACTGCAATCCCTTGACGCGTCTAAAGGTCGACCGACCGATTCTTCTCGCTCATCCACACACCGCTCCCCCTCACATCCCACTAAGCTGAACGTTGCTCATGCAACCGTGACCCTTCAGAAATCATGCCCCTTCTGTAAACAGTTGCCCCACTCACCCTATCAATGCGAAGTGTTTCGAAAAATGACTCCTGTTCAACGGTTTGAAGCCACTAAGAAAAACGCTCTGTGCATTAACTGTTTGTCACCTTCGCATCTCGTCAAAGCCTGTATGAGTGGAACTTGTCGTGTTTGTCAGCAAAGACACCACACAATGCTGCATCAAAGACCCATCGTCCCAAATAGCCAATCGATTCCACCTACCAAACCAACAGATCCACAGACTTCTGTTCTCGTACACTCAGACCAATCGTCAGCAGTCTGCTTCATCGAGCAAACAGGCTCTGCAACCGGAAAGCCAACCCCCAGCCTCCGCGGTCCCTGCCCCACAAACCAACCACTTTTCGATGCCCTTCACCGAAGCCGAGTATATCGTTCCTGCAACCGTTCTTTTGTCGATGGCTCTGGTAAAGTATTCTCTTCATCTGGCCTCTCATTGTGGGCCCGCGCATTATTGGATTCCGGATCGCAGCTCAATTTCGTTTCGGAGAATATTGTACAAAAACTGAAGCTTCGTCGCACAAAGGAGTTCGTCCCAATCAGCGGTGTAGGCCTTTCGTCTACTTCTGTCAAACACTCAACCATCATTCGCATTCAGTCTCACTGTGCTGATGTCGAGGATAATTGGAAGTTCCATGTACTTCCAAAGTTGACATTTGAACTGCCAAATCAAGCTGTTGATATTTGCCGATCGAGATGGCCGTCAGACGTCGTATTAGCAGATCCTACATTCGATCAACCTGGCACAATCGATCTGATTCTAGGCGTTGACATTTTCTACGACCTTCTTCGAGATGGTCAAATTAAGCATGGAAGCGGAGATCCTGTGTTGCAGAATACTGCCTTAGGATGTGTAATATCCGGGAAGGTTCAAGCAAAGATACCTTCTGCCTCGGTATCGAATTTTGCACACGTTGCACCTAGCCCAACGATTGAAGATCAACTATCACGGTTCTGGGAAATTGAATCGTGTCGCACGTTTAGCACTCACTCCGTAGAAGAGGCTGAATGTGAAAAGTTTTTTGTCGCTCTACCGACAAAGTCTTCAGTGATTTCCATGCTTGGGAGTTCTAAAGATATTGCAGATCGTCGTTTCTACTCGCTTGAGCGTCGGTTGAACGCTACTCCTGCGCTAAAGTAAGCATACACTGCTTTCATACACGAGTACGTGCAGCTCGGACATATGCAGCCAATATCGGATGCGGAAACCCATACACTTCCATCGTACTATCTGCCTCACCACTGCATCGTTAGACGTGGTAGTATCACCACAAAATTGCTTGTGGTTTTTGATGCGTCATGCTCAACTGACAGCGGTGCTTCTGGTTGGTCCTGTCATCCAAGATGATTTGCTGTCTATTGTTCTGAGATTCCAGATGCCGCAGTTTACTATCATCGCCGACAATGAAAAATGTACCGGCAAATCAGGGTGAGGAAGTGTGATCATCCATTACAACGGATTCGATGAAGAGATTCCGCAACCCAACCGCTGCAAACGTTTCAACTTACAACGGTTACGTACGGAACATCGGCTCCGTACCTCGCGACTAAATGTCTTCAGAAATTAGCTGAAGATGGGTCCGATAGTCATCCAGAGGCATCAATGGTTCAATATGGATGACATGCTTTGAAACATACTCCTTCGACGTCCTCACGTCTGTGGAGCGGACGTCCTAACGTCCCTAACTAGCTCACCTCGTTTCGGGGTTCTCAGGGTCGGCTTGAACCTGCTTAGGGGACGCACAGAGACAAAAGTGGAGCAGCGGACAACAACAATGATCCAAGACCATACCATGCAATTCAGGGCTAGTAGCTTAAAGAAAGGAACCGATTTGTTACATTTTACATACTTTTATTTATTTATGTTTTCATTCTTAAGGGTTAGTTAGGGTTAGAATTATCGTTGCGGCCGTTTTACAATTCTGAGCTCATACCTTTTGTGTATAGCGGGAACCCGCCGGCGAAATAGATGATATCGTTCCTCATGGTCACTCCTGTTTGTTCTTCCCTAGCCCGGAAAGGGGGGGGGTCGGTTTCGATATTGGGAAAGCGGGAACTCCTGGTTGCTTGACGCAAGAAAGGGGCAGGGCCGATTTTGATACAGGGTTTCCGGGTCGCCTGGCACCCGGTCGATGATGATGCTGAAATTGTCGTGCGGTCCACACCGGGACTGGTTGCCACCGTAGTGACGAGTGTGACCGTCCTATGCCGAACTCCTCTAAACGCACGAGGAAGGGTTTTCTTGGTGGCTTGGCGCCCGGTCGACGATGTTCTTGACGATGGTTCTGGAATTGTCGTGCGGTCCACGCCGGGACGGCTTGTCACCGTAGTGACGGAATATGAGCGTCCTGTGCCAAACCTCTCCAACAGCACGAGGAAGAGTTCTCTTGCCTTCGGCGATTTCACGAGGGGCCAGCCTGCCGCGAGCGTGGAAAAATGGACTTTCCGGTGTTTGTCCTCTATTTGATGCGGGACCGAGATAGATGTAGCTTGCCAAAATAAAACTGGTACGGACACGTGTGGCCACGAATATCGGAACTGCCCACTTCCGGATTGTCCTTTGCGGGCGTTGAGGGGGCGAAGATCGTTGTGCTCTCCCTACAAAGGTCTGTCCGCCTAGGTACCGCGCTGGGCTCGGAACCGTCACTAGTGGTCCACTACACTATGGTCATGCACTTAAACCGCCGTAGGCACGGCCGCTACAAGGATCGCTTTCGCTCGGCCGAGGAACCCTTCCCGGTATCCCTTTAGCCAGCTTCGATTGGGGGGGAAACGGGTGGTAATATTTCCCGTCCGGAGTATTTTGTGGTCTTCAGGGGTCTACTTCCACCACGTTTTTTAATTTTGCTTGGACACTCGCGAAAACAACTGTCTTCCTCGGCGTTCACTGACCAAATACCCCGTCTTCAGTCTTGCTTTTTTTCTCCTCCTCTCTTCCCTTCTTTTCGCCCCGGATGTACTTCCAATATTCCACTCGCCTCGAAGGTAGGGGTGGCAGCAGCGTTAGTGCGTACACGATTGAGACGGAATACACCGATAGTTGACAATTTACCCATGTATTCCGCCTTTTGGGTACTCCATGCATAGTCTCACAAATATTGAGTTTTATTAATTAGTTAAGGGTTATATGCATGGGTGTCTCATTGTTGACGCATTCGGTAACAGCTTACTGGAACAGATAGCATCGAAGAAGGTCAGGAGCTCTGTCAACAGCTAATCGGCCTGAATGCTTCCGCTGGTCTACACCTGCGGAAATGGGCGTCGAACAACGCGGCTGTTTGAGCAGTCATTCCACCACACCTGAGAGATGAGCGCACCCTTTTCGAACTCGACTCTGCTGCTGCTCCCATAAAGGCGTTAGGATTACAATGGGATACTATTTCGGATGAGTTGCAGTTTAATCTTGCAAATTTTAACACACAACTGCCAGTGACCAAGCAGATAGTACTTTCGGATATGTCCCGCCTGTTTGATCCATTGGGTCTAGCTGGGCT
Source organism: Armigeres subalbatus (assembly GCF_024139115.2). Taxonomy (NCBI): domain Eukaryota; kingdom Metazoa; phylum Arthropoda; class Insecta; order Diptera; family Culicidae; genus Armigeres; species Armigeres subalbatus. The sequence goes on along the minus strand of NC_085139.1, from coordinate 249,338,374 downwards.
AGTGCTGGTACAAGCAAAGTTGTTTCTCCAAGATCTATGGCGAAATGGCTGTGATTGGAAAGAACCGCTAAACGAAAATCGTCAACATCAGTGGCTGGAGCTTCGGGATAGCTTTCAGCACTTGGCGGCCCTCAGAATCCCTCGATGGGTCGTTGCAACTACCGGAGTCGTGAGTTTAGAAGTCCATGGATTCTCCGATGCATCGGAGAGAGCGTACGGGGCCTGCATATACCTCCGTGCTGTGTCGTCGACAGGCAGCATCCATGTCAACCTGCTTACCGCTAAATCAAAAATAGCACCAAATGGCAAAAGCAAAAGAGCAGGAGTCGTCAGTCTTCCACGTTTGGAACTGTGTGGAGCCCTGCTATTAAGCCACTTATAAGAGAAGGTCGAGTTGTGTCTGAAACTTAAAGCCCAGAACTTCTTCTAGACGGACTCGAAAATCACGCTTTACAAAATTAAAGCCAGTCCCTCACGTTGGAAAACGTTTGTCACAAACAGTTGTTACGAAATCTTGCGTATCACGGCGCGGCGGATGGCATGTGGTCGCATGTTCCTGGCTTGGAAAACCCGACAGACATAATCTCCTGAGGAATGTGTCCAGAACAGCAGCAAAACTGCACTGTCTGGTGACATGGGCCAGATTGGTTATCGCAACCATCACGCTTTTGACCGCCACTTGGGCGGTCGACAAACCGAAACTTCAGTTCTGAAGAGCTTGAAGAACGAACGGTATCGCTTCCTATGCAAATACAAGCACCAAACGAGTTATTTTTGTTGTATTCCACGTACTCTAAACTCGTTCGAACCGTAGCTTGGCTACAAAGATTTGCTCACAACTCAAGAGCCAAAGATAGAATAAACCGTCGCAATGGATTTCTCTCGACCGCGGAAATCAATTATGCTACCCTGCTACTCGTCAAAATCGCTCAACAGGAACACTTCGCCCAAGACTTGGCGGAGATCTCTCGAAATGGACAAGTTAAGTCCAATTCTCGCTTGAAGCCACTGTTCCCAATCCTCGTAGATGGTGTGATCCGTGTAGGTGGTCGGTTACGTCACGCCCCTGTTCCATATGACCAACGCTACCCTATAATCCTGCCGGACAAGCATCGTCTCACAGAAATGATAATGGTGCACTACCACCGGAAACTTCTACACGCCGGACCGCAGCTTCTGGCAGCTGTAGTACGGAAACGGTTTCGGAATCTCTCTCGTCGAATAGTTCATGCGTGTACAAAATGCTTCCGGTGCAAACAAGGTCTTAGAGCAGCTAATGGGAGAACTACCGGTAGAACGTGTTAGACCCACATTCCCTTTCGCTCATACTGAAGTGGACTATTGTGGTCCATTTTCATATCGCCCAACCCGCCGTGCTACTGCCATCAAGTGCTATGTCTCTGTGTTTGTCTGCCTCGTAACAAAGGCAGTGCATCTGGAATGCGTATCCGATTTGACCACCAATGCATTCATTGCGGCACTCAAACGGCAGCCGAGAAGTCACATGGCTTTTACCCATTCAGCCACGAGATGTCAACGAAGTAACACGTGGTGGCGTAAACAAACACACGATCCTGATACGAATATAACCGAACGAAAACGAAGCATGTCGTCGAAGCCACAACAATCGCATCGAAAGCAGAAGCAGAATCCAACGAAGTGATCAAATTAAAAACATAGACAAATATTTACTAATGAATTCGATAGCAAGTAAGGATAGACTTTGACATGTGTTGCCCGCCGGTTATGAAATAATTCGGAGTTGTTAAAATTAACATTTTCACGGCATGTCAAATCCAAAATCTAAAGTTGTATCGTAGTCCGTGGAAGCACAAACTGCTAGAAAATGATGGTGTGTTGATTCTCTCACTCTCAACTCAACTCTTCTTCACTCTTCTTATCAACTCTTAGCAGCATTTGATCGGAAGGCCGATAGATATCAATCTTCGTCCCTATAATTCCATTTGATTATATATATATATATATATATATATATATATATATATATATATATATATATATATATATATATATATATATATATTAGGGTGGTTCAAAAAATCGATTTTGCTCCACAGTGCTCATCTGATTCTTTACCATGTTCTGAGTGTCCTCTGAAAATTTGAGCTCATTTGGATTAAAACTGATTTAGCACAAGCCGTTTCAAGTTTGCATGCAAATTAGTATGGGGAAATTTATTTTTTCATTATACTGTTAATGACGTTTCCCCATTAAGCGCAGGTTAAAAGAAAACCTACATCGCTAAAAGGGATACTCAACAGCTTTCACCCAACGAAAACCGCATGTTGATTAATCGTCCCAATAATTAGTAATCGATTTTAAGACAGGTTGCGAATCTTTAGTCATGATCGTTAAACTTGTTTGAGGGCATCACTGAAATGTGCAGTGCAACATAGTAGCCTGAATTTGTGTGTGCTATCTTTCGCGCCACGAGCAGCAATGTTGCCTGCTGATCTGAGACGAGACCCGCACAGACGGCTTCTTTTTCCTTGTTTTGACACTTGTTCTTCTTTTCATCACAGTTGATTATCGAGTTTCAGGTGTTTCCTTGACTGTTTCACCTAACCCCGGGTGGACTTCTCTGAGCACAATAAAAGTGTATCCAATTCACAAATTATTAAATTCATTTTTATACGGGAACAAAACACAAGTTTCTAACTGATTATTTATAAGCTAAACGGATGATTTGGAATACTCGTTTAAGTGAAAAAGTCTTCGTAAAACAAAATTAATGCGGAATATTTTATTTGGGATACCAATACTTTCACACAAAAAGCTGCTGGTTGCAACTGACAGTTCGTGACAGCAGTTGACTGGCAGCAGCTGAAGTTACATTTTTTCCTCTTTGCAAGTCCCGTCCCAGCTGCTGATGAGTTATGCAATTAGCTCCAGAAAACCACGGTATAGATTAAATTCGATTACTAATTATTGGAACGATTGATTAAGACGCGGTTTTCACTGAGTGAAAGCTGTTGAGTATTCCTTTTAGCTATGTAGGTTTTCTTTTAGCATGCGCTTGATGGGGAAGCGTCATTAACAGTATAATGAAAAAATAAATTTCCCCATACTAATTTGCATGCAAACTTGCAACGGCTTGTGCTAAATCAGTTTTAATCCAAATGAGCTCAAATTTTCAGAGGACACTCAGAACATGGTAAAGGATCAGATGAGCACTGTGGAGCAAAATCGATTTTTTGAACCACCCTAATATATATATACCCTGCTGTAGAATTAGAGAGTCAGTCGCAAATAAAAATACGAACGCGTATATTCAGTAGAGCAATAAATCTCGTCGTCTATCGTTTCCAACAAAATCGCAGCACAATCAATCCAAGTTCGAAATTGCTATAGTGGCATTGTGTGAAGTGAGCAATTGAGGGGATATTTTGAGAAGCATGACGAAGGAAGGAGGGGGGTTGAAAATTACCATTTCTAGCGTGACGTACTTTATGGATGTTCCTTAATATATGACAAACTAGCTTCACGTACCCGGCTTTGCTCGGGATTGAAAAGTTAATTATGCAATTCAAATGTCTTATTGCAGCACCAAATTTCACAGAAAGATAGATCGATACATAAATGCAAATCGGTGTGTAGGTACTGTAATCGGTTTCTCAATAAATAGGATGTACCGGTTTGTCTTTGTGTCCTACATGGTTTTAGGTCGTTTGGCCTAATACTTAAATAGGCCGCAAATTGCAACTCTCGGGCTGAATATCACATAGGCTCCTTCTTCATTCTTCTTTCCTCTCTTCTTTATTGCTATCTTCTACCTCCCTTCTAACTTATACATTTCGCCTTCTTTCTTCTCTCTTATTATTTTTTTTTCGTTCTTCATTTTTTCTTCTATCCTCCTCCTCTTCCTTAATTTTACCATTTTTCTTCCTTCTTTGTTTCCCTTTTCTGCTTTCTTCTTTCCATTCAACTTCATTCTTCTTCATTTTTTCTTCCTCCTTTTTTCCTTTTTGTCACTCTTCCTTGTCCCAACTTCCTCATTCATTCTTCCTATTTTCTAATAAACCTTTTTCCCTTTTCGACTTCCATTTTTCTTCTGCCTCAAAATTCGGTTGAAATCGGTTCTGGGAGTTGAAAGTTACAATGAATTGTTCGTTTTCTGAACAAAATAATGACCCTACCACCCCCTTTCCAAGTAACACACTAAAACTAGTTTTAGAATCTGAGATGAGAAAGTCGCGGCGGGTTGGTCGCGGAGTGGTCAAAGCTTAAATTTAAAGAAAAAGGTCAGAGCTTTAATAATCCCAGTTTAAACAATTCAATAATTTTTCACTTAAAAACTCGAAAAAAGATAATCAATAAAGAAAAAAGAAAAAGGAAGAATAAATAAACAGGAGAAAAATAATTAAATTGGACATCTAGATTCCTTCCACACAAACTGCTCACTTAATCTTCTCAACTTCAAAAGGTATTTCTCGGTGACATAAAACTCATTTTCGATTTGCAAAAAAAAACCTCAGAAGAATCACCGAAAAAACTAAAGAAACTAAAGGCTTCCTCACCATAAAAACGACGATCCACCCATCCATCGGCCACTATTCTTCCGCGCCAAACAACTTGATGCTCCGCTTGTGTGTTTTGGTGAGCAAGTGGACAAATATGGGCATATTTACGAGGTTGCACGGGCGGGCGGACGGACGATCGAGCGCGCGCCCGCGATTTCGTTCCTGCCTACACACACGACGCGCAGTGCGGTCGATCGGTAGCGCGCCTGAAGGTGGAAGAAGTTTTGCCTCATCGAGTCAGAGGCTCAGATCTCTTCACAGGCACTTGAAGTTCGAAGTTTCCGAGGCTGAATGTCCGGTCCGATTTGGCCGGTGGATGGGAGGACACAGATTTTTGCTTTTTGCGAAGGTGGATCGACTTATACGGGGGACTTGCACTTGGACGAGGTTGATAAAGGAGAGAATGTTTATTGCGTTTTCAATAAAAGTCGATCGATGTAAAAATTAATTCGTTCCCGTGAACGTACAAATTATTGTAGATACGGTGAGGTGTGTCAGCTTTTCGTCTTGTAAACAAATTGATTCGGTTAATATTTGTTATGGGTCTGTAATGCCTTAATTTATTTTGTAGATACGCAAATTAAGAATTGAATGAAAACCTCAAAAATATTTGAAGTATTGTCCGATGCAAAGTCGGATGAATTTCACACGATATTCGGGTATTCGAAGGATTTTTTAATGAAATTTGCAAACTCGGAATAATTTGACGGGCCTTGAAAAAATCTTAATCACGGGAAATTTATCAGAATTTATGATGGAAAGTCTTCTGAATTTCCGCGGGGAATTCAACTGAATTTGAAAATTTTGAAGTCTGATGAGAGTATCTGACTCATAACTTATCTCATAAGAATAGTGAACACTTAGCAGTAACCTTATGATAGAAATCCTGGTAACTAATATTCTAATCTGTTGATTCGCGTATTCAACGTATTTTGGAAACGAAACATCGAACAATAATTCTCCTAAACACTGTTTCTGTCGTTAAAACTAACAACCCATAGAAAAGTCGTCAACGGTATTGATTGTGAAAGCATTTTGTACGATCAGCCTACCGGATTTTATTTTTGAATGTTGTCACATCTCCCGACGTGTAACCTTCACTGGTCTACACGATCGGTAGCTCCATACGACATTTTGGATCTTTGCATGCACAGTATACGAATATGTCACACACGCAAATGGTTATTTCACGACCAGAGATGACTCAACTTTTTCTCTTCCTAAAGGTGAAAACAAACAAAATACTGAATGAAGTCAACTCCACTTCACCGTCAACAGTCATCAATGAATGGGACGAAATTGTATAGTTCGGCAGAGTGAGTGGCGCGGCGGTTCGGGTTCGACGCTGGATGTTTGTCCAAACATTCGAAAAATACCCGCTGGCTGGCTGGTGGGAAGTCTGAGCGGAATAGCTAATAGGCGTCGTTGGTCCGAAACACCACGGCATTGCCTACAAAGTGATGAACGGCAAACGGATGGGCGTTTGCGTCTGCACGTTCGTGATCTGTTTCTAACATGCCCCAAGTGCGAGTCAGTTCGGTCGGTTAGTTTCGCGGTAAGCTGTCAAGTGCAAATGTCGTCCGGTGGGCAAGGCAGTGGTGGCATGCTTCCATTTACGGTTCTGGCGCCTTGCGGGCCACGTTAGTTGACTTCAAATGATTCAGGGTCAAGTTTTGGGGGCATTGTTGGGATTTGATTGTTATTTGAATGGTGATAAAACTCCAACTGTATACCGATGTGATAAGAAACTAGGTCGCTTATCGTTTCCTATTTCAATTTTATGAATTTGTCAATATGACCCGAATCGCACTTTAAAATTGTATTTAATAACATTTTAATACAGGAATGTGAACATCTGTAACTTCTTGCCTTTTCCAATTTCATGGAAAATTATGTTCCTGAATGTTAACCTACATTGTACGACGTTCATGAAGGGCTAAAAAACTCACGCTTACGGTGTTCGGGTCATATTGTCCCGAATTTGACTTATCAAATTCTCAGGCATTTCTCAGACAAATTCACATGTTTATATACCCACAATAAGTAGTAGTAGTAGTAAAATTCTTCTTTATTTACATATTTTTTGTTCTACAATTATTTTTAACATGTACAGTGATCGGCCGGCTTGGCCTCCAACTTCAATTTTAATTATTATTATTATTATTATTTTTATGTTTCTACTTAGTTTTTAAAATATAATGTATCATGACGGCCTTCAGGAGGCGCCAGTGTGTTGTTTAAAATTTGATAACCTAACTACTATGTACACTAATATTTACAATAAAAATTTGATAACCTAGATTGGAACTAACGCCCTAAGCGCTTGTTGGTCCGAGTGCAAGCAACGGACCCTAAACTTTCTTTACACTCACCAAAGCGTTCATGTAAGGTTTCCGGCCAGACGGTGGACCTCGGATGTTCTTGTCCTGGGAGGGGTGTTGAGGATCATCCTCAGGAATTTGTTTTGGACCCGTTGAAGTTTGAGGTGGTGGGTTTTAGCGCAGCTCTCCCAGGCCGGCATGCCGTATTCGATCACAGGGAGGATGATTTGCTTGTAGACAGCAAGCTTATTTTTCAGGGACAATGACGACCGGCGGTTGATCAAAGGGTACAGTAGTTTCAACAAGACGTTACACTTTGTCACCGTTTTGTCAACCTGTTGCCTGAAAATAAGCTTGCTGTCGAGGGTCAAGCCAAGGTAGTCGGCCTCATTGGCCCATTCCACAGTCGTGCCATTGAGGATGATTTTACAGTCCCCAGGCGGAACAAGTTTAGGGGATTTGGAGTGGGGAAAATGATGACCTGGGTCTTCGCCGCGTTGATACAGATCTTCCAGCTGGTGAGGTACTCTGTCAGGGCATCCAGGCCTCGTTGGAGTTTTGCCACTAGCGCTCTGATCACTCTACCGTTGTAGACGATGGATGTGTCATCTGCGAACAGAGACAGAATGCCGCCTTCTGGAGGTTCTGGCATGTCGGAGGTGAACAGATTGAAAAGCAGGGGCCCGAGGATACTGCCCTGGGGAACGCCTGCGACGATGTTGTGCGCATTGGAACTCGCTCCGCTGATTGAGACCCGGAATGTCCTTGCCGACAGGTAATTGTTGATGATTTTCACCAGGTAGCTGGGAAGATTGTAGCGTTGTAGTTTGTACACCAGGCCATCATGTCATACATTGCCGAGTGCCTTCTCAATGTTTTCGAGACAAACTTGTTCCGTCTGAGAACGTTGGTAACTCGGGTCAGTTGGTGTACAGTTGACCGACCGCGTCGGTCGGCAGACTTAAGTAACCGGTGATGAATAGCTTTTTCGAATAGCTTGGATAACCCTAAGAGAAGGCTGATGGGACCATAGCTTTTGGGTGAGGAAGGATCCTTCCCAGGCTTCCGGATGGGGATGACTTTCGCTGACTTCCAGGCCGATGGGAAGTAGCTGAGCCGGAGACACTGATTGAAGATCAGCGAGAGGTGCTCAAAGAACGGCGCACTCATGTGTTTGAGCTCGAGATTCAGGATGCTGTCGAAGCCTGGGGCCTTCATATTCTTCGATGATTTGATAGGTATAGCTGAGATCTCCAACTCCTCCGAGAAGTCGTTGGGAATCAAATGGATGTTGTTAGCATGCTCGTTGACGGCTGCTTCGTGTGGACTGACGATGTTCTGCCCAAGATTGTGTGAGCTGACGAAGTGACGACCTATTTCAGCGACCTTCTCTGCAGGAGTTATCAAGCGATCCTTAGAGCCATTATTGTCTAGTGGGATCAAAGGTGGAATGGGCCGAGGCTTGGATTTTAGAATTTTGGTCATTTTCCAGAACGGCTTAGCATAATCTGGGAGAGTGCGGATCTTATTCGAGAAGTCGTTATTTTGAGGTCCACCATTCTGGCCTTGATAATTTTTGTGATTCGATTGCAGCGTGCCTTAAGCTCAGGCAGTCCAGTACGCTGAAACTGCCTGCGAGTGACATTCCGCAATCGAATCAAATCTTTGGTGAGTGTATCGATGTTTAAGGAGTTGCTTACCTGCCGAGCCGTCGGTACGTGTTGCTCTTGGGCCGCCGTGATCGCCTCCTCGATAGCGCACAGCTGGCGGTCGATACTTTCCGGCGTCTCCGGACGCACCTCGTAGTCGACGGTGTTATCGACGCACTGCTGGAACCGCTGCCAGTAGGTAGGTACTGCCGGTGGTAGTTCCGCCGTAACTGCTGGTGCCGATTGACCGAGGAGCCCAGTTCCGCCACCACCGGATAGTGATCCGAACTGAGCTCCTGGTATACAACCGGCTGCGAGACGTGGTCACTCAGGTTTGTTATGTAGAGGTCGAGCGTTGCGTGGGCACCGGACCGACTCAGCCGAGTGGGGGAATCCGGGCTCAGGATCGTGTAGTGGCCTTCCTCCATGTCGTTGCTCCAGATGGTGCCGTTTCGATTGCCGCGACTGTTGCCCCAGGCTTGATGTTTGGCATTCAAGTCGCCGGCAATGATGTACTGGCCTTGCCTCCGCGTCAGCTTGACGATGTCCCTCCGAAGGGCAGCCGATGATCCATCGCCGGCTTTGACTTGCGTTGGACAGTACACCGCGATGAGCGCGATTGTGCCGACCGAAGTGGTGATTTCGACACCAATGGCTTCGATGACACTGAGCTGGAAGCTTGGAAGCAGACGACAGTTGATGTTGTAGCGAAGAGCGATGGCCACACCACCTCCCCTGGTCGGCCGGTCGAGTCGCACGATGCGGAAGTCCGGGATGTTGATGTTCACCTCCGGTTTTAGGTGCGTTTCGGTGATGAACGCCACGTCTAGTTCCTTCTCCTCAAGGAAATCCTTCAGCTCGATTATTTTGCTCTTTAGCGAGCAAGCGTTCCAGTTGACCAGGCCCACCCTAGCAGCCATTTTCGATGATGAACATGCCAAGAGTGAAGACCTGGTCGAAGCGGGTTTTGCAGCCGCGCAGTCGAGTGGCGAGCTGCGCGAAGATCGGCATCAGTTGTTCCGGAGTGTACAGCGGAGCAGATTCTTCCGATGGGACGGCTTCGTTCTCCGACTGCCGACGGAACCCAGGAGGAGGGAGCGGGTGCCATTCGCTGGTGAATGGTGCCGACGATGTTGGAGCTTGGACCGATGCCGCTGCCGCTGCCAGTCGCTTGTGCGGCCGTAGCGGTGGGAGAAACGGAATCACACGACAGGAACACGGTTCTTCTTCGGAATAGTCCTGGTGGAAGCCTTCTTCCGGATTTCCAGGAACTCGGCTCGCTTTGGGCAGCCCTTTGTGGTGGCGCGATGTTTGTCGCCACAGTTGGCGCACTTGGGATCGGCCACCTCCATTTTGTCGCACTCGTCCGTCGGATGGGGTTCGCCACACTTGTTGCAGCGCGGCTTCATGCGGCAGTTCCTGGTGCCGTGCCCGAAATTGAAGCAGTTGGTGCATTGCGTGACATCGCGGTGCACTGGCCGATATCGCTCCCAGTCAACGACGGTGTAATTTATAACGCCAACCAGATTCAGGTCCTTCCAGGTAGTGGAGCCGTGCTCCAGATGGATCAGGTAAAGCTGGTCGCGATATCTCCTCGCCTTGTCGTGACGAGCGATCTTGTGGACGGCTACTGGCTTCAGTCCGCAACTTTCAAGCTCTGCTTGGAGCTCTTCCTCCTTCATGTCGTGAAGTCCTCGCAGCAAAGCCTTGAGCGGCTTCGTGCCGGGGTGGTCATGAGTGTAGTACTCATACTTATGGACCTCGAGGAACTCCACGACGGATTGATGATGGTCCCTGTTGGCCGGCATCACTTTCACGCCCTCGCTGCAGAGCCGAAAAGTACATTTCAGCCCCTTAGCGATCAGCTGGCGAATTTTTGGGCGTAAATCCGGCGGATCGCCCTTCACAAACACGGGCGGGCACTTCTCCTTCCGCTCCGGTTGCACCTGCGGCAGCTGCGATTGCTGCTTCTTCCTCTTTTTCGGCGGATTGCCGGCGTCATCAAGCGGCAACGGCGAGAACACGTTGCTCTGCAAAAGCTGCTTGGAGGGGTTACCCGCGCCTCCAAGAGCAGTGCTCTTAGGCACTTTTCCAGCGACCGAATCGGCCACCGAGTCTCCCATGACGGGTCCGGGAGAAAATAACGCCAACGCGACAAGCGAAAACATAAACAGCGAATGAACGAGAAAAAACACTTCGAAAAAATGCGCGAGCAAAAAACACGTCCGTACGTGTTGCTGTCTCCTGCTCTGCGGCGTGCTGTGCTCCTGTTCGATGAATACCCACAATATACATCAGCTCATCAGACTGTTAATCGACCACGCCTATATCCTGTAATCGTCGGAGGAAGGATCGTCAGTTGCACAATAATACCGCGCATCAGCAATTATATTACTGTTTTTTCTCAAGAATGTGACCAATAGGGGAGACTAGGGAGACTTGATCTCCTTTTCTGATTTCCGATGTATCGCAGGTAAAAATAATAAGGGATTTCCACACAGACTCTCTAAGAAATCTCGCGCTTAGTTTCATAGGGGCGTAACTGTATTGATCGATTTCTTTTCGTCGATATTTTCTTTTTATTATTGTAGCGAATTGCGCTAGTTTGTCGATGATTTAATGGTTTGGTGCGATAAAGGATAAATGTATCTTGCACCAGAATCAATAATCACGGTTGTAGCTTTTGAAACAATTGAGTTATTAACCAAATATAAAATCGATTAAGAGAAATCGATCAATACAGTTACGCCCCTATGAAACTAAGCGCGAGAAATATAGTATTTAACTTTACTAATGTATGACAGTCCTTAAATTATTGTTGTTATTGGTACACAATCGATTTTTTGGAGTGCTTTCAAAAAAATCGACTTTTCAAATATTCGGGGGAAATTGATCCATCTCCAAGAACTTGCTTTGATAAAATTAGAAAGATGCCCTCAGATTTTTGAAATATTTTTCGTTCAAAATACGCTGAATTTTCGAATTGCTGTGCGTATATATGAACGATTTTTGTTATTGAATTCGACAGCACATGCAATTTTAAAATTTGGGGAGACTTGATCCCCTTTCTATGATATCTACGCAATATTTTTTCCTGCCAATCCTTCATCAAATCTGCCGAATCTACAAAAAAATAGACGCCTGAGAACAGATATATTTTTTTTGAATTTTTTCGCCAAATTTTTGTATTTGTAACTAATGGGGGATCAGGTGTCCCCATATTGAGGCAATAACCTTGAACCTTGATCTACCAGGACCAGGTCAATTATGCTTCGTACGAAATAGGGTTTTAGTACCGGAAGTACTGGTACCGGAATTCTCGGGAGTACCGACTAATTTTCGGTACCGAAATACCGGTAATGGCTCAATGAAAGTACCGGTATTTTCGGTACTAAGGAAAAAGTTTTAGTTAAAACTTCCGATGGTTAAAACCACATTTGTTGAATGCAGCAGCTATTAAGAAAGATATTAATTTTTTTACTAAAATTTCAAACACTTTACAATAGAGTTAATAAACTATAGAGGACGAATGTCGCTGCGGTTCCCTTTGTTATCGTCCCCCTATCTGTCAAAACGTACTCTTTTTCCTTCGTTGACATTTAGTGACCTTATCCTTGCCAGCAAAAGATGTTTCGCCAGTGACGACAGCGACAATCAATTAGGACAAACGTCAGGCATCCGATGACGTACCTCAAGACAATCAAACCGCAACGACATCGTCACATCCCAAAAAAAATCACACTTCATTAGTATTTTTCCAAATTGTCCCCGCTTGAGACAAGAGTGTTCCTGTAAGTTCGATTACTGCACCAGGAATCGTAAAGACAAGAGTTAACTTACAACGACTCAGAAAAAGCTTAAAGGAAAATACTTGTCAATGCTTCATGATTCACTAACAACAGTTCGCCCTACTTCTGTAGACTCAGAAAGAGCTTTCTCTGTTTCTGGAAGTTTCGCTACTAAAATACGACCCCGTATGTCTGGCGAAACATTGAATATGCTGTGCGTTTTGAAAGCATATTCAAGGATAAGGACAAGCCCCAAGACAAGTGTTGAATGCATACAAAGCAATGAATAAAGTTTGAATGGTTACCGTTAAATTCTGACTTTTTATTGATTTTAATGATTTTCGAAAAAAAAAATCTTCCAGTACCGGTATTTTCCCGGTACTCCCGGTACTGAGGGGTTCAGTACCGTAGTACCGGGACTCGCTAAAAAGGGTCGGTACTAAAAACCCTAGTACGAAATCAATGGGGGCAGCAGGGGCTATGTCCAAGGGCTTGACGATCCCTCTCCAGGCCATCAACGAGTTGTAGTACCTACCTAGGACGTGGTGGAGTGACACCCCCAATGCGCTGGAAGGCGATCGAGGCACGATACAAACGGGCGCGGAACAGACAAAACTCGATTTTGCGGAGGAAAAATCGTCAGCAGGAAGATCGATACCATGAAAATACCGTGATAACACATGAAACACATGAAAGTTCCATGAGAAGTTAAGCCGTTCACGTGGGGCCCAAAGGAGCCTTCTTACGAACGAGCGTGAGGCGATCCAAAGGTGGCGGCACCTATTCAAAAATAGAATTCAACGTAATCCCGATGGCGGGTATATGGCTACACTTTCGAAGGAAAAAAGCGACGCCAAAGACATTGCGAAACGCCGCGGCGTCAAGAAGATGTTGACCGACCAAAGTATGTCAGTCTCCACAAAAGTCTCTACGACTTCATGTGGGAATACGATTCGATGGATATGGTCGACAGAATGTCGTTCACAACAAAACGGAAGTGCTTCCTGTCGCATCATCCCGTTTTCAAGGAGGTCATCACGACTCCTGATCTGTAAACCGGTAAGGTAGACTAAGGAACGCCGCGCAGTGTATCATATCCAGAAAATCTGACAATACCAAAAACAGAGAAGCAGCAATTGAAATGTCCACCATGGTTTATGATTGAAAGGAAAGGTAATGAATGTTCACTATCATTATACCGGTTATATGTAAATTTTGTCTTGCGGTCTTGAATTTATGGTGAACATGAACATTTTAGATTTCTATTTTCCACGCGCCTTCTGGAAACTGCAATATAATCCTAAGAAAAATGAAAAAAATGTTGTTCACATTATGGCCATATTGCTTTACCAATCTTTAGGTCTAGAGTTACCAAATGTTTTTTTAAAGAGAACATTGAACGAGTTGAGACTACATTTTTACGGAATAAGCATTAGGAAAGAAATTCGGTATAGAAATTGCTTTCGCATAATTTTTATCGCACGTCAGGGAATCAATTTTTCAGGAATGCGCGTGCGAAACAAGCGACAAAAGCGAATCAACGACAAAGCTTTGTTTTTGTCGGTAATAATATTGACAAAGATCCGAAAATTTTTGTCAGAAACAAAAAGAGAAGACAATCTTGTTACTAACTTTTCAACCCGTTATTTTGCATTATTTCTCGAGCAAATTTCGGTTTTCTGCTGTCGTATTTTCTGCTTTTATGGAAATATTCGAATATCGAACAATGATTACAAAATTAGCATCGTACTTTCCGAAATATAAGAGCATGCAAGGCAAATGATTCTTGTCATATTGAGCTCGGGTTCGGTTAAAGGTTTGTCGCTAGGTGCTAGGTTGTCAGTAACAAACTCTGTTGACGACAAAGAATATATTGTTAGGCGTTGCCCGAGTATTGATTCCCTGTTGCACGTTATAAAGCAGCAATTTATTGATATAATTAAAATACAAAAATGTAATATTCTACTTGCCTACCTGGGAAAATATCATAGGAAAAAATGTGAGCAAAATCATAAGAATAAGAAAAGAAATGTGATGTACACTATTCTCACAGAAAAGTAGGGTTGTAGGACAAAAGGTCGAAGGTCAAAAGGTCGAAGGTCGAAAGGACAAAAAGTCGAAGGGTCAAAAGGTCGAAGGAACAAAATGTCGAATGACAAAAAATCGAAAAGACGAAATGTCGAAAAGGTGAAAAGTCGAATAAACAAAAAATATAAATTACAAAAAAAAAGCTGATACAAAAGATCGAAGGAACAAAGGGTTTACTTGACAAAAGTTGAAGGTTATTCGTAAATTCTGACATTCTTTTAATCATAGGCTATTCTCTCGAATTTTGCATATTTGTATTCATTTTCGATTTACCAAGTCATATTTCATTGTTGTTTCTTCTTCTTTTAATCATAGGCGGCTGTTTTCTCAAGTTTACATATTTATTTTTTTGTTTACGCTTGATATTTTATTATTTTATTATTTTCCTTCTTGTAAGCATAGGGCATTTTTAAAAGTTACACATTTACAACATTTTTTGCTTTTTAAGTGTAGATATTTTATTATGAATTTTGCCTTCTTTCAGACAAGGGCTGTAGAGTTATCATATTAAGCAAAACATATTGCAGTTAAGTTCAAAAAAAATATTTTTTTTTCTCATAAAGCGATATAATTTCTGTCATTTTATATATTATTCATTTTTACAATGGACATTTCTTCTCGATCCATTTAAATACTCGTATTGCTTATGAGTAACGCAATACGAAAAATATTTACGCTGTACGTCGTCGCGCTGCAGATAATTGAATAAGTTCAAAATCCGCTTCTCGTATCTTACAAATCCTGGTCCTTTCAGTTTTACAATTGTGGTGATAGCGATTAAGTTAAAAAAAAAAATTAATTAAAGTCGAACAAGTATTTAAATGTACTGAAAAAGCTAAAAAAGAAGTACAAGGCACTTATTATAAATCTTTGCATATCACAAATTCTTTAACATGTGATGTAAGCAAGCTTTGAAAGCTCAGTGCATATTGCTGGTAGAGATGTCGTAAAATCCCGATTAATCGATTAGTTACTAATCGATTACTCTTGATTCTTGTCGATTATTGAATCGATTAATCATTGTATAGTAATCGATTCAAAATTAATCGATTATCACAACGATGAATCGATTAATCGAAATAATCAATTAATTTTCGACATCCTTATGATGTCGTAAAATTCTGATTAATCGATTAGTAACCAATCGATTACTCACGATTCCTCTCGATTATTGAATCGAATCATCGTTGGGTAATAATGGATTCAAAATTAATCGATTATCACAACGATGAATCGATTAATCGAAGTAATCGCTAATTGCTGGCAATTCGCTGAAAAGTAGGCAATTATATTGCACCTAATGAACGTGAATGCATTCATGGTAAAATATGGCAACAAGGTATGAATGGCACGAATGGAGTGTTAACCCATCACTACCGGACAATGTCTCATATGTCTATAAATATGAGTAAAATGGTAGAAACAATTTGAAGTTTTGACCGATGTGTTTAGGCGCATCAACGGTGAGACCTGCACCTGGGCGGAGACTACCGTAGCGTAGTGCCCATTCCTGGACCAGGACCTACAGGAGTAGGTCCGAGCAGCGGTGGTGGTGGTGGTGGAATAGGTCCATGTTCCCGGTGGCAGTAGTAGGCAGCGGGTAAGCGGGTGGCACCGCCCCTGCTGGTCGAAATGCCGCCGGAGGAAGTAGTTCCCGATGACAATCAAGACAGAAAGCAGGTAGAACTGCTCTCTACTTTGATTGTCGTTCGGAGGTAACGGCAATCGCTACGATTAGGTCACGACAACAATAAATTGCATACATCCTTTATTATTGCGATATCTGTTCACCCAGAAAAACGTGCAAAGCTTCAATCTTTCTGAACAGTGAAATGTATTCGATGTTATGATTCGTTTAATGAAATTCGGCCAACTATATATTGGACCACACACGTCCTGAACAGTGAAATAAATATCCGATGAATATAATTTCAAAGTAAGCCTTAGAGATCAAATTCAAAAAGTTTGGAATTTTTATCTGAAATTTGAATTCAACTTACTCATACTTTTCAAGTGGCTATTATTTAGTAATACATAATAATATAATAATTACCAACATAGGGAAATTATACGCCTGATTCTGCTGGAATACTCGTTATTTGCGTTGTAGTATGCTTTTTGAGGCAAGTGTCAATAACACCAAACAGTTTATATGTTGCTATGGGAATTTCAGGAAAATAACAAATTAAGTGCCTCGAAAAAAATCTTTTACACATCATTTCAAGATGGACCACGAGCAGGATCTGTCAAACTAACAGTGCTGAAAAGATTGTGTCGAAAACGAACTTTCGGATCCGGAACAGTAGTTCATCGATCCGTTTAAAACGATCAAGAACTTCAAGTCACCGATGAAAAAAACTCAAAGGTGTAGCCCAATCGGGTTGTACGCAAAGGTGACGTAGGACTACGTAGCTATACGAAATGGATGTTTTTCATCATAATTTGTGTCACTTTACTAACATTGAGCAAACTGCTCGAAGGTCAACCGAATCAAGCAACTGAAAGTAGCTCCCAGTTGGATGAACCAGCCTTGGAAAAGAAACGACTCATCGGCCGCATCGCCACTGAAGCCACTCTTTCAGTGGATATCATCAGAATCCTAGAAGAAATTATGCTCAAAAATATCCGGAATAAAGGAAAAATAAGCAGAATCGGGGGTGGCGCGAAACCAAACACAAATATATTAATTTGCAACGTTCGCCTTCCGCCGGCGATGGAAGCGTACATGCATCTTTTTCTATAGCGCTGGTGGCAAAGTGAGCGGGACTTGAAGAATAAATTACAAACAGTCCTTTTCAGGACTTAAACTATTTATCCAAGAAGAGGTTTTGACCGTTGGGAAAATTGTTTACCGAGACAAACAGACTGTTTTGGAAAGATTTATTGTTTTTAATAATGCGCCATTTGAAAAACTAAGGCAGCTAAACGTCATTTTTAACTAAGGTGGCGTCTTCATCGATTTGGCCATCGTCGACGGAAAGTGAAATTTTTTGGCACGATTCTTTGGTTTTGTTTCGTTAGTCATTAGAAATGACTTCCGGGCTATCATCGTATGGCGACGACAGAAAGTTGCCCTTTGGTAGCACAACCACAAGCGCGCGTCGGAGGGAGTTGATGCAATGAGTTTGTTCAAATGGATGGCGTCAGTAGCAGTCAAATGGAATTCCCTCACAAGATTTTGATTTGTTGTTTTGGTTGAATGACGACCACCAATGCAGACTTCCACCACCAATTCGATGATTTTCCATTGAAAATGCTACCAGAGCGCCTCCTTGCTGCTGTGTTCGCTCCGCTGCATCCGCTCTGCGTAAAATAGGAATGGGCGATACCGATACGATATATCGGGAATCGATATTTTCGCTCGGATTAATCGATATTTTGTATCGATTTTTCAAGTTTGATATTTTTTTTATTCCTTTATTTATTTGTTAGGCACTCTGTGTTACTTAACCGCTACTGTGCCGACATCTACTGTGGTATTCTGCTCTACAGAATCCACACAGAATCTATTTTTAGATTTCCATTACCATTATTGTTGTCGTTGCCAGTCCATCTCATCGTGAGTCCATTGTGTCCGTTTGTCCATGTCGTGTATTCAATGATCGTTGCATTGTTCGGTTGCCATTAATCCGGGTAACGTTGGAGGAATGCCTCCGAGAAGAACAAGTTGTCAGTCGTCATCAGGCAGCCGTGACGGTAAGGCGCGTACCCCAAACGCCACCGTATGGGCTGCGGATCTGGCGACTGACGAGGGTTTGTTGGAGGGGCTGGGAATCGAACCCATGACCATTCGCTTGTAAGGCGAACGTGTAGCCAACTACGCTACGGGACCCCCCAAGTTTGATATTTGACCATATCGATTTTTTTATGTGTGATTCGATGATCTAAAATGGGAAATCTAAAGTTCTCTATTTTTTTTGCTCGTGGTTTTAATTTTATCGGAATATCGATGTTTCAACGCCGCATCGATATTTCGATAATAAATACGAGAAAGGCAAAAACATCGATTCGGCAGTATCGATATTTTTCCGAAAAACGCCCATTCCTAGCGTAAAATCTTGCTCAACCGCTCTCTGCGAAATCCCGATCAAAATGGCACACGCGCGCTGGAAAGCAGCTTTCTTGTATTCAATAAATTAAGCCCGTTAGCTCCGCCCCTTTGTGATC